>NW_017731759.1:163547-192081 GCF_001890085.2 Hipposideros armiger | reverse complement strand
AGAGAGAGAGAGAGAGAGAGAGAGAGAGAGAGAGAGAGAGAAACAAAAATATGTACACATTTTAAGAAAGGAAAAAACTGTATTAATTACCGATAACAAAAGATGAATACATGTCATGTTTGACTTCTGCAATTACAAGAGGTGCTCAAAGTGGTTACCATCAGCATTCAGACACTTCCGACTATGGTGGACTACTGCTTGAGCAATGTTGACAAAAATGTTAACATCACTTAAAATGTGTATCCATTTTTTGGCATCCTTGGTGTATATGTATACATATACATATATATGTATATGTATACATATATGTATATATATATATACACATATATATGTATGTGTATATATATTATGTAAAGTACAGCATAGTAAATATAGTTAATGGTATTGTAATAGCTATGTACAGTATCGAATGGGTAGAATTGTTTGGTCTATCATTTTGTGAAGTAAATGTCTAATCATTATGTTGTTTTGTACACCTGAAACTAATTTTTAAAAGGATACAAGGGGAATTGGTAGAGGTAAGAAAAAAACTTCTATAAAGGGGAAGGTTGAGAGTAAATGAGAGAGAGAAACCATCTGTAATTAAAACAGTTCATAAAAATAATAATTAATAATAATGGAAGTCTTACAAGAATCTAAAATAAGTGTGTTTAGGATACCCATAGAGATAAGTAAGTGAATAAAATATATAAGAATAACAAAAGAAAAACAGAAAAAATGAGCATGAATACAATCCTATTAGAAACTTTAAAAAGAAAAATTTTAGTAGTTGAAATAAAATTATTAATAGACAGAATAAACTTTTTATTAGATCTTGAAGAGAAAATGAGAAAATTGAAAGACAGTATTAAGTAGTTCACCCATAGTACAGCACAGGGAGAAAAGTCATAATATACATGAAAAGGTGTTTTAAAAAAGATGATAGACGGAGGGTTCCAGTATACATTTAACAGTAGTCCCAGAATACAATAAGTGAACAATGAGAAAGTAGTATTTGAGGAGGTAAGAGGGAAAATTATTTGAGTATTGAAGAGACATGAAATCTCATATGTTAGATAGGTGATATATACTAAGAAGACAGAGATAAATCTACATGCAGAAGTATTAGTAATATAGCAGTTGTGGAAACAGTCTTAGAAGCTAACAAAATAGACAAAACAGAACTTAAGGAAAAAGCAATAATAATAAGAAAGGGCATAAAAATTAAAGAAAAATCTAAAAAGAAGATACATCAATCATTAATTTTATACAATTGACAATAGAAATTCAAAATATAAAAAGATAAAACTAATAGAATGAAAATTTGAAATTCACACATCTATAATCATGGTGGAAGATTTAAAAATACCTCTACCATTAATCAATAGATCAAGCAGACCAAAAATTAACTAGGATGTAAAATATTTGAATGTGAAAAATAAGCTAGATTCAATTGAAGGATCAGGTTGAAAGAGCCTCAGCCTCCATAATATTCCAAGGAAGTTTCAGCCAGACCAAGGTGGAGTTTTTTACTTAAATTTGGCTGATAGATTAATCCTGCAGTGATCAAGAATAAATTGTCATTAGTACTTCGCCTTTCTCCATCATTGGTTAAGAGTAGCTCAAAAAAGCATGGCCTAAGAATTCATACAGATGACATAAATATTTCATGTTCCATCCAAAAGACTATATGTTCTCTATTTGTTAGATTAACATATTTTCAGACACAGAAAAACTGAACAAATTCATCACCAGGCAAAAGAAAACCCTAATGTAAATATATGGTACCTGGTCACCTAATTTATGTGGCAGTAGAAGTGGCCCAAAGTGAGAATACATACGTATTTCTAAGCAATGGGCCATGGCCTGCCTAGATAATCAGGAGCCTGAAAAGAAAAGGACTGAAAGATTAAAGACAAGGAAGGCTAAGGTAGAGGCATGTGGCTAGATGTATGGCTAGAGTAGGAACAAAGTGGAGAGATTTTTTCATCATATGTTAATGTCCAGAAGAAAGTATCCACATGGAAGAGGCACTAAACTAATATGTAGATAACATGATTTAGCTAGGTGGCATTATTCAGACTTACTTGTTTGATCACCTTAGAACTAGCCCTATGGGCACATGAATAGAATGGCAAGGGACAGAGATAGAGGCTATGCATGGACACAAAAGAATGGTCTTCATCTTATCAAGATTTATATAGTTACTCTTGCCTTTCAGTGTCCAACTGCTGGTGATAAAATTAATGCTGAGCCCCCATAATATACTATTATTCAAAGAGACCCCATAGGAATACAAGCATACCTCAAGAAACAACAAAAATCTCAAATTAACAATCTAACCTTACAGTTAAAAGAGCTAGAAAAAGAATACCAAACAAAGTCAAAGTGAGTAGAAGAAAGGAAATAATAAAGACCAGACTGGAAACAAATAAAATAGAGTCTAAAAAAAGGACAATACAAAAGATCAATGAAACCAAGAGCTGGTACTTCGAAAACATTAAAAAAAATTGATAAACCTTTAACCAGACTCATCAAGAAAAAAAGAAAGAGGACTCAAATAAATAAAATCAATAATAAAAGAGAAGTGACACCAGATATCACAGAAATACAAAGGATTGTAAGAAAATACTATGAGCAATTATATGCCAACAAATTGGTCAATCTAGAAAAAATGGACAAATTCTTAGAAACATGCAATCTTCCAAGATGGTATAAAAAAACAAAATCAAAACAAAACAAACAAACAAACAAAAAAACAGAAAATCTGAACCAACATGTTACTACTAATGAAATCAAATCAATATTCACAAATTCCAAACAAACAAAAGTCCAGGGCCAGATGGCTTCACAGGTGAATTTTCCCAAACATTCAAAGAAAAATGAACACTTATTCTTTTTCTACTATCCCAAAAAAAATTCAAGAGAAGAGATAGCTCCCAAGCTCATTCTATGAGTCCATCATTACCCTTTGGTTTTGATTCCAAAATCATATCACTGATTAACATAGGTGCAAAAATTCTCAACAAAATATTAGCAAACTTAATTTAGCAATACATTAAAAAGATCATACACCATGATCAAATAGGATTTATTCCTGGGATGCAAGGTTGTTTCAATATCTTGAAATAGATTAACGTGATACACCACATAGACAAAAGGAAAGATAAAAATCATATGATCATATCAATAGATACAGAGAGTGTTTTACAAAACCCAGCATCCATTTATGATAAAAACTCTCAGCAAAGTGGGAATAGAGAGAACATAGTTCAGTATAATCAAAGCCACCAATGACAAACCCACAACTAACATCACACTTAATGGGGAAAAGGTAAAAGTGTTTTCCTTAAGCTCAGGAATAAGAAAAGGATGTTCATTTTAACCACTTTTTTCAGCATAATACTGGAAGTTCCAGCCACAGCAATCAAATGAGATAAATAAAAGTCATCCAAAATGGAAAGGAAGAGTAAAACTGTCATTATTTGCAGATGACATTATACTATATGTAGAGAATCCAAAAAATTCCACAAAAAAAACTATTAGATAAATAAATTCAGGAAACTAGCAGGACACAAAGTTAATATTGAGAAATTGGATTGCATTTTTATACACCAATTATGAACTGTCAGACAGAGAAACTTAGAAAATAATCCCATTTATAATTGCACCAAAAAAAAAACCACCTGGGAATAAATTTAGGCAAGGAGGGAAAAATTTGTACTCGGAAAATTGTAAGACATTGAAGAATGAAATTGAAGAAGATACAGATAAATGGAATAATATACCATGCTCATAGATAGGAATAATTAACATCATTAAAATGTCCATACTACCTAAATGAATCTAAAGATTCAATGAAATCCCTATCAAAATACCAATGGTATTGTTCACAGAACTATAAAAAATAATACCCAAATTTATGTGGAACCATAAAAGACTCCAAATAGCCATGGCAATATTGAGAAAGAACACAGTTGGAGGTATCACACTATCTGATATCAAACTATACTACAAGGCCATAGTAACCAAAACAGCATGGTACTGGCACAAAAACAGATACTTTGATCAATGGAACAGAATAGAGAGCCCAGAAAGAACCTACACCTATATAGCAATTTAATCTATGACAGTGCAGGCAAGGATACATAGTGGAGCAAAGACGGTCTATTCAATAAATTTTGGAAAAACTGAACAGACACAAGCAAAAAAAAATGAAACTGGGCTAACTGTATTCCATATAAAATAAGTACAAAATGGACTAAAGAGCTAAATGTGAGACCTGAAACCATAAAACTCCTAGATAAAAACATAGTCAGTAAATTCTCTGAATTGCTCTTAGTAATATTTTTTTTCTGATATATTTCCTTGGGCAAAGGAAACAAAAGAAAAATAAAAAGTACTACATCAAATTAAAATTTTTTGCACAGTAAAGAAAATCATCAACAAAATAAAAAGACAACCTACTGAATGGGAGAAGATATTTACCAATGATACATATAAGGGGTTAATATCCAAAATTAATATAAAACTCATGCAACTCAACACAAAAATAACAATCCAATTAAAAAATGGGCAGAGGACTTGAATACATATTTCTCAAAAAGGACTTACAGATGACCAATAGACATATGAAAAGATGCTCAACATCACAAATCATCAGAGAAATGTAAATTAAAATGACAATGAGATATCACCTCACACTTGTCAAAATGGCTACCTCATCATCCAGCAATTCCACTTCTAGATATTTATCCAAAAAAATCCAAAACACTATTTCAAAAAGATATATGCACCCCTATATTCACTGCAGTGCTATTTGCAATGGCCAAAATGTGGATGCAACCTAAGTGCCCATCAATGATGATTAGATAAAGAAGTGGTATGACAGAAATGGTGGCATGAGGTGGGCTCCTTGAGATCTCCCCTGGAAGTTACCACAAATTAAACACCTATAATTCATCAAAGAATTCTCTGCTCATCACACAGAACAGCTAAGAGACACACACAAGGGTTACCTGAAGGTGGGCAAACCAGGCAAGTAGGGGAAGAGGGAGGGGGGACATGTGGAGACGTGTCCTGCAGCCGTAGACATGCAAGGCCCCAGGACACAGACCAGAGATCCCAACAACCAGGCTGTGGGTTCTCTCACTGTTTTCCACAGTCCTTCTGAGGGATCAACATATAAGATAGCGATGCTCAGCATTTGAGGCAGAGACCTCAGCTGAGAACCTCCACTTAAGTCCTTGTGGTCAGTCAAAATGCAGAGAAAGCACCATACCTGGACCCTTCCCCTCACCCTCCCACAGTTCTCCCTACCCCTACCCTTCCAGAGTTTTAAACAGGTCCCAGAATTGGAAAGGGTAGTGTCGGATTACAGAGCAACTGTGACCCTCAAGATCTGGAAAAACCGGTCTGACAACTGCCACATAGGGAAGAGGCTGGGATGAGTGTGACACTGCTGGCTAGCCAGGGAGACAAAGGCACTTGCTTACCCGGACCCCACCTTTGCTGGGCAGCTCCTAGCAAGGCTATAAGAGCTGCAGAGACACATACAGGTATTAGCAGTGGGTTGCAGAGGCATCTCTGGCCTTTCAGAAGTTCAGAAATCTCATGCCTTCCACACACACACCCACCATGGAAGATGTGCCCTAAGACCCAGGTGACCTGCACACAGAGATGAAACCCACTTCTTGGTGGTTGGCTGTGATGTTTCCAGTGCACATTTGTGCAGGGGAGAGCAGAAACTGCACTGAATTAGTAAAAACTACTAATAACACCCCACAGTCCCGCTCACTTAGAACTGCATTGCTAGGCTCAGTCTGGGCACCAGGAGGCAAGCTCCACCTCCACAAGGCACAGAGGAGATTTTCTCCAGCAGAGGACAGCCTGAAGATATATTGGTGGACTTAAGCCAAGACGGCACTGTTTTATTTTATTATTATTATTATTATTATTATTATTATTATTATTATCATTTTAGATATGTACTTTTTTCTCTTTCTCGCTCTCTTCTTTGTTCTTTTCATTACTCTACTTTTCCTCCTTCTTTCTGTTTTTCTGTATTGATTTTTTATTGTTGTTATTTTTGTTTTGTTTTTTCTATTTTTGATCGTTTCTTTTGTATTGAGTGTTGGTTGTCAGTTGTTTTTATGTATGAGTGTATTTGTTTTGTTGTTGTTGTTGTGCTTATTGGTTTGTTTTGTTCTGAAATTATCCTGCATGAGAGCCCAGCCCAAGAGGCAGAAGAATCAAAACACCAAGAGACCAACTCCAGACTAAACTAGAGCATTACCAGGTTTGACCTACAAGTGACAAACCCAAAGGAAATTCTCTACATGTGCAAGAGCCCACAGTGGCCAATCCTCATCTGAGGAGTCAACCCTAACACAGCAGCTCAAGCACTGTGGGCATAGCCAATTCTCACAGCTAGTCAGTCTGGGGCAATCCCACTGACTGCCAAGCCGAAAGCAATTAAAGCTCAGCTTCAACAGGAGAAAACACACAACACAAGGGACGCCTCTGAAACACATGCACATTAGAATAGGGAGTCTGTGCAGCTCGAATATTCAGGAAACATACTACATAAGACCACCTAGCAAAGTCTGAGAGACACAGGGGATCCACCTAATACATTGAAGCAAACAAAGGGTGATAGCCAGAAGGAGGAAACAAAGAAACATGTCCCAAATAAAAGATCAGAAGAAACCTCCGTAAATGGAACTAAACGAAGCAGAGGCAACCAACCTATCTGAGACAGAGTTTAGAAAACTGATTATAAGAATGTTTAAGGAACTTGATGAGAATCTCAACAAAGAGACAGCAAACCTAAAGAAGGATACAGAAATCAAAATAAATAACCATTCAGAATTAAAGAATACAATTACTGAAATGAAGAACACACTCAAAGGAACTATAACCAGATTAGATGAAGCAGAGGATTGAATCAGCTATTTATAAGACAAGATAGCAGAAATCACCCAATCAGAACAATAAAAAGAAAAAAGAATAAAAAACAATGAAAATAGTTTAAGAGATCTGTGGGATAGCATTAAGTGCAACAACAGTCACATCATAGGAATACCAGGAGAAGAGAGGGAACAAGAGAGGGAACATACTTGAGGAAATTATGACCGAAAACTTCCCTAACCTGGTGAAGGAAATAGAAATAGACATACAAGCCCAGGGAGAACAGAGAGTTCCAAACAAGATGAATCCAAACAGGCCCACACTAAGACACATTATAGGTAAAATGGCAAAGGTTAAAGACAAAGATAGAATCCTACAAGCAGCAAGAGAAAGATAGCTAGTTACTTACAAGGGAGATCCCATCAGCTGACTTTTCTACAGAAACTTTGCAGGCCAGAAGGGAGTGGCAGGAAATATTCAAAGCGATGAAAAACAAAGGCCTACCTCCTAGATTGTTTTACACAGCAAGGCTATCATTTAAAATTGAAGGAGGGATAAAGAGCTTCCCAGAAAAAAATAAGGTAAAGAAATTCATTATCATTAAGCCAGCATTGCAGGAAATGTTAAAAGGGCTTCTTTAAGCAGAAGAAAGATGAAAACAAACTAACAAAGGCAAGAAATACAAATAACAAAATGGCAATAACTATGCACCTATCAATAATCACTTTAAATATAAATGGACAAAATACTCCAATCAAAAGACATAGGGTGGCTGAGTAGATAAGAAAACAAGACCAATACATATGTTCTATACAGGAGACTCAGCTCAGATCAAAAGACACACACAGGCTGAGAGTAAAGGAACGGAGGAAGACATTTCATGTAAATGGGAATGAGAAAAAAATCTGGAGTGGCAATACTTATTTTGGACGAAATAGACTTTAAAATGAAGACTATAATAAAAGACAATGTGGGAGGGCAATAGATGGGGGGAGGGGGGTTGTTACCTGGTGAGGGTGAAAAGGGTAACTAGTGTATTGCTCTGTGCACCTGAAACTAACAATAAAAAAATTTAAAAATTTTTTTAAAATTAAAAAAAAGACAATGAAGGGCACTACATAATAATAAAGGGATTGATCCAAAAACAGGACATAACCCTAGTAAACATCTTTGCACCCATCATACCAGCACCTAAATATATAAAACGGATATGGACAGACATAAAGGCAGAGATCAACAGTAACACTATCATAGGAGGGGACTTCAATACGCCCCTAACATCAAGGGACAGACTCTCCAGACAGAAAATTGATATGGAAACAGAGGCCATAAATGACACATTAGACTAGTTGGATTCAATTGATATTTTTAGAGCACTTCATCCCAAAGCTGCAAAATATACATTCTTCTCTAGTGCACATGGAACATTTTCTAAGATAGACCACATGTTAGGCCACAAAACAAGTCTCAATAAATTTAAGAAAGTTGAAATCATGTCAAGTGTCTTCTCTGACCACAGAGCTATGAAATTAGAAATCAATTATAAGAAAAAAACTGGAAAACACACAAATACATGAAGGCTGAATAACATGTTAATAAATAATGAATGGGTCAATAATGAGATTAAGAAAGAAATCAAAATATACCTCGAGACAAATGAAAATGAACACACAATGACCCAAAATCTATGGGATGCAGTGAAAGCAGTCCTAAGAGGGAAATTCATAACAATGCAGGCCTATCTAAAGAATCAAGAAAAATCTCAAATCAATAGTTTACCCTTACATCTACTGGATCTGAGAAAAGAACAGCAAACTAAGCCCAAAGGGAGTACAAGGAAGAAAATCATGAAAATCAGAGCAGAAATAAATGAAATAGAGACCAAAAAAAAATACAAAAGGTGAATGAAACCAAGAGCTGGTTTCCTGAAAAGATAAACAAAATTGACAAACTGCTATCCAGATTCATCAAGAAAGAGAGAGAGAGGACCCAAATTAATAAAATCAGAAATGAAAGAGAAGTGACAACAGACACCACAGAAATACCAAAAAATAAAAACCATTAAGAAAACACTATGAGCAACTATACACCAACACATTAGACAATCTGAAAGAAATGGACAATTTTCTAGAAGCATACAACCTTTCAAGGCTGAATCAAGAAGAAACGGAAAACCTGAGTAGACTGATTACAACCAGTGAAATTGAATCAGTAATCAACACGCTCCCAACAAACAAAAGCCCTGGACCAGATGGCTTTACAGGTGAATTTTACCAATCATTCAAAAAAAAATGATCACCTCTTCTCCTCAAACTATTCCAAAAAATCCAGAAGGATGAAAGGCTTCCAAACTTTTTTTATCATGTCATCATCACCCTGATCCTCAAATCAGACAAAGATATTACAAAAACAGAAAACTATAGGCCAATATCCCTAATGAACATAGATGCAAAAGTCCTCAACAAAATATTAGCAAATAGAATTCGGCATACATTAAAAAGATCAACCACTATGATCAAGTGGGATTCATTCCTGGTATGCAAGATTTGTTCAATATCCACAAATCAATTAATGTGATACACTACATTAACAAAATGAAAAATAAAAATCATATGATCATATCAATAGATGCAAAATAAAGCATTTGATAAAATCCAGCAGCCATTTATGATAAAAACTCTTAGCAAAGTGGGAATAGATGGATCATATGTCAACATAATAAAGGCCATGTATGATAAACCCACAGCTATCATCATACTCAATTGGGAAAAGCTAAAACCTTTCCCCTTAAGATCAGGAACAAGTCAATGTTGCCCACTTTCACTTTTATTCAACATAGTGCTGGAAGTTCTAGCCAAAGCAATCACACAAGAAAAAGAAATAAAAGGCATCCAAATTGGAAAGGGGGAAGTAAAATTGTCATTATACGCAGATGACATGATACTATATAGAGAGAACCCCAAAGACTCTACCAAAAAACTATTAGAACTGATAAATGAATTTAGTAAAGTAGCAGGATACAAAATTAACATTCATAAATCAGTTGCATTTGTATAAACCAATAATAAACTATCAGAAGGAGAAATTAAGAAAACCATCTGATTTATATTGCTTCAAAAATTATAAAATACTTAGGAATAAATTTAACCAAAGAAGTAAGAGACCTGTACTCAGAAAATGATAAGAAAGTGAAGAAAGAAATTAAAGAAGATACAAATAAATGGAAACACATGCCACGCTCATGGATACAAAGAGTTAATACAGTTAAAATGTCCATACTTCCTAAGGCTATATACAGATTCAATGCAATTCCTATCAAACTATCAATGACATTTTTCACAGAAAGAGAACATATAATCCTAAATTTATATGAAACCATAAAAGACCCCGAATAGCCACAGCAATCTTGAGAAGTAAGAACAAAGTGGGAAGTATCATGATACCTGACATCAAATCATACTACAAGGCTATAGTAATCAAGTCAACATTGTACTGGCACAAAAACAGATACATAGATCAATGGAACAGAATAGAGAGCCCAGAAATAAATTCATCCCTATATGGTCATGTAATCTACAAAATTGGAAGCATGAATTTACATTGTGGTAAAAGATATTCTATTTAATAAATGGTGCTGGGAAAACTGACACATGCAGAAAAATGAAGCTGAACCACCTTCCTACGCCATATATGAAAATCAATTCAAAATGGATTAAAGACTTAAATGTAATATCCAAAACCATAAAACTCCTAGAAGGAAGTATAGGAAGTCAATTTGCAGACATTACCTTGAGTAATATTTTTACTGATATATCTCTTTGGGCAAGGGAAGTAAAAGAAAAAAGATAAACATATGGGATTACATCAAACTGAAAGGTTTTTTACAGCAAAGCAAACCATCAATAAAACAAAAAGGCATCCTACTGAATGGTAGAAGATATTTGTCAATGATACATCTGATAAGGAGTTAATATCTAAAATTTATATAAAAAACTCATTCAACTCAACACCAAAAAAACCAAAAACAATACAAAAACAAACAAACAAAAAAACAAAAAAAAATCCCAGTTGAAAAATGGGCAGAGTACATAACGAGACCCTTTTCTAAAGAGGATACCCAGATGGTCAACAGACATATGAAAAAATGCTGAACCTCACTAATCATCAAATAAATAAAAATAAAAACCACAATGAGATACCACCTCACTCTGGTCAGAATGGCTATCATCAATAAATCAACAAACAACAAGTGCTGGAAAGGATGTGGAGCAAAGGGAACCCTTGTGCACTGTTGGTGGGATTGCAGATTGGTACAGCCACTATGGAAATCTGTATGTTTGTATCTCAAGAAAATTGGAAATAAGGGCTGGCCGAGTGGCGCGCTGGTTAAGAGCTGGCTTGGGATGCCAGAGGGCCCCGGTTCGGATCCCACATATGAGGGCCAGTGACACTGACCTCCACAGCTAAGATGCTGAACGACAGCTCAACCTGGAGCTGGGCTGCCGTGAGTCACTGGCGACGGCGTAGGCTGCAGTCCCTGCTGCAGTGGGTTACCATGGGCTTCCGTGTGTAGCAAGCAGCCAGTGTGAGCGGCCAGCAGCCGCCGTGATCAGCCATCCAGAAGCCGGCGACTGATCTGCCTCACCCGGGAAGAGCACAATGATGGTGCCAACTTGGGCCAGTGAAGCAACGTTCTCCACAACTAGACTGAAGAACAAAAGGATAGCAACTTGTCTGTTCCCCTTCCCCCAATTCCCCAGCACTGTTCCCATCCCCCCAATTAAAAAAATCTAAAAAAAACTGGAAATGAAACTACCTTACGACCTAGTAATTCCTCTCCTGGTTATCTATCCAGAGAAATCCAAAACGCTAATTCAAAAAAATACATGCACCCCTATGTTTATTGCAGCACTAGTCACAATAGCCATGACATGGAGACAACCAAAATGCCCACTGGTAAACAACTGGATTAAGAAACTGTGGTACATTTATACAATGGTGTATTACTCAGCCATAAAGAAGAATTAAATCTTAACATTTGCTACAATATGCATGGACCTGGGGAACACTATCCTAAATGAAATAAGTCAGACAAAGAAAAACAAATACCATATGATCTCAGTTATATGTGGAATCTAAATAACAGAATAAATGAGCAAACTAATCAGAAACAGTATCAGAGATATTGAGAAAAAACTGAGGGTTGCTAGATGGGAGGGGTGGGTATGAGTGAGAAGGTGAGGGGATTAGAAAGCACAAATTGGTAACCACAATATTGCCACAGTGATATAAAAGACAGTTTGGGGAATATAATCAATAATGTAAAGATTTTGTGGGGTGTCAGATGGGCACTTGTCTTGTGAGGGAAACCAATTCATGCATGACATAGATGCCTGACCACTACACTCTACACCTGAAGCTTAGCTGAATAATACTGAATGTCATCTATAATTAAATATATATAGCCACAGCATGTGGAGTACAGCATAGGTAATAGAGTCAATGGAATTGTAACAGTTATATATAATGTCAGAGGGGTAGTAGATTGGGGGAGGTGGGTTATTACTTTGAGAAGGGTGTAAATGTCTAACTATTACATTGTTTTGTACACCTGAAACTAAACAAACAAACAAAAGAAGTGGTACATATACACAACAGAATATTACTCAGCCATAAAAATGAAATATTATCATTTGCAATAACATGGAAGGACCTAGAGGGTATTACACTAAGTGAAATAAGTCAGACAGAGAATGGCAAATATAATATTATCTCACTTATAAGTGGAATCTAAAAAACAAAATTAACAAAAAACGAGAGATAGACTCTTAGATACAGAGACCAAACTGATCGTTATCAGTTGTGAGGGAGGCTGGGGGGCAATTTGAAAAAGGTGAAGTAATTAAGAACTAATATGTAGTTACAAAATAGTCACAGGGGTGTAAAGTACAACATAAGAGATATAGTCAATTATATTATATTAACTATTAATATATATAGTGCCAAGTGGGTACCAGACTAATAGGGGGGAGCACTTCATAAATTATATAAATGTCTAACCACTATGTTGTGCACCTGAAACTAATATAAAATAATATTAAAAGTCTACTATAATTGGAAAATAAAAAATAATTAAAAAAATAAAATAATCCTACTTACCATCTCTCCAAGTGACTCACTAGAGGACTTTGTGTTGTTGTATTTACATCTCTGGGATCTATATGTTAGATGTCTTTGTCTTTAATGGATTTTGCCTGGGATTATAGAACTTGTCCTACTGACCAAAAGATACAACTTCCACCTGTGCTCTTTGGGCTTTTTGTGTCCAAGTACCACAGATGAGGAGTCAACACTGTGGCAAGCATTATTGACTCTGATCAACAGAAGAAGATTGGGCTCCTTTACACAGTGTGACAAAAATGAAAATATGGGGCACTTAGGTAATATATTTGATCACCTTTTGGTACTTTCATGCTTATTTTAACACCTGCAGCAATTTCCAGTATATAAAAGGAAATAAGGGCTCAGTCACATTAGGAGTGAAATTTTGCGTCACATTACCAAGCAAGCTATCGAGGCTTACTGATAACATATAGAACTCAGAAACTAAAATTAAGAATCTGGGTGGGAGATTACATCATACAAATGGTGGTATGAGGTGAGCCTCTTGAAATCTCCCCTGGAATTTATAACAAATTGAACAGCTATAATTCCACAAAGAACTTCCTGTGGAGCAGACAGGTGAGACTAAGAGATGGGCAATGAAATCATCTAAAGGTGGGCAAATTAAACGAATGGGGGAGAAGGAAAGGGAGAAGTGCTTAGAAGTGGACCATGTGCAGGCAGCATGACTCAGACGCTTTGAGCTCCTTGCATTCCAGAGCTATAGCAGTTGTGAGAGAGGGAAGAATTGAGACTGCTAGTGCTCCCCTTATGACACAGACTCCCGCCTAAGGGAACAGCATATAACTCGGTTGAACCCAACACACATGGCAGAGAACTCGGAGCAAAATCTCAGGAAAGAAGGGGGAGTATGGTGGTTAAAGCTCTCACTGCTAAGCAGAGAATGGAAGGCATAAACATGGAGCCTAGCCAACCCCTCTCCACCCTTCCAGAGCTCTCCCCAACCCACCGCCCCAGTGCTAGAAGCAGAAGAGTAGTAGTGTTACATCAAAAGAACACAATATTTTCAGTTCTGAGAACTACAGCACCACAGACACTCACTCTCAGCCCAACTAGTTCCTGCGAAGGGGAGGGAGCCTTGGGCGCAGCAATGGGTGTGCTGGTGTTCACCGCCATTGATCAGAGCCGCCTCTCACAACTCACCATGTCCCTGTCCCAACCTATCTGGGCGGATCCCTGTAGGGGTAAATAGAGCTACTGAAACACACAGGCTCTGAAACTGGTGCAGGAAGAGCTTTGGAATTTCAGAAGCTCTCCACATCCCCCCACGGAGGTGGTGCCCTGTGACCCAGGTGACCTGCTCACACAGGAGAAGCCCACCTTCCAGGGAACCCTACCCACCCATTGTGTGAGAAGCTGGAACAGTGCAGAGAAAATATAACACCACAGCATGAGAAAGAATAAAAGGCTGCAGTGGGAGAGAAAATAAAAAATTCCACCAATACCTACTGGAAAGCAAAAGAAAAGCCTCTTCCTAACAGCCTGTTACAGAACCCACTCCTGTAGATGCCTAGGAAGAGAAATAATAATTCATTAAATCCCATGAATAACCAAGGTAATAAGGCAGCTCAGAAAGAAAATGAAAAGTCTCCAGAAAATGAACTTAAAGACATTGCAAATATGTAACATAAATGAGAGAATTCAAGATTGCAGTTCTAAAAAAACTCAACGAGATGCAAGAAAACACAGACAGGCAGTTTAATAAAGTCAGAAACACAATCAAGAAACAAAATGAACATTTTACCAAAGAGACAGAAGCTTTAAAAAAGAATCCAATAGAATTTCTGGAGATTAAGTACTCAGTAAAATAAATGAAGAATGAAATAGCCAGCTTAGGTCATAGAGCTGACCAGATGGAGGAAAGAATCAGTGACATCAAAGATAAAAATCTAGAAATGACACAGATGGAAGAAGAGAGAGACTTGAGAGTTAAAAGAAATGAAAGAACTCTACAAGAACATTCTGACTCCATCAGAAAAAGCAACATAAGAATAATAGGCATACCAGGAGAAGATAAAGAGAAGGGGAGAGTATATTCAAACAGTCGATGAGAACTTTCCAAACTTGTGGAAAGAACTGGATCCTCAAATCTAAGAAGCCAATAGAACACCTAATTACCTCAATCCTTCTTACCTCACCTAATTACCTCAGGCCTTCTCCAAGGCATATTGTATTGAAGCTGTCAAAAATTAACAACAAAGAAACAATCTTCAAGGCAGCCAATGAAAAGGAGACAGTAACCTACAAGGAAAGCCGATTAGATTATCATCAGAATTTTCAGCAGAAGCTCTACAAGACAGGAGGGAGTGGAATCAAATATTCAAACTATTTAAAGAGAGGATATATGAGCCAACAATAATATATCCAGCAAAGACATCCTTTAGATATGAAGGAGGAATAAAGACCTTTACAGACATACAGCAGCTAAGGAAATTTTCTAACACATGGCCTGCACTACAAGAAATACTGATGTAGGCCATTTGACATGAAACAAAAAAGCAAAATAATACAAAGCCATGAGTAGTAACATGAACAGACAGACATAAGCAGGAAATGGCAACCCTAAACCAAACAGAACTCTATACACTTAAACTTAACATACAGGGAAAAGAAGAAAAGAAAAAAAAACACTTAAAAATTAGGAAAAAGACAACTTGCTACTGCAGCACAAAAATCAACTCACAGCATAAATAAAGATAATTTGTGACAACAAAACGTAAAAGGGGAGAGAGTAAAGGTCTGAACAGGCAAAAAGGAAGAGAGAAAAGAAGCATGCTGAAGAAAAAAGAATACTCTAAATATGAAACTTTATTTTACATAAACTTAATGATAACCCCTCAAAAAAATTCCAGAACTGATGTGTATCTATATGTATATCTATCTATCTATCTATCATTTATATATATATATAACTATTTATATGGATGACATATAAATATATGTAAAATATATATATATATATATATATATATATATATATATACAAAAAAGAGGGGAAAAATCATAGAATACCACCACACTGAAATAAAAGACAGCAACAAAATGGCAAAGAAACAATGGAGACACTGCATTACAAGAAAACAAAAGATAGAATAATAGGAAATATTCATATATCAGTAATCACCCTGAATGTAAAATGATTGAACTCACCAATAAAAAGGCACAGAGTAGAAGATTGGATCAAAAAACTAAATCCAACAATATGCTACCTCCAAGAGACACATCTCAGCTACAAGGACAAATATGGACTCAAAGTGCAGGGTGAAAATTGACACTCCAAACAAATGGTATTCAGAGAAAAGCAAATGTAGCTTCATTGACATCAGATAAAACAGATTTCAGGAAAAAAGTCAACAAGAGACAAAGATGGACATTTCATAATGATGAAGGGGACTATACAACAAGAAGACATAACAGTCGTCAATATGTATGCCTCCAAATAGGGAACATCAAAATATACAAAGCAACTACTACAGAACTAAAGGGAGAAATTGAACAAAACACAACTATAGTAGGGGACCTAAATACATCATTGGCAGCTATGAATAGATCATCCAAACAGAAAATAAATAAAGAAATATCAGCCCTAAATGATACATTAGAGAAAATGCACATAATTGACATTTATAGAGCACATCATCCTAGAACATCAGACTGTACATTCTTTTCTAGTGTACATGGAACATTCTCAAGGATAGAACATATATTGGGACATAAAATTAGCCTCAGCAAATTTAAGATGTGGAATCATACCAAGCATATTCTGATCACAAGTCTTTGGAATTGGACATCAACTGCAAAAAGAAAGCAGAAAACCCACAAATATGTGGAGATTGAACAACATACTTTTACAGAATGATTTGGTCAAAAAACAAATCAGAGGAGAAACCAAAAGGTACATAGAAACAAATGAGAATGAAAATACATATTACCAAAATTCTTGGGATGAATTGAAAGCAGTATTAAGAGGGAAATTCATATCATTGCAGGCCTATCTCAAGAAAAAAGAAAAATCCCAGATAAATGACCTCCTGTTACACCTTAAAGAGCTAGAAAAAGAAGAACAAATGAAACCCGAAGTCAGCAGGAGGAAGGAAATAATAAAAAGCAGAGGAGAACTAAATGAAATAGACAACAAAAAGACAATAGAAAAATTAACGCAACAAAGAGGTGGTTCTTTGAAAGGATTAAAGAAATTGACATACCCTTGGCTAGACTCACTAAGACAAAAACAGAAAAGACACAAATAAACAAAATCAGAAATGAAAGAGGGGAAGCTACCACAGATGCCACAGAGATACAAAAGATCATCCAAGAATACTATAAAAGACTACATGCCACCAAATTAAATAACATAAAAGAAATGCACATGCTGTTGGAAACACATAGCTTTCTTAGGCTGAATCACAAAGAACAGGAAAATCTAAGTAGACCAATCAACAGTAAGGAAATTGAATCATTCATCTGAAACCTTCCCAAAAGCAAAAGTCCAGGACCAGTTGGCTTCACTAGTGAATTCTACCAAACATTCAAAGAGGGTCTAATACCTGTCCTACTCAAACTCTTTCAAAAAGTTGAAGAAGAGACATACTCCCTAACTCGTTTTATGAGACCATCATTACCCTGATACAAAAACCTGGTAAGGATAATACACACAAAAAAATTACAGACCAATATCTCTGATGAATACAGATGCAAAAATCCTAAACAAACTTCTAGGAAATCAAATGCAACAATGCATTAAAAAGATTATACATCACGACCAAGTGGGGTTCATCCCAGGGGCGCAAAGATGGTTCAACAGATGTGATACACCACATAAAATAAAAGACAAAATTCCTGATTACATCAATAGATGCAGAAAAAGCGTTTGACAAGATACAGCATTCATTTATGATGAAAACACTTAACAAAATGGGTATAGAAGGAAGATACCTAACATAATTAAGGCCATATACCTAACATAATTAAGGCCATATATGACAAACCCTCAAATAATATCATAATTAATGGTGAACAACTGAAGCCCTTCGCACTGTATTCAGGAACATGCCAGGGCTGTCACCTGTCATCTCTGCTTTTCAATACAGTTTGAAAGTCTTAGCCAGAGCAATCAGGCAAGACAAAAAATAAAAGGCATCTGAACTGGGAATGAAGTAGTTAAATTGTCACTTATTGCAAATGACATGATGCTATATATAGATGACCCTAAAGACTCCACCAAAACATTATTAAAAACAATAAATGAATACAGTAAAGCTGCTGGCTACAAAATAAATGTGCAGATTGCATTGCATTCCTATAAGCTAACAATGAAATCTCAGGAAAAAAAGAATTCCTTTTGCAATTTCAACAAAAAGAATAAAACGCCTAAGAATGAACTCAACCAAGGATGTGAAGGACATATATGCTGAAAATTGTAAGATATTTGTAAAAGAAATTGAAGAAGACACAAAGAAATGGAAAGACATTCATGTACCTGGATTAGAAGAATCAACATAGTTAAAATGGCCATATTATCCAAAGCAATATGCAGATTTAATACAATCTCTATCAAAATCCCAATGATATTTTTTTAAAGAAACAGAACAAAAAATAATCAGATTTGTATGGAACCACAAAAAACCCTGAATAGCCAAAGCAATCCTAAGAGAAAGTACACTGTGGGAGGTATGACACTCCCTGACTTCAGCTTGTACTGCAGAGCAACAATAATCAAAACAGTATGGTATTGGCAGAAAAACAGACACACAGACCAATGGAATAGAATCAAGAACGCAGAAATAAACCCACATGAATATGAATAGATAATTTTTTACAAAGCAGCCAAAAACATACAATGAAGAAAAGACAGCCTCTATAAATGGTGCTGGGAGAGTTGGAAAGCTATGAGCAAAAGAATGAAACTAGACTGCTCTCTATCACCATGTACCAAAATTAGCTCAAAATGGATCAAAGACCTAAATATAAGACCTGAAACAATAAACTGCATAGAAGAAAACATAGGTACTAAATTTATGGACTTTGGGTTCAAAGAGGATTTTATGTATTTGACCTCAAAGGCAAGGGGAGTAAAAGCTAAAATAAATGAATAGGACTATACTAAACTAAAAAGATTCTGCACAGAAAAATAAACCATTGACAAAATAGAAAGGCAACCAACCGAGTGGGAGAAGATTTTTACACTGCCTCCAATAAGGGGCTAATATACAATGCCTCCAATAAGGGGCTAATATACAAAGTATAAAAGGAGCTCATACAACTCAACAACAACAACAAATTCCAATTAAGAAATGGGCAGAGAACCTGAATAGACAGTTGTCCAAAGAGGACATATAAATGGCCAATAGACACATAAAAAATGCTCAACATCACTAATTATCAGAGAAATGCAAATAAAAACCAGTGAGATATCACCATACACCAGTTAGAATGGCTCTCATCAACAAGATGAATAATAAGTGTTGCAGAAGCTGTGGAGAAAAAGGAACCCTCGTACACTGTTTGTGGGAATGCAGATTAGTGCAGTTGCTATGGAGAGCAGTGTGGAGGTTCCTCAAAAAACTAAGAATAGAATTACCATATGAACCAGCAACTCTCTCCTGGGTATATATCCCCAAAATCTGAAAACATTTACCTGTAAAGATATATGTGTTCCGATGTTCATAGCAGCTTTATTTGCAGTGCCCAAGACATGGGAACAACTGAAGTGTCCTTTGATAGATGATTGGATAAAGAAGATGTGGTATATATACAGAATGGACTACAATTCTGCCATAAGAAAAGATGAAATAGTGCCATTTGTGACAACATGGATGGATCTTGAGATTTTTATGCTAAGTGAAATAAGTCAGAGGGACAAAGTTGAGAACCATTTGATTAACACCATCTTTTGAGTGAATGTCATACTACACATTACTACATAATTCAATTCAACTTCATAAAGTAATACATAGATAACATTTTAAAAATATGTATACATTTTTTTGGCACCCCCGTTATATATGAATCAAAGAACTAACAGGAACATAATCCTGGGTATAAAGTAAACACTAATACATAAGCTTCACATTCATGTGGCTTCACATTTCAAGGCATTTTTCAATTCATAAAAGATGACTAAGAGGAAGAGAAGCTGAACAGAAATTTCAGATGTCTAAAGGAACTAATAAGAGGAAACTTACAGTTGGGTTCTTTATGTGAATAGACCCCAGATTAAGAGCAAAAACCAGAAATAAAAGATTAAAAGTCAGACCCTGGATGGTGAACATACAATGTGATATATAAATGATGTATTACAGAATTGTACACCTGAAACCTATGCAACTTTACTAACAATTTTCACCCCAATAAAATTTAATTTAAAAAAAGTCACACTTAATATAGCACAATCACTGACTAGATGAAGATGATAGGACTCCATATTAACTTCCTAGAAGAAGCAAAAGCTAAACATCTACAGAAGATATAATAATCAAAAGCCTCAAATTATTGCCACAATTTTTCATATACAATGTACAGTATTAAAAAATATTATAAGATATTATAGGCCCCATGACAGAATTTATCTGCTGAGATGGACTTACCATGGTCAACCAAGGGCACAGATTTTGTAAATAATAAGAGCCTAGCAGCTATTTTGTAACAGGGACTTCTCACTTACTCTGTACGAGTACACCGGGAAGAACCTCAGACTGAATTCTCAGCCTCCAGCACTATGCCCAATTGTTTATGCTGTCTAAGTCTACTGCTGTAGCAAAACTCTTGTTTTGCCTGTCTACCAATGGACTGAGACCTGCCCTGTCAAATCAGAACTGCATAGTTTGGATAACTCATTTACATAAAATGAACCTAATTGGGAACTTGGGTGACAACTTTCACTATAAAAGGCAGCCTTGTTACAAACAAGTGTTTGCTGCCTGACACACAAAGAAGCCAATACTCTGGCACTGGCTTTTGAGAGAAGAAAAGGCTTTTATTTGTGAGTTGATTAGCAAGAAGACAGGAGGTGAGGCTCAGATCTGTCTCTGAGGTGGAGTTTTAAGGGATAGCAGTTAAGGGTTCACAAGTATTACTCCTGAGACATATTTCACATGTGTGACTCATATACTTTGGTTCCAGGTCTTGTTAGAAACAGGACAGGACCAGTTTGAGCTGAACTTGTGGTTACAGCATCACCTTTGTCTCAGAGGAACACAATTTAAATTGCTACCTGAATCTGTGTCTCCTGGGCTGCAACTCCTTTTGCTCAAACAAATGCTTTTAAATTCTTTGTTACAGTCTAAATTTAATTTTGCGTTATAGAAAAATGGATTTTTATTTATTTATTTATTTATTTATTTTTCATGGTAATAGGCTTTATTTGTTAATTTTTTATTAGTTTCAGGTATACAGAACAATGCAGTAGTTATCCTTTACACCCCTCACAAAGCATCAACCCCCCTTCCCCCATCCACTGCCGTTCCACCCCTGATATCATACTTATCTATTACAATTCCATTGACTCCATTCTCACACTCTACTCCACGTCCTGTGACTATATGTATATATAATTATAGTTTACATACAATATTATTCAACATCAGCTTCAGAAATACAGTGTGGTGGTCAGACCTCTACACCATTAATGAAGTGGTCTGCCTAACAAGACATGAGTCCAACTGGCCTCCTAAAAAATATTTACATTATTGATTATATTCCCCAGCCTGTCTTTTCTATCTCTGAGGCCATATTGTAGTTACCAATTTGTATTGTCTCATCCCTTCCAATTCTCCTTCATCCACACCCCCTCCCAACTAGTAACCCTCAGTTTTTCCTCTGTGTCTCTGAGATTATTTCTCTTTACATTTCTCATTTATTCAGTTTTTTAGATTCCATATATAAGTGAGATCATATGGTATTTGTCTTTCTCTGACATTTCACTTAGCATAATGTTCTCTAGTTCCATCCATATTTTTGCAAATCATACTACTGCCTTCTTCTTTATAGAGGAGTAATACTCCATTGTGTAAATGTACCATAGTTTCTTAATCCAGTCATCTACTGATGGGCATTTCGGTTGTTTCCAAGTCTTGGCTATTGTGAATAGCACTGCAATGAACATAGGGGTGCATATATTTTTTCGAATTAGTGTCTTGGGTTTCTCTGTATAGATACCTAAGAGTGGAATTGCTGGGTCATAAANNNGTAGTTCCATTTCCAGTTTTTTGAGATACCTCCATACTGATTTCCATAGTGGCTGCACCAATCTGCAGTCCCGCCAGCAGTGCTCCAGGGTTCCCTTTTCCCCGCAACCTCACCAGCATTTGTTGTTTGTTGATTTATTGATGATAGCCATTCTGACTGGAGTGAAGTAGTATCTCATTGTGGTTTTTATTTGCATCTCTCTAATGAATAGTGAGGTTGAACATTTTTTCATATGCCTGTTGGCCATCTGTATGTCCTCTTTAGAGAAATGTCTCTTCATATCCTCTGCCCAGTTTTTAATTGAGTTGTTTGTTTTTTTGGTGTTGAGTTGCATGAGTGTTTTATAAATTTTGGATATTAATCCCTTATCAGATATATCATTGACAAATATCTTCTCCCATTCAGTAGGCTGCCTTTTTGTTTTCTTGATGGTTTCCTTTGTTGTGGAAAACATTTTAAGTCTGATATAGTCCCATATGTTCATTTTTTCTTTTACTTCCCTTGCCCGAGGAGGTGTATCAGTAAAAATATTGCTCAAGATAATATCTGCAAATTTAGACCCTATATTTACTTCTAGGAGTTTTATGGTTTCAGGTCTAGTATTTAAGTCTTTAATCCATTTTGAATTTGTTCTTGTATATGGCATAAGGAGATGGTCCAGTTTCATTTTTTTGCATGTGTCAGTCCAATTTTCCCAGCGCCATTTATTAAATACACTATCCTTACCCCAATGTAAATTCTTGCTTCCATAAAATCTATTTTTAAAATGGTCAAACTGCAAGAGCACAATATTCAAATGGAATAGACACACATGAGTTTCAGATATTGGAGTTATCAGAAAGAAATTTTAAAATAATTATGAATAATGTGTTCAACAAAATAGTGAAAAAATGTAGAACTGCTGAAGAGAACTAGAATCAATACAATAATCAAATGTAAATTTTACAAGTGAGAAACTAAAATGAAGAATTTAGTGGATGTGTTTAAGTGTAGTATGTTACAGGGCTGGTTGAGTGGCTCAGTTGGTTAAGAGTTAGCTTAAGAGCACGAGCTCTGGGCAACAGGGCCGCCAGTTCAATTCCCACATGGGCCAGTGATGCTGCACTGGAGCTGAGATGCCACCAGGTGGCAGGATGGCTCAGCTGGTGAGAGTACGTACTCCTAACAACTAGACTGCCTGTTCAATGGTGGGCTATGCCCGCCCACAACTAAGACTGAACTCGGCTCTTTGAGCTGAGCTGCCACCTGGCTGGCTCAGTGGATAGAGTGTGTGCCCTTAACCACAAGGCTGCTGGTTCAGCTCCCGCATGGGATGGTGGCTACATCCACCCGCAACTAAGATTGAACACAGCACCTTGAGCTTAGAAGCCACAAGCTGCCAATGGGCAGCCAGATGGTGACTGGTGCCCTCCACACTAAGATTGAAGAACAGCAACTTGGCTTGTGCCCTTCCCCAATTCACCAACACTGTTCCCCTCCCTCAATTCCCCCAATTTTAAAAAAAGGAGTAGTATGTGACAAAGACTATAGTGAAATGGAAGGTAAGTCACAGAAAATATCCAGAATGAAGCATGGGAGGAAAAAAGATAAAAAATGCAAACAAAGAGAAAGAAAATAAGAGATATATAGGATATTGTGGGAAGACACATAATTAATTTGTGCCCCAAAGGGAAAGGGGAGAGTGGCATACAAGCAATATTCTGAGATAATGAAGTGATAATGGTCAAGAATTTTTCTAAACTAAGAAAAAATCTCATGCCACCTATTCAAAAAGTACTAAAATTCTCAAGCAGGATGGATACAAGGAAAACCACATCTAGGCATGTTCATAGCAGAAGTACTGAAAATAAACTTCAAAGGGAAATGCTTAAAATTTGCCAGAGAGAACAATGCATTACATTTGAAGGGAATCAAGGGAAGTCAGAAGATAATGACATATTAATAACATTTTCAGAACACTAAAGTGAAATAATTTCCAACTAAAAATTTAAGTTAGTGAATTTATTCTTTTTAAATGGAGGCAAAATGAAGACATTTTATGCAAAGAAAAACTGAGAGAATTCATCACCAGCTAACACTAAATGCTAACTAATAGAATAATAAATGAATTTCTATAGGCAAAAGTAAAATTATCCAGGATGAAAAGAAAAAAAAGATAGTGAGATGGAAAGAGGAGCAACAAAAAGGGAGATCATGTGAGTAAACTTAAATGAATATTGACATACAGGAATTATAATAATGCCTTTTGTAGTTTAAAATAGTTATAGCATTAAGGAAAAGGACAGAATGGAACAAAAGGCTGAACGGGTTAAAGATAGTTTTCTGAGGATCTTGCATTATATGTATATTGGCAATATATTAATTTATGTAATATTTTACTAATTTGAGGATAAACATTGTCATCTCTAGGAAAACAACATTTAAAACAGAGGTTCCAGTTCAAGATGGCAATATAGGAAGATCCTGAACTCACCTCCACCCACTGACACACCAAATCTATAGTTACCTATTAAACAATTTACTGTGAAAAAGAAACTAAAACTAGCTGGGCAATTCCTACATACTGATCAAAGGAGAAAAAACCCATATCGAAACAAGTAGGATGGGCTGAGACACAATCTCCCCATAAACTAAACCCCCAGAGCAGCAACCCATAAATGAAAAGAAACTCAAAACTTCTCCCTGAGGAGAAAAGGGTTTGAACCTCACATCGGGCATCCCAACTTTTAAACCCTGTACCTGTATCTGAAAAAATGAGCCCTCAAAACATCAAGCTGAAAAAGTGAGCCGGGCTTGCCTACATATGACCCACAAGGCTATAGCAAACTCTGTGTAGTCCAAACCTGTAGAGAATTTTTACGAGTTTCTTTGAGCAACTGATGACATGCTAGGGAACAAGATCTCAGATGCTCTGGAGAATGACAGTATTGCAATCCTTTTATACACTTAGTATTAAGGAGGGAACATAAGGAAGAGTACATGAAGGTGAAAGCAAGCCAGGTGGGGAAATCTCTATGATGGGATTACAGGATAGTTAACAAGATTATGTGCTAGGCTGACAAAAAGGATTACTCTGACATTTCAAAGTTGTGTTAACCTAGATACACAAGAACAATGAACAGGACTTGCCTAAGGCAACGATAAACCTCTCACTAAAGAAGGTATATGGTGTCAGATAAGTACTGGGTTTACTGGGGTGCTCACTTAGTAAGTTATATAATTGTCTAATCACTGTGTTGTACATCTGAAGATAATATAATATTGTATGTCAAGTATAATTGAAAAAAATTAAATATATTTTAAAAAAAGGATGTTTAGATCAGATTCAAAAACCTTTTTCTGTAAGATAATAATAAACTGAAACTCATAAAGAAAAAGAAGTTATAGGTCTGGGACATGACTACCCACCATGAAATGCTCAGTTAGAAATTCATGATCATATTATCCTGTGACAGGCCAGCAAACTGCGGGTCACGAGCCACATGCGGCTCTTTGGGTACGTTCCATCTCAAAAGTTTGCCGACCCCTGGAAGAGCCAATTTTGTCCCACAACAATTTTAAACTTATTCAAGAGCCATAAATATATTTTTACATAATCACCATTATGTAAATAATATCCTTTAAAATTTTTATAAATGAAACTATGATAGTTTTATTTTCATTTTCAATTTTACTTCAGAGCCAGCGGCTCGCGAGCTCCAGTTTGCTGACCCCTGGCGGCTCTTCCATCTCAAAAGTTTGCCAACCCCTGCCCTGTGAGATTACTTTCAGACTTGTCAAATTTATTACAGAGCCCCTTTTTCATTCACATGAGAAACCGTTCTTAAAGGGCATGCACAGACATGCCCACCCAGTGCAAAGCACAGGGGGCTGACTTAAAAGAACTCAGACTTTCTGTGGAAGAGGGTTATTTGTTTATCTTAAAGCATTGCGAGGAGCAGGCATCTAATTTAACACACATCAATTGGCCTACTAAATTACTCTCTTGGGACAGGGGCTGACTGGTGTAATCTGTGTTCTCTCTCTGCCGTGCTCCAGCTTGCTGGTATCTCCCAGAAAGGAGCTTATGCATTCACCTGGGACTCTGATTTATTTGGTTACCACCCAGAACCCCTCTAGATAGCCTGACTCTGATGGCCAGTGAGGCTTATACTCACAGGTTCCACAGAACTGTAACAAATGGATAAAGAGCTCTTAATCTGCTATGACCTGCAGGGCAAAGCAGAGAGGGAACAGACTAAGGTATCTCCTCTTATTGTGAAAGAGTAATATTAGCTTATCTTCATAGCTATAGCTGGCGAGGTAAGCTTTTAATTAAATACACATCTAAAGACCAACTGTAATCCTCTCCAGAGACATAGGAAGAGGAGTGTTACCTTCAGGCTCTCCCTCTGTAGCACTACAGAGTGCAGTATCTTCCAGAGAGTATCCTGTACACACATCTGGTGCCCCGGTTTTTATGTCTGGTGCTCCAGTTGTTGTGGCTGCCACCACGGAGACACTCCTTTATCGCCTGGCTCTGGTGGCCTATGGGACTTGTGTTTCTAGGCTCCAAAGGGCTGTAACAATTACAGAGACAGTTCTTGGCCAGTTATCACCCCCAGGACAAGGTGCAGACAGCAGACTAAAACACAGCCCCAGTCATTCAGTGAAAGAGGGCTATTTGCTTCCAGCTTCAGGCTGAGGGGCATGCTTCTGGGTTGGCACAATCTAGGGTCCTACTTAGGTGCTCTTAGAGGGCAGTGGGTGTCATCTTTGAACTCTCCCTCTGCCTCTCTTCAGCTCCCTGGAATGAAAATACATTCTTCCAGCAAGGAGCTTGTACACTTGTCTGGTGCACCGATTTTTGTGGCTGCCATTTTTGTGGCTAGGTCCCGTGGCTCTGATGGCAAGTGGGGATTATGCTTGTAGATCCCACAAGACTGTACATATTTGCATACATTAAAAGCTGCTGCCTGGGCCAACCGAGTGGCGCGATGGTTAAGAACTGGCTTGGGACACCAGAGGGCCCTGGTTCGGATCCCACATATGAGGGCCAGTGACACTGCCCTCCACAGCTAAGATGCTGCACAACAGCTCAACCTGGAGCTGGGCTGCCATGAGTCGCCAGTAACAGTGTAGGCTGCAGCCCCTGTGGCAGTGGGTTGCCATGGGCTACCATGTGTAGCCAGCAGCCAGCGTGAGCGGCCAGCAACCGCTGTGAGTGGCCGTCCAGAAGCTGATGACTGATCTGCCTCATCCGGGAAGAGCGCAATGATGGTGCCAACTTGGGCCAGTGAAGCAATGTCCTCCACAACTAGACTGAAGAACAAAACGACAACTTGTCTGTTCACATCCCCCCAATTCCCCAATAAAATCTTTAAAAATACAAAACAAAACAAAAAAACAATGTTTAAAAAAAAAAGCTGCTGCCTGAGTGTCTGGCTTCCAACCACCCTGAATCTAGGTGCTGACTGAGATACTCACCTTTGGGACACTGACAGGTCTTGGCACACCCTCAACTACTGGAAGTTATTAAAGATAATATAGAGTTCTTGGACAATCACAAAGGTTGAGACACAATCAAGAGCTAGGGCAGGGTTGAAAGATAAGGTTTATCTCATTCAAGAATGAAAGAGGTGGCTATTTTATCTAACACACAGAAATCAAAACAGTGTCAAGGAAAGTGAATAAACAAAGGAATATGTTCCAAACAAAAGAACAAGGTAAAACCTCAGACAAGGACCTCAATGAAATGGAGTAGGTGATTCACCTGAGGAAAAAAAGGTTCAAAATAATTGTCATAAAGATGCTCACCAAACTTCAGATTATAGATAAACAAGGTGATTACTTAAAAAAAGATATAAAACATAAGAAAGTACAAATAACTGTTACAGAACAGAAGAATACAACAACTAAATTGAAAAATATACTATGAGGTTTTAGTAGCAGACTAGATGATGCAGAATAAAGGATTAGTAAACTGAAGACAGACCTGTGGAACTCACACAGAGCAAGAAATAATAATAATAAAACTTTTAAAAAAGAATGAAAAATAGTGAAGTTAGTTTAAGGGACTTATAGCACAACATCAAAGAGACCAACATTTGCATTATAAAAGTAACACAAGGAAAAGAGAAAGGGTCAGAAAACTTATATGAAGAAATAATATTCAAAACTGGTTCATGGTAAAAATTATTAGCATGGATTTACTTCTGGGCTTTCTATTCTGTTCCATTGATCTATATGCCTATTTTTATGCCAATACCATATTGTTTTGATTACTGTGGCCTTG
>NW_017731759.1:156773-161497 GCF_001890085.2 Hipposideros armiger | reverse complement strand
CCAATTTGGATCCCACATATGAGGGCCAGTGACACTGCCCTCTACAGCTAAGATGCTGAACAACAGCTCGACCTGGAGCTGGGCTGCCATGATTCGCCAGCGATGGCGTAGGCTGTAGCCCCTGCTACAGTTGGCTGCCATAAGCTACCGTGTGTGGCTGGCAGCCAGCGTGAGCGGCTGGCAGCTGGTGTGAGCTGCTAAGAGCCACCGTGAGCGGCCGTCCAGAGGCCAGCGACCGATCATCCTCACCCAGGAAGAGCGCAATGATAATACCAATATGGGCCAGTGAAGCAACGTCCTCCACTACTGGACTGAAGAACAAAAGGACAGCAAATTGTCTGTTCCCGTTCCCTCAATTCCCCAGCGCTGTTCCCCTCCCCCAATTCCCCAATGAGATCTTAAAAAAATTTTTTCATAAAGAGCATTTGCAAAATTTCTCTACCCAACACCATATTTACCAGTGTAATATTAAAAGCATTCTCCTTGAGAATGGGAATAAAGTAAGGATTCAACTGATCAACATGTTCATTCAACATTATTCTGAAGATTTTAGCCAGTGGGGAAAATAACAAAAATAATTTAGAAATATATATATTAGAGAAAAACAAAACTCTTATTATGAACAACATGATTGTACCATATTTTGCCATGTATAATGCACAGTTTTTTGCCCAAATTTGTGAGACAAAAATAAGGATGCACATTATACATGGGTAGTACTAATTCTCTCTCTCTCTCTCTCTCTCTCTCTCTCTCTCTCTCTATATATATATATATATATATATATATATATATATATATATATATATATAAAAATGTTTTTAATTCTTTTATTTATGCTTATGAGTTAAAAGTGTAACTCTAGAAATCAATAACAATATCTGTATGCAAAATAATACATGGAATACAACAACTGATTTTGTTGAACTCATGACAAACTTAAAATGACGAAGAGTTCTTGGTCTCCTATGATGTGTAAATATTGTAAATTTGTTACTGGTACATAAAACTTCTTGTACCTTGTATCTGTTCTTGTATTTTGTAATTATTTGTTATGTAAAATTTCTTGTACCATAATATGTTAAAAAGTAAATGCTAAAATCCCTTTGTAATACAAAAAACAAGTACTTAAATGTAAACAAATAAAAATTTAAATTAAAAATTAAAGTTAAAGATTTTTTCCCTGAAAGTTTGGGCCAAAAATGTGGGTGTGCATTATACATAGGATTGCGTTATACATGACAAAACACAGTATGTAGAGAGAAACAAAAAGAATCTGCAGATAAGTAATTCAAATTATTAATTGAATTTAGCAAGTTCACTGGATAAAAATAAAAATTGAAAATAAAGTTTTAGATTTAAACACAATAGGTTTTGCTATACATCCAAAGAATCAAATAACTAAGAAAAAACATCACGATATACAAGACTTATGCTCAGAAATTACAAAACTTTACTGACAGAAATTAAAGAAAATATAAATAAATGGAAGGCTATAATATGTTCACGGAGGAAGACTCAGTATTATAAAAAAAATCAATCAGATTACTAGATTCAAGGGAATCTCATCTAAATCCAAAAAGTTTTACTTTCTGGTAGTTGTGTAACTGGTTTTAATAATTATTTACAAATACAAAGAGCCAGGAGAGGGCAAGACAATCTTGAGAAAGAAGAAAAAAATTAGGAGACTTCTACGACAAGATCACCATACTTACTGCAAAGCTCAACCAAATAAAATAGTTTGATTGAGGAAGGTCCAAGATAACAGAATAGGTAAATGCTATGCCTGCTGCTTCCTATGATCATATTAAAATTACAAATTATAGAACAATGAACCTTGAGAATCCTCTGAAAACTAGCTGGACAGAAATCTTATAAATAAGAATATAAAGAAGAAGCCACATCAAGACTGGTAATAGGGGCAGAATCACCAAAGGGGATGACCTCAAACCCACAGGTAGTAGCTGAGCATTGGGAGGGAAACCTTGGCAGTAGAGGTCCCTCCTGAGGAGTGAGATATCCCAAACCCACACTGGGCTCCCCAGCCCAGGGATCCTGTCCTGGGAAGAGGAGTCCCCACAACATTTGGTGGTGAAAATCAGCAAGGATTCCATCCATCCCTAAGAGCCAGAAGGTGACTGGAAATCCAGACATCCTCTTAAAGGGCCCATACAGAGATTCGCTCACTTGCAAGCACACAGCCTGGTCTCCAGCAGAGGGGTGGCAACTTGAGAAGTGCTAGAGATGTACAGGGAAAAACTGAGTTGTGTGGATTCAGAGCGAGGGCTAGAGGGACATCCAGCATTATCTCTGTGTGGAGCCCACCGCATGTGTAGCATACAGGTGGGCACCATCTTTCTTGTGTTGTAACCTCTCTCACAGTGTCAAATCTATGACAACAAAATTTGGCACTTGAATCATTGTCCCCCTCACTATAACTAAACCAATTTCCACCTAGCTGAAGTCAGCAACATGAGATGGTAACCCCCTTTCTCATTTCTCCCCCGTCGTCATAGTGACAATCTCTCTCTTTACCTTTCCCTTTGAGCTTGTCCGTCTTCTCAGCCACATGCATTCACTGGATGTCACTTGTCACTTTTGCTCTATCACGCTTAACTCCCTCTAGTCAGAAATAGTTTTTGACTTTACTTGCTACTAAATCTCTTTGAAGGAAAAACATCTAAATCCTATTATTTGACTATAAACTATCCTACTTTTTTATTTCTCTCCCAAATCATGCTGAGTCTCTTCTTCAGCATCATTGAGACCTGCAGTTCTGTGAATCCACTTTGCTGCACTTTTCCCACACCCCCTAACATGAGGCTTTAGTTGGGTTACAGAAACTAATTTGTGGAACTCGCTCCTTCCATTTGTAAAGTCAGACACTATCATCACCTTCTGGCCGGGTAAGCTTCAGGGTATACAACCTGTGTATTCACAAAGCTTCCCTCAAAAGTGGCCATGAACTTAGTTTAATGTTCTGCTCTCTCATCTCAAAATTCTTAATGATATTGTCTTTGAACTTGAGTTCTATCCATTGAGACAATGGAGCATGCACACTTGCAGAGGGGATGCACTTCGTAGTAGCACCTAAAAAGGCTGTTTCAGCAGCTGAGCCCTACGTGCAGCCGGCAGGTGGCAATAGGATAGGGGGCCTTCTGTTAAGCTTCCCCAGGCCTCATGCTGGTAGCAGTCAGCCTCCGTTCATAGCAAGGCCACCGCCACATGCCTATACGTCCATCCAGGCAGCAATGAACTGCATATAGCTTTGTAGCTCCTACCAGGTAGCCACAGTTCTAATACATTTTTGGTGGAATTTTTTTGGGTTCTCTATATATAGTATCATGTCATCTGCAAATAATGACAGTTTTACTTCTTGCTTTCCAATTTGGTTGCTTTTTATTTCTCTTGACTGATTGCTGTGGCTAGGACTTTCAGTATGTTGAATAAAAGTTGTGAAAGTGAGCATTCTTGTCATCCCTGATCTTAAGGAGAACACATTTAGCATCCCCCCATTGACTACGATATTAGCTGTGGGTTTGCTGTATAAGGCCTTTATCATACTGACGTATGTTTCCTCTATTCCAACCTTCCTGAGGTTTTTTTTTAAAATCATACATGGATGCTGGGTTTTATCAAATGCTTTTTTTTTGCATCTATTGATATGATCACATGATTTTTCATTTTCCATTTTGTTTATGTGGTGTATCACATTAATTGACTTGTGGATACTGAACCAACCTTGCATACCAGGAAAGAATCCCACTTTGTTGTGTTGTATGATCTTTTTTTTTTTTTTTAAAGATTTTGTTGGGGAATTGGGGGAGAGAACAGTGTTGGAGAATCAGGAAAGGGGAACAGACAAGTTGCTGTCCTTTTGTTCTTCAGTCTAGTTGTGCAGGACGTCACTTCACTGGCCCATGTTGTTATTATTGCACTCTTCCTGGGTAAGGCAGTCACTCGCTGCCCATTGAACAGCAGTGCACGATGGCTCACGGCAGCTCATGAAAGCGCACGCCAGATGCCGGCTAGCCCCACTGCAGCCTACACCATCGCTGGCAACTCACGGCAGCCCAGCTCCAGGTCAAGCTGTTGTTCACCATCTTAGCTGTAGAGGGCACAGCGTCACTGACCCTCATGTGGGATCCGAACCGGGGCTCTGCTGCTCAGAGCTGGCGTCCCAAGCCAACTCTTAACCAACATGCCACTCGGCCAGCCCAGTGTATGATCTTTTTAATGTATTGCTGAATTTGGTTTGCTAGTATTTTGTTGCAGATTTTTGCATTTATCTTCATAAAGGATATCGGCCTATAATTTTCTTTTCTTTTTTGGTAATGTCTTTGTCTGGATTTGGAATCGGGGTAATACTTGCTTCGTAGAATGAGCTTCAGAGCCTCCCCTCATCTTGAATTTTTTTGGAATCCTTTGAGAAGAATAAGTATTAATTCTTTTTTCAGTGTTTGGTGAAAATCACCTGTGAAACCATCTGGTCTGGGACTTTTGTTTGTTGGGAGGTTTTTTTGTTTTGTTTTTTTTTAAAGATTTTTATTGGGGAATTGGGGGAATGGGAACAGTGCTGGGGAATTGGGGAAAGGGGAACAGACAAGTTGCTGTCATTTTGTTCTTCAATCTAGTTGTGGAGGTTGTTGCTTCACTGGCACAAGTTGGCACCATCATTGTGCTCTTCTCTGGCGAGGCAGATCAGTCGCCGGCTTCTGGACGGC
>NW_017731759.1:90748-156666 GCF_001890085.2 Hipposideros armiger | reverse complement strand
GTGTCACTGGCCCTCATATGTGGGATCCGAACCGGGGCCCTCTGGCATCCCAAGCGAGTTCTTAACCATCGCGCCACTCGGCCGGCCCTGTTGGGAGGTTTTTGATTATTTATTTGACTTCATTAGTAGTAATCAATTGATACGGATTTTCTGTTTCTTCTTGTTTGAGCCTTGAAAGATTGTATACTTCTAGGAATTTATCCATTTCTTCCAGATTGTCCAATTTTTTTGCATATAATTGCTCATAGTATTTTCTTAAACTTTCTTGTAATTCTGTGGTATCCATTGTCACTTCTACTTTTTCATTTCTGACTTTATTTATTTGGGTCCTCTCTCCTTTTTTCTTGATGAATCTTGTTAAAGGTTTATCAATTTTATTTATCTTTTCAAAGATCCAGCTCTTGGTTGCATTGATCTTTTGTATTGTTTGTTTTTCCCCCCTCTATTTTGTTTATTTCCACTCTGATCTTTATTATTTCCTTCCTTGTATGCACTTTGGGCTGTTTTTGCTTTCCCCCACCTCCAGTACTCTTAGGTGTAAAGATAGGATATTCATTTGAGATTTTTCTTGTTTCTTCAGGTAGGCCTGCATTGTTATGAATTTCCTTCCTAGGACTGCTTTTGCTGTGTCCCATAGATTTGGGGTCATTGTGTTTTCATTTTGGATTGCCTCAAGTTATCTTTTAATTTCTTCCATGGTCTCATCATTAACCATTGCATTTTTAGTAACATGTTATTTAGCCTCCGTGTTTGTGTGTTTTTCAGTTTTTTCCTTGTAATTGATTTCTAGTTTCATACCATGGAGGTCTGAGAAGATACCTGATATGATTACAAGTTCTTAAACTTGTCGACTTGTTTTGTGGCTGAATATGTGGTCTATGTTTGAAAATGTTCCATGTGTACCTGAAAAGAATGTATATTCTGCTGCTTTGGGGTGAAATACTCTAAAAACATAAATTAATTCCATCTGATCTAGTTTGTCATTTAAAGCCATTGTTTCCTTATTGATTTTCTGTCTTGAAGTTGTGTCCACTGATATCCATGGGGTGTCAAAGTCTCCTACTATGACTATATTACCATCAATGTCTACCTATATGTCTGTCAGTATTTGCTTTATATATTTAGGTGCTCCTATGCAGGGTGCATAGATGTTTACTAGGTTATATCCTTTTGTTGGATCAATCCATGTATCATTATGTAATGTTATTCTTTGTCTTTATTAAAGCCCTTGTTTTAAAGTCTATTTTGTGTGTTTGGTAAAAATCACCAAGTAATGCTACCCCAGCTTTTTTGTTTATTTGTTTCCATTTCCATGAAATACCTTTTTCCATGTCTTTACTTCCAGTCTATGTGTGTCTTTTGATCTGAGGTGGGTCCCTTGCAGACAGCATATGTATGGCTCTTGTTTTCTTATCCATTCAGCTGCCTTGTGTCTTCTGATTAGAGCATTGAACTCTTTTATATTTAAAGTGATTGTTGATAGGTATTTAGACATTTTCATTTTATTATCCATATTTATATTTGTTTGTTTATTTGTTTTCCCCCTTCTTTTTCTTAAAGAAGTCCCCTTAACATTTATTGTAATTCTAGTTTTGTGGCAATGGACTCTTTTAGCTTTTTCTTGTCTGGGAAGCTCTCTATCTCTCCTTCAATTTTAAATGATACCCTTGCTGGGTAGAGTAGTCTTGGTTGTAGGTCTTAGCTTTTCATAACTTTGAATATTTTCTGTCAGTCCCTTCTAGCCTTCAAAGTTTCTGTTGAGAAATCATGTGATAGTCTTATGGGAGCTTCCTTGGAAGTAACTAGTTGCCTTTGTCTTGCTGCTTTTAGGATTCTCAATTTGTCTTTAACCTTTACCATTTTAATTTTAATGTGTCTTATTGTGGGCCTGTTTAGGATCATATTCTTTGGGGTGCTCTGCACTTTCTGGTCTTGTATGCCTATTTCTGTCACCAGGTTAGGGAATTTTTCTTGAACTAGATTCTCAATAAAAAAAAGCAATTATTTTCAAATATAACATAAATGAATTCAAGATAGTCATTGTCTTATTGTAAGGGAGAACAAATGGTGCTTCTGGAGTGCTTAGTAGTGTTCTGTTTCCTGATTTAGGTGGTTGTTACATGGTTATGTGCAGTTTGTTTAAATATATTGGGTATTTAGCATTGAAAATAGTAACACACATTCTCAAACTACATTAAATATCAATTATAAAGCAACAATTACTTTTTTTTTAAATTTTTAATCCTTTTATAGGTTACCTAGACCACTTTTGATTAAGAAAACTGTAGAAAGTTAGTAACTGCCACAAGCAAACGCCAGGCGGTGGCACGTGTCAATTTCCACAGAGTCCTGCTTTGCAGGATGTCTAACAATTACTTTACTTAAGATACTAAATAATCCATTCCTAAATATTTCCGGTTTAAGATAATACCATAACAAAAATTATAAAATATATAGAACTGTATATATCAAGTGTAGAATTTAATTTAAAGTTACCTCAGATTGGTAGTGCCCCCATCCACCAATCAGAATAAAATGCAAACTTTTCAGGTATAACATATTTCCAAACACAGAATTTCCAAAAATAAAATTACAAGGAAAATATGCAGCTAATATTTTTAAATATCACATAGATGAGGTATTATAAGTGTGATTCAGCTGAATAACAATAGGTAACAAACTTATATCAATAATGATTTTAGATAATGAATCGATTTCATCAGAATATATAAAAAACTATGATTAATAAGTTTAAATACATGAAAGGAAAACTTAAAAATATAAATAAGGTATAACCAAGCTATGTTGAAAAGAAACAAAATGCAACATCTAGAAAAAATATATATAGAGACATTGAAATTTAAAATTCAGTCTGGATTAAACAGCAAATTACACACATCTGAAGAAGAAATAATGAACTAGAAAATATATCCTAAGATATTATTTCAAATATAATCCACAGATACAAAGAAGTAGAAAATATAAAACAGAGGTGAAAATACATGGAGGAAAGAGTGAGACAGTCTAACATATATCTAATTCAAATTATTGATGGATACTAAAGTGAGAAAAGAGAATGTGAGATATATGAAAGGTAATGGCTGAGAATGTCTTCAGAATTGCTGAAGAATAAAAATGCTTAGCTCGAGGAAACCCAAAAAAGTAAACAAATATTATAATCTACTTTTTGACTAAAGTTTTAAGAAACCTAGATGATAGAAAAATGATACTTTCCAAAATTCACTCGAGGAAATATAAAGCATAAAAATTCCTATAATCATAAAAAAAATTGAATCAGAGATTTGAAATCTGCATGCTAGAAAAATAGTACATCTAGGTAGATTTACAGGTGGTATATTAATTAAATGTAATATTATACTGCAGTAAAAAATGAATGAACTAGAGTTACATGCAACAATATGGATGGATTTTACAAATATCCTGTTGAATAAATGAAGCAAAATAGAAAAATATGTATGATATTATTTCATTTACATGAAGTTCAAAAGCTGACAAAACTAAATATTGGTCAAGGAAATCTGCATAGGGGTTATAGCTATACAGAGAAACAAATAGAAATATTAATACAAAATTAAGAGTGCTTACTCTGCCTGGGGCGGAAAGAAGGGGTTTCAGTTAGATAGAGGCATATGAGGGACTACTAGATACTGGCAATATTGTATTTCTTAACTGGACAGTGGGTGCATTATTGCTCATTTTATTATCATTTTTATCTTTTGTGTTTAAAATATATTTATCAATATTTCTAAAAGAAAAAAAGGTATATTAAGAAAAATTAAGTTGGACAACATTCTGAGCACATGAAACAGCATGAATAAAGACATGGAGAAAAGACTCTTTCCTGTCAGTTAGAAGCATTGAAAATAGTAGCCCCACAAAGGAAGAAATATTTACTCGTAGCATAGCTAAAAAGAACTGACTAAAGCCATAAATGTGCATCGTTTTATGATTAAAAGACTTCATTAAAGCCTCATTTAAAAAGATTGGTAATTTCAGTTTCATTCCTACTAAAACTATACTGATACAGCATAATCAGTCTATTTTGAACGTTTTTAGCTTGCCTTACTTTATTTCTAAGAAATGATACTAGTGTTGCATCACAGGCTATCACCCACAACTTAGATAAGCTAAGAAAATAATGAAAATGTATTCCAAATCCAGCTGAATCTCCTTCTATGTCCTTTGAGACACAATTTTGAAATGTTAGAACAGTATAACCTTCTCCCCAAGTGTTAAATATAGCAAGACAGTCATCAAAGAATTTCATCATTTTTAAGACAAACTACCCTGATTACAATCTTGTAAGTGTATTGAAAACTGTTAATTTTACTTTTTTAGCTCCAGGTAAGTAGGTACTATATACTCAAAAATGGTAATTTAAAACTTTAATATTATTAGATATATCCTCTGAAGAAATCTGATAAGACATCACTGGAATGCAATACAACACTATTATTCAATGCTTACTTTCAGACTTGATAAAGGTGACTTTGTATTTGTAAATCTCATCTATCTAAAGTGCCAATTAAATTTCTCTTATATATGTATGTTTGTGGTAATTTCTTAAATCATGATTCTGGGTGGTGAACACACAAAGTGATATATAGATGATCTATTACAGAATTGTACACCTGAAATCTATGCAACTTTGCTAACAGTTGTCACCCCAATAAACTTTAATTAAAAAAAAAAGATTTTCAACATTTACTTCCAAACATATTTTTCTGACAAAAAAAATGCAAACTTGATATATTGCCAATTACCTGTTGAAATTGATATTGCAAATATCAAATACATATGCTGATTCTGGGAAGGCACAGTTTATATTTAATAAGTTCTACCATCATTTATATTATATTAATTCTATAGACATTAATAATTTTAAATGGAATCATATGGGTATTTTATCATTCTTTTACCTTTTTGAGGTTTAAAAATGAAAATGTATAGAATATAGGGGTTATTCTTTTAAATGTTTATTTTTCTAATTTTATTTTTATATTAGATTGAGTCCTAATCAGAATCATATAATTTCCTGTTGGCCAAATAGTACTCTTTCTTTCCCTATGAATAAATGAGCCTAAACTTGCTAATATACCACTCTTTACTTCCTAACCCTGATCAAGCTGTGCAAATATTCAAAGTCACAAAAATGACAATATGCTATATCTAAATATTCCCTGAGGAATGAAAGCCACACATGAGCCAACTTAAACTGTAATTCTTATAAATCAAAAAAGTAAAATGGCAATTATTAATAGTTTAAGAAAATACAAGGATTACAACAGTAGCATCTAAATTGATTTCCCTGCCACAAGGATATCCTCCCTATTCCATCCATCTTGGACATTAAGACTAGATTAATTTTCCAGAACTGTACATTCATCATGGCCAGCACTAGACATCACTCAGATTAAGAATTTAGAAGGATCCCTTATTGTTTATCAGATCAAGTTTGTAAATATTCACTCTGGTATTCAACATCCTTGGTAAATTTCCTCTACTTGCCTATCGCCTCTCTCTCTCTTCCTCCTTCCCTCCTTCTACCCAAACACCTCTCTCACTTATTGCCTGAAAGAAATCTTATACTCAAATCACACCAGACTCCTTGCTGCCCCCCACACATGCCACATTCTTCACATCTCTATGTGTTTGCTTATGCCATTTCTCTCATATTCTGCTCTAAGATGCCTAGTGTTTTGCCTTCCTTCACCATAAATCCAAATCCTACAATTACAAGAAAAAACAACTCAGACTGTTAACAAGCCTGTCAAACTACCTCAAGGAAACTGAGGGGGGAAAACAACAACAAAAATCTCTATGGAGAGATATAGACTGAATCCAGTACAGTGGTATTTTACCAACTTCTCTGTGGATATTTCTTAGGCTGGCTTGTTTTACAAACAGTAAATCTGTCTCATATTGGAAGGAAAATTATGTGAATGGGTGAGGTCACAAGGATAGGGAAGTAGAAAATTGTATAGCAAAAATATTTTATTTTCAAAATGTAGGCATCTGTTAACAATATGGATCAAACACATATAGTCCACTCTGAATCTTCATACTTTGAGATTCATATGATCATCATACTCTTCTGTATTGAAAACTAGGAAACAATGGTGCTCACCACTTCCAATCTTTCATTCATCAACCTATATTCCATTCTAGGCTCTTTGGAGTCAAGCCAACCCACTTCACAGTTACCTGATAAATAAAACAGTCTAGCATCACACAAAAATACATAAGTGTGACTAAAAAGATTATGTAAAATGGATACACTTTTAGAAATTGATTCCTAAAAATTAAGCAACTATGAGTTCATTTGCCAGAACACTGGATACACAGTAATAATAATAATAACAGTAACAATAACAATAATAATAAAATAGCAAAGATATATTGAGCACTTATTGTGTATCAGACATTAAGCACCTTACATGACGAGGCCCGCTCATCTGCCGTGGCCACCTGGCTCATCAGCCAGGCGCCTAGAGGGTTAACCTGAGTGGACTGGATGAGGAGATTAGAAAAGAAAGACACAGAAATTAAAGTTGGGCTCAAGAGGTCCATTGTCCGCTGATGGTGAAAAGTGTCACCGTTTATTGCTTGTACACAGTTTTTATAGCAAAAGTAGATATTTTTTAGGTAGGGGGTTTTGGGAGTATAAGGGAGTGGGGAAGCAAATGTCCCCAAAAAGCGAGACAAAGTATAGTAAGTAGAAACTGCTAACAGGCTGGCAGTTCATTCTGTAACTTTTAAGGTTGTCTATGACGTAGGCTTGTTCTTTCTTCAGTGGCACAGTGGAGAATGAGATCTATCTAGCAACCTTCCCACACTGCTCACCTGGGCTTGAGAGCCTGTCAGCTTGCCAGCTGCCAGGCTTAACCCTTATTGTAGACTTCCGGCTCTCTACACTTACACTATCATATTGTTCCTCAATAACATTAGTTCAAGTAATGTTATTTTTCCTATTTTTTCAGATAAATAAATTGAGACTCAAAGTAATAAATTATATTGCCCAAAGTCATACAAGTACCTGAGATAACTGGGATTTATTGTAAATCCAAGCATACTGAATCTAGACTCTATATTCTTAATTTTTATGATTTACTGCCACTTAATTAAATCTTGATTGATGATAGTGAAGTTAAGTACACCAGGAGAGAACTCAGTAATTACATTGTCACTATTATTTAGCAACTAGTGACTAGTTTAGATTTTAGTTCCTGAAAGTGGTCAATTTAAGTGTTCTAGTCTACAAAAGGAGATTACTCCATGTACACAATTATCTATCTAACCTATCCTGATTTTTTAATCTTACCTGTGGATCTTTGTTCATTTTTATGGTTTGGGCTTCACATAGCAGTATCTCCTATAACTCCTAATGTTCCAAATCAATTGTTTAACACATGAACAACCTCTGTATTAGCTGTTTCATAGTGGTGGTTTCACTGGAATTTGGGGCACACCAGCATGAAAGTGCATTTAAAATATCCAAATATGTAAGATTAGGTTTGGGTCAAGACAACAGCTGAGTTTACTCAGAGTTAGTTCAAAAATAAGCCTAAATCTTCCATATATTCTGAGGCAAGACCCAAATATGGGTATCTGCTACCATCAGTTTTATACTACCATTAGTCACATAACACATTCACTCATGCTCACTCCCCTCTATTTTGGAACTAAATTATAATGGATCTTGGTGTTTACTGTTTTTATCTGCTCATAGTTTAGAATCTCAGAATGAACACACCACCAACTATGGTAGTTCTATCTGTAAGACAGCCACATTATTTTTTTGTGCTCCATCTGGGCAGCAACATTCTTACTGCTCTAATACTATGTGATCCACCAGTAAAGGAAAAACCGGACAAATGTCTCTTTGTACTCTCTTTGCAACCTAGGCTTCAGCTTTGTTGCAAAAGGAACAACTGACCATTATATCCAGGGTGACAAATCCATACCATGGTATATTCAGGGATATCAGGAAGTTTTATAAATCAGTTCCACCTTCAGCATGTCCAGTAGCTCATATTACTCACTCCCATGTTGGTATACAGCGTAAACTAGTAAATCACTTTATTTATACACACATTCATATTTTCATCATATAATTTTTGAATGCCATACATGTATTTGCATTCTTGTTTTTTGGACTACTTATCTAAATTTCCTTTTTTTCAGTTTTTTTCATTTGTAAAACAAGCATAATAATAGCTACATCAAAAGGAATTGTGAGGATTAAATGAGATAATATAAAATGCTTAAAACAGTTACTGAATAGATAGCAAACATTCAATAATTATTACTTATTATGATACCATCATCATTGTTATTCATTACTACATGCTAGGCATTATTACAAGGTACTGGAGATAGAGTGATAGATATGACAATTATAGTCTAATACGTTATAAAATTTAAAATCTAGCCCATATAAACTATACATTGACGCCAATCACAAACTCATTCTCACCTTCACTAGTTGGAGACTAATAGCCTGATTTTTATATAGAAAACCCAAACCTTGAACTTCACCTCTAGGTTTTGTCACTAGCATTGTCTGAGGGACCTTAGGCTACCTCTCTACCTATCCCCCTCCCTATGTCAATCCTAAGTCAATGTGGTAGCTAGCAGGTCATATTATAAGATGGCGAGTTAGAAAATATGGCCCTATACCAAGAGAATTAATGAGTTGTTTATTTAGTAGCCAGATACCAAGGCCCTTCTATATAGTAATATTTAATTATAATGTTGCAACTAAGGTCTTCCAGAGTTATATCAATAATAATTTCTGACATGGGTCAACCAGACTTTCCACTTCCCCTATTAAAGCCTGCTTACTAAGCAGCTGTTAAAAAAAAAGTTCAGGTAATCCTATTGCCTTTCACTATAGATCTATTTCTAGTACAGGGAAAGGAAGCTGCCAATTTAGAAATAATTAAAACAGAAGAGCTAGAATAAAGAGGAAACAACTTAAGCCAAAATATACCTCTTTTTAAGACTGATCAGAGTCACTTCGAGGAAAACTAAGTTGCAGGCTCTTGTAACAGTGAATAAGGATTTCCTTTGTCTGTTCTGTTCCTGTTTCTCCTGGAAGGGTATACCTGTTATATGCTGGAGCCTGATCAAAATGTAAAACACAGATGATTAAGAATTAAAGTGCCAAAAATGTGAATTTAAAAACTCCATCTATACATAAATAATATTGATATAAACTGTTAATATGTGAAAGGCATTAGAGTTGATCAAAGAAATTCTGCACCTTACGGTACCTCTTTTTATCTTTTATATATCTCCACTGGGCTAAGGAATGAGGCATATTTTTATGCTAAAAATATTAATAATTTCTCCAGTTTAAAGAGCTCATAAAAAGTAACAAAACAAATAACTACATTTTAAGCACATTTAAACTATATGTTTATAAACTATATGTTTTAAGCACATATAAACTATATGTTTATATGTGTTTTGGGCTGGCTGATTGGCTCAGTTGGTTAAGAGTGTAAGCTCTGAGCAACAGGGTTGCCAGTTCCATTTCCACATGGGCCAGTGAGCTGCGCCCAAGTTGAGCTGTCACTGAGCTGGTGAGAGTGCATGCTTTTAGCAGCAAGGTTGCCGGTTTGACGCCCCCATGGGATGGTAGGCTGTGCCCCTCCACCCCCACCCCGCAACTAATATAAAACACAGCACCTTTTGCTGAGCAGCTGCAAGACGTGAGGCCAGATGGCTCAGTGTGCAACAAGATTGCCAATTCGACTGCCACATGGGATGGTGGGCTGCACCCCCCTGCATCTAACATTGAACATGGCGCCTTGAGCTGAGTAGCTGCAAGCTGCTGGCATCCGAATGGCTCAGTGTGCAACAAGGTTGCCGATTCAACTCCAGCATGGGATGGTGGACTACGCACCCCCCACCCCCAGCAACTAGATTGAAAGTGGCGACTAGACTTGGAGCTGAGCTGCACCATCCACAACTAAGATTGAAGGACCAAAACTTGCTTGGAGCTGATGGGTCGTGGAAAAACACAATGTTCCCCTTCCCCAATTCCCCAACACTGCTTCTCTCCTCAATTCCTCAATAAAAATCTTAAAAAAAAACTATATGTGTTTTATTATCATATCATATAATTAGAGATTTTGAGTGATACCTTTGAAACCGAGTGTACATCCCAATTTTGATACTGAATTAGATTACCATTAAAAATTAATCATTGTTATATTTTGGAAAAGAAAAAAATGAAAGTATGAACCATAAACTAATTAAAAATTCATTCCTTTAGATGGAAGAAAAGAACTGTGTGAGAGGAGACACAGATAAAAGGCAGACTTATCTGAATGTATCTTGCACTACACTTTCAATTGTAGAACCAAGTAAATGTTTTATATAATAAAAAAATTATAAAGGAAAAAACTTAAAACAAAAAGAGTTCTAGCCAAGATGGAGTAACATCAGATCTAACCTCTCCTGAAATAATCAAGCAAATAGAAAAAGCATAGCAAACAAGGGTGTGCACAAAACTGTAAATCAAGCAATATAGGAGAAGGAAGTCACAAAAATGGGAAACAAAGGAGATAAGCCCTGCAATTGCTCCAGCTAATTGCCTTGAGAGAGTTGCCATATGCTGATGCAGGAAAAGGAAACCAGGGATAAAATGAGTCATTTTGCAATGATAAAGAGGTCCATTAAAGAGAGACATCAGCAAAATGGCAAAATAGGTTGTCTTCAGTGCTTGATCCCCACAGAAACAATGATTATCCACTACAGATGATAATGCCTTTGTGAGAATCCCAAATTCCATGGGAGAGGACACAGCACTGCACTAGAACACACACACACATACAAAGAGAAACATGCATTAACCCTCCGTTGGGTGCAACTGATCTCACAGATTCATTGCACACAAAGCAAGGAATTGAAAACCTATTTCAAGATATAATGACAGAAAACTTCCTTAACCTGGTAAAGGAAATAGACACACAAGCCCAGGAAGTGCAGAGAGTCCCAAACAAGATGAACCCAAACAGGCCCACACCAAGACATATCATAATTAAAATGCCAAACGTTAAAGTCAAAGAGAGAATTTTAAAAACAACAAGAGAAAACAAGTTAGTTACCTATAAGGGACCTCCCATAAGACTTTCAGCTGAGTTTTCAACAGAAACGCTGCAAGCCAGAAGGGATTGGCAGGAAATATTCAAAGTGATGAAAAGTAAGGACCTACAAGCAAGATTACTCTACCCAGTAAAGCTATCATTCAGAATGGAAGCATAGATAGGGCTTCCCAGTCAAGAAAAAACAAAAGGAGTATATCAGCACCAAAACAGTATTACCAGGAATCTTAGAGGGACTTCTTTAAGACAAAATAATAATAATAATAATAATAATAATAATAATAATAATAATAAGGCAATAACTACTTATCTATCAACAGTTACTTTAAATGTAAATGGATTGAAATGTTTTAATAAAAAACATAGAGGGGATGAATGGTAAGAAAACAAGACACTTATATATGCTCCCTATAAGAGACTCACTTCTGATCGAAAGGCACAGACAGGCTGAAAGTAAAGTGGGGAAAAGATATTCCATGAAAGTGGAAACAAAAAAAAACCTGTGGTAGCAATACTTATACCAGACAAAATAGACATTAAAACAAAGGCTATACAAGGGACAAAGAAAGACCCAGTAATCCCACTTCTGGGTATTTATCCAAAGAAACCCAAAATACTACTTCACAGGGACCAGTGCATCCATATATTAATTGAAGCATTGTTTATAATGGCCAACATGTGAATGCAGCCTGGGTGACCCTTGATGGGTGAATGGATAAAGAGGAGGTGGTACATATATACAATGGAATATTGCTCAGCCATGGAAGGGAATGGATTCTTCCCATTTGCAGCAGCATTGAGGAACCTGGAAGGTATTTTACTGAGTGAAGTACGAGGTCTGGCAATTAAGTTTGCAAATTCCTCCTAGAAAAAGTGCTACATACCTCATTGCTAAATATCACTATGGTCACCTTAGAAGTTCTCCCCTTGAGAAAATATGCACTTATGCCAGCACACCTAGTCCACCCTTCAAAGCAATTTTGGAACTTTTTCTGGGATAGCCATCAGAGTTGTCATCATATTATGCTTGATGTCCTGAATGTCATCAAAATATCTTCCTTTCAATATTTTCTTTATCTTTGGGTAAAGAAAGAAGTCATTGGGGGACTGCTCAGGTGAGTAGGGAGGGTGTTCCATTACAGTTATTTGTTTACTGACTAAAAACTCCCTCACAGACAGTGCCGTGTGAGTTGGTGTATTGTCATAATGCAAGAGCCATGAATTGTTGGTGAAAAGTTCAGGTCGTTTAACTTTTTAATGCAGCCTTTTCATCACTTTTAAACTGCAAACTTGGTTAACTGTTTGTCCAGTTCATACATATTCATAATGAATAATCCCTCTGATATCAAAAAAAGCTAGCAACAGGGCCGGCTGAGTGGCGCGATGGTTAAGAACTCGCTTGGGACGCCAGAGGGCCCAGGTTCGGATCCCACATATGAGGGCCAGTGACACTGCCCTCTACAGCTAAGATGCTGAACAACAGCTCAACCTGGAGCTGGCCTGCCATGAGTCGCCGGCGACGGCGTGGACTGCAGTCCCTGTGGCAGTGGATTGCCATGGGCTACCGTGTGTAGCCAGCAGCCAGCGTGAGCGGCCAGCAGCCGCAGTGAGCGGCCGTCCAGAAGCCGGTGACTGATCTGCCTTGCCAGAGAAGAGCGCAATGATGGTGCCAACTTGGGCCAGTGAAGCAACATCCTCCACAACTAGATTGAAGAACAAATAAAACGACAGCAACTTGTCTGTTCCCCTTCCCCCAATTCCCCAGCACTGTTCCCATCCCCCCAATTCCCCAATAATAAAAAAAAAATCTTTAAAAAAAAAAAAAAAGCTAGCAACATCATTGCAACCAGTTTACAAACTTAATTGTTACACCTCATATGTCAGATAGCAAAAGACAGAGGCAGTTTGATTTTGCTTAAATGTGGAATCTAAAGATCAAAATAAATAAACAAAACAGAAACACTCATAGATACAGAGAACATTTTGATGGTTGCCAGATGGGAGGGATATTGTGGTGAGTAAAAAAGAGGAAGGGATTAAGAAGTACAAATTGGTTGTTACAAAATAGTCATGGAGATATAAAGTAAAACATAGAGAATATAGTCAATAATATCATAACAACTATGCATAGTGCCAGGTGGGTACTTTCCTAGACCGGGGGATCACTTCTTAAATTATATACATGTCTAACCACCATGCTGTATACATGAAATTAATATAAAATAATATGGGATGTCAAAATTAATTAATTAATTAATAGTAAAAAAATCCAACTAATTTCCAAATATTTATTACCAACATTTCAGTAAAAACCTGTGAAGGGTTGTTATTTGGGCTACATATGCTGATCAGCATAAAGTTATCACAACAACTGATGACCTTCCTTTTAGATCTATACATCTTTCATGATATATGTTTTTCAGGTAGAACAGTAATTAAAATATAGTTGTGAAATATACTTATATTAAACATGGCTCATAAATTGATAAATCACAAATTTCTAAATTGAGATCAAAATTAGAGATGCATAATCAATCATATTTATTTCATTAAATATTATCAATATTAGATTTTAATCAGGCCTAAAACCTTGTTTAACATTAAAAATAAAATGCATTATATACAATTTAAAAATTTCTACCTGGTATATAGACATTATAATGCATATAATATTTACAATGGCATGACACTTAAAACTAAATCCATATTAATATATGAAGATACCACTGGTCTAGCTATTTAATTTCCATATCTTTATAACTATGGACTCTTTTCTTCAAATATCTTTGCAAAAATCCAACATACTTGTATACATTAATTAAAAAAATTATTTTGATCAAAAAAAGTTTTATTTCCTAAAATTACTTTCAGAGAGATTTCTTTAAGTAGTTCTATTTTGTTTTGGTTTATCCTCTTGAGTAGTCTCAGTATTTTAGAATTAAAGCAGTGCAATTCCCTTATTTAGGCTCATGTGGATTATCTGGGATATTCTGCAAAAGCAGTCTCTACAAACAGAATATAACATTTCTCGTCAGTCTTATTAATCCAGTTGAGCTGACCCAAGCCAGTGAACTAAAAGCTAAGTAATGTGATCTGTGCTGGTTTTAACCTTTAATGAGCTAGGCCTCCAGAAAGTTCAAAGCTTTGAATAAAAGTATTTTTTTTCCTGCTATCCAGGGTCTAGAGTTCTGAGATTCAAGTCTCAGCCAAAATATTTTATTACTTACACTTGTCTATAGTCTCAAAAACTAGATGTAAGCATAAGAGATGTGGTTGGTCACATACCAGTACTATTTAAAGAACATGGATTAAATCTTTGTCCCATAAATTTGACTCCAAGTGATTACATTTTGAATGTTTTGTTGTGAATAAGCTTATCAGACAACTTACTTCAAGATAAGAATGAGACTGCAAGGTTCCTAGACAGGTGAGCTGAAAGTAGGGATCCTTACACAAAATGTGAGCTGAAATAAGTTGGCCAACAGACAACTTAACTAAAATTGATTTGTTTAGAAAAAAAAAATCCCAGATTCTCCTAATTGGGGTATACAGGAATTCGGAGGGCTGTGGGAATAGTCTTGCAGCCTCTATATGCGATTAAGAATTTTGTTCTATTTTTTAAAAACATTTTAATTCAATTTAAATATTTTACACAGTTCTGGAAAATGAAAACAGTCAAACTATTAGAGCAGGCATAATGAACTAAAATGCATAAAAGTTAAATTCTATAAAAGTTTCATAGCTTTAAATTTTCTTTTAAAATTCTCTTTACCTCTTTTAATTCTGTGTTTCATTGTTACAAAATCAGAGTAAGCTCTTAGAGAAAAATACAAATATGCAAAGAAGGATATAATATCCATAATGCCACCCAACCAGAGAAAGTTACTGCTAACATTTTAGAATAAAACCTTCCAAAGTACATACAACTATGTTTATATTGCTATTGTTCTAAGTTTGTTTTATCTACTCTCCTACTGTTGAACATTTAAGTTGTTCCAACCATACTTAAACATATATAATAGCATTTCTAAGTTCTAACCACCCTAATATTATATTAAAATTACCTGAACTCAAAGCTAGTGACAATATATTCATTTAGGGCTGAATTATCATTTTGAATAAATGGAAAAGTCATTCAGCCTACTTTCAGTCAAACTGCATTTAGTCAACTTAGGTGTACTGCTTCAGCAATACTGACATATTGCCAGGATGCTGACCTTTCATTTCTGTTTATGACAGGTCCTATGTTGGTCCCCAAACCAAAAAGAAAGAGGAAATTCAGATATATCAACTAGTGAAAGCTTCCAATTTAATAGAATTGAAAAATAATGATTTAATATGGCTGAAATCCAAAGGGAAAACAAATACCATGGCTTCCTATGGCCTGTATTCAGCTCATCTCTACTTTGCTTATCTAGGCACAATCTTAAACTAAATTGTGATACAAGGATTATGATGTTATAGATACTTTACTGACCATATTATGATAAGTATTTCTTCATGCCCTCTCCTCATACCAGAGGGAGAGACTGTCTACACATTATAGTATGGAAATATAATGTTACTGGAAACTATATATACAAAACTATAGAAATTCTAGCCTCTATCTCTAATATTTGCTCTTCTAGGTCTCAACATTTTAGAGAAAAACCTCAATTATCCCTGGCATTTTTTTCTCTCCTGTCAGCTATTTTTCATAGTACATAATCACAAAAGACTTTTTCCAATTTTATTGAAAAATATGTTTAGATAAAAAAGAACATTTTACCACCCTAGTAAAATTTTCCAGTGGGTTCAGAATAAATTAGAAATTGCCTTCTATGAACTTGCATGACATTTAGCTGGTTTCACTGTTAATAGCTAAGATAAACACATTTTTGAATAATAAAGACACCCTGGCCATCCTTAAAATCATAAGCAATTTTCCTAATGTGCTGCTCAGTATTGCTAGAGTAAGTTTTATAGTCTCCAAAGAAATGCCAACAATGATTCTATTAATTTGTGGAGAAGTAGGAAAGTAAAGGTATAAATGTCAAGAAAATATGATAAACTATAAACTGAATTCCTATGCAGACAATAAAATGTAAGATGAAAGAGACAGCTGAGTTTATCAATGAAGGTGTGATGCTTTTAGGATGAAAAATATGCTATACATGTGTATTTCACTTTAGAACAATGGGATTTTTTGTTTTTAAAATATTTTTATTAAAATATAGCTAACAAACTATGTTATATTAGTTTCAGGTGTGCACCATAGTTATTCAACATTTATACACCTAAAGAAGTTATCACTATAAGTCCAGCCACCATCTGACACCATACCTGACACAATATTATTGACTATATTCCCTGTGCTATACATTACATCACCATGACTTTTCTTTTTAATACCTAAAATTTTGGACCTGTTATTCTCCTTCATCTATTTCTCCCCCTTTTTATTTTTTCAATTACAGTTGACATTCAATACTATTTTATATTAATTCCAGGTATGCAGCATAGTGGTCAGATAACTACAAAACTTAAGAAGTGGATCACTCTGAATAGTCTAATACCCACCTAGCACTATACCTACTTATTGCCATATTATTGACTGTACTTCCTGGGCTTTACTTTACATCCCCGTGACTATTTTGTAACTGCCAGTTGTACTTCTTGTGTTTTCCTTTTTTGGCAGAAATACTTTGTTTCATTTTTTAATTAAATTTATTGGGGTGACATTGGTTAGTAAAATTATATAGATTTGAAGGTACATTTCTATAATACATCATCAATATACTGCATTGTGTGTACACCACACACAGTCAGTTTTCTTTCCATCACCACATATTTGACCAGTTTTTTACCTTCTTCTACTACCCTCCTGTTCCCCCTTACTCTCTGGTAATCACTAAATTGATGTCTGTGTCTTTGAGTTTTTGTTTCTTCATTTGTTTGTCTTGTTCGTTTGTTGCTTTCAGTTTTATATCCCACATATGAGTGAAGTATATGGTTCTTGACATTTTTTTAAATTGGGGAATTGGGGAGGGGAACCAGCCAAGTTGTTCTTCAGTCTCAGTTGTGAAGGGCACCGGTCGCCATCTGGCTGCCCGTCGGCAGCTCTTGGCTTCTAAACTCAAGTTACTGTGTTACAGTCTTAATTGCAGGTGGGCATAGCCACCATCCCATGTGGGAGTCGAAACTGGCAGCCTTGTTGTTAAGAGTGCAAGCTCTAACCACTGAGTCATCTGGGTGGCAGCTCAGCTCAAGTTGCCGAGTTCATTCTTAGTTGCAGGCAGGTGTAGCTCACTATCGAATAGGCAGTCTTGTTGTTAGGAGCACGTGCTCTTACCAGCTGAGCCATCCTACCACCTGTTGGCAGCTCAGTTGCAGCTCAGCTTGGGCGCAGCATCACTGGCTCATGTGGGAATCAAACCAGTGACCCTGTTGCTCAGAGCTCGCGCTTTTAAGCCAACTCTTAACAAGCTGAGCCACTCAGCCAGCCTCTGGATCTTGACTTTTTGTCTGACTTATTTTGCTTAGCATGGGAATGTAAATTGGTACAGCCAATTTGTACTTCTTAATCCCTTCACCTTTTTCACCCTGCCACCCAACCCACTTCCTGATAAATCTAGTACCAATCTAACACCATACATAGTTATTACAATATTATTGACTATATTTTTCATGCTATGCCTTACATCTCTATAACTACTTTGTAACAACCAGTTTGTACTTCTTAATCCTTTCCTTTTTACTCACCCCCAAACCTCCTCCTATCTGGCAACCATCAAAAAATGGTCTCAGTATTTATGAGTTTGTTTCTGTTTTGTTTGTTTGTGTTGTTCTATAGATTCCACATATAAGTGAAATCACATAGCATCTATCATTCTCTGTCTGACATACCACACTCAGCACAATACCCTCCAGGTCTATCCATTCCGCTGCAGATGGCAAGAACTCATTCCCTTCAATGGCTTAGCAATATTCCATTGTATATATGTACCACCTTTTTTTATCCATTCATTCATTGACAGACTGCGAAGGCTGCCTCCACAGCTTGGCCATTTTAAACAATGCTGCAATGAACATATGGATGAACACATCCCTTCAAAGTAACATTTTGGGTTTCTTCAGATAAATACCCAGAAATGGGATTACTGGGTCCTTCTTTGTGTCTTGCTATAGCCTTTGTTTTAATGTCTAATGTGTCTGGTATAAGTATTGCTAACCCAGTTTTTTTTTATTTCTTTCCATTTCCAAGGAATATCTTTTTTCATTCCTTTACTTTCAGTCTGTGTGTGCCTTTCGATCTGCAGTGAGTCTCTTGTAGGTAGCATATGTAAGAGTCTTATTTTCTTATCCACTCAGCTACCTTATCTTTTTTTTTTTTTTTAGCTGAGCCATCCTGTCACCTGTTGGCAGCTCAGTGGCAGCTCATCTCAGGCCAGGCATTGAACTGCTGTTGCTCAGAGCTCAAACTCTTGAGCGAGCTCTTAACTAAAATTATCTTATCTTTTGATTGGAGCATTTAGTCCATTTACATTTAAAGTAATTATTGATAGATATGTAGTTATTGCTATTTTATTATTCATATTTTTTATCTTTTTTTTCCTTAAAGAAGTTCCTCTAACATTCCTTGTAACACTAATTTTGTGGTGATGAACTCTTTTAGCTTTTTCTTGTCTGGGAAACTATTTATTTGTCCTTTGATTTTAAATAATAGCCTTGTTGTGTAGAGTATTGATAGTTGTAATCACTTAATATTTTGTGCCAATCCCTTCTGACCTGCAAATTTTCTGTTGATAAATCAGCTGACAATCTTATGGGAGCTCCCTCACAAGTTACTAGTTGCCTTTCTCTTGCTGCTTTTAGGATTCTCTTTGTCTTTAACCTTTGGCATTTTAATTATGATATGTCTTGGTGTGGGCCTGTTTGGGTTCGCTTGTTTGGAACTCTCTGCACTTTCTGGGCTTGTATGTCTCTTTTCATCACTAGGTTAAGTAATTTTTCCATCAATATTTCTTCAAATAGGTTTTCAATTCCTTGCTCTCTCTCTTCTACTTCTTGTACACCTGTGATGTGAATGTTGGTATATTTGATGTTGTGCCAGAAGCCCCTTAAAACGTTCTCATTTAAAAAAATTTTTTTGATGTTCAGATTGGGTGTTTTCTGCTAACATATCTTTTAAGTCACTGATTTGTCCTCTGCTTCATCTAATCTACTGTTGATTCCCTCCAATATATTCTTTATTTCGGTTATTGTATTCTTTATTTCTGACTGGTTCTTTTTTGTTTTCTATCTCCATTTTTTAATGTTTCCTGTCTTTTTGTTGAAGTTCTTTCTGAGATCACTGAGCTTTCTTAAAGCAAATGTTTTTAACTCTGGATCTGATTGATTGCTTGTCTTTATTTTGCTTAGTTCTTTTTCTAGATCTTTATTCTGTTCTTTTATTTGGGACACATTTCTTTATCTCCCCATTTTTCTTGTCTATTTGTGTTTGTTTCTATGTATTTGGTAGGGCTGCTATGTCTCCTGGTCTTGGTAGAGTGGCCTTACATAGTAGGTTTCCTGTGGGGTCCAATGGTGCAGTCTGCCTGATCATGTGAGGTGGGTGTTCCATGTGTGTCCCTCGTGTGTGTTGTGTGTGCCCTCCTGATGTAGTTGAGCCCTAGTTGTTCTTTGCATGTCAATGGGAAGGACTGATTTTCAGGCTGATTGTTTCTGAGGACTGGCTGTGACTACAGTGGAGAAGCTGTTATGGAGAGGCTGACCCTATGGGATAGGATTCCTTTTAGCAGGGCTATGGTACCTGCCCCATTTGCCCTTTGTGTGTGTCATCCTTGGAGACATCCAGGTGATGCTCTGTTCAGTCTGAAGCTGGTTACTAGGCATGCCAGTCCCGGGGCCACCTGGCATGAGCCACAAAGCAATTCACAGGTGGTCACAAACCACATTGAATTTGGCAGTGCCTAGAGAAGCTAAGCCATGAACCAATGTTGGCTGCCACTATTGCAGGGCTTGTGGCTGCTCAGTAAGTGGTATGGGATACACCAAAGCAAAATGCTGCTTGTTTGGGCTTTGTGAATTTTTGATAGATTTTAGGAAAGTAAGAAACATGAGCCAAAACAGGGCATTTGTATGTAAAATCTACTGGAAATGGCTTGGTTGTGACCAAAAGTTAGGTGGGGCAAGGTCTCAGGGAATTTATTGGGTGGGGCTAAGAAATGGTATTAGCTAAGTTGATAGAGACTCAAATATGGTGGCCACTTATGTATGCATCCTGGGAGAGGGAGGACTCAACAAAGAAACAATGGCTCAATGGCTTCCACCAGCACTTCTGTCTGGGAGAAAGCTGGCCCTCCAGCCATTGCCCTGAGGCCACACAACTCAGTTCCTCTCCATATATCCCTGGTGCCTTTTGAGTTGCTGCCCCAGCACAGGAGCTCAAAGCGAGTGAGTCTGCCAGTGAGTAAGTCCATTTGTGGGCCCTTTAAGGGGAACACTTGGGACTGCAGATGCTCTACATCGCACTCAGCCACAATCTCCACTGGTTTTCATAGCCAGAAGTTATGGGGATTTCTCTCCATGGCACTGGAACCCTGAGATGGAGAGCCTGGTGTGGTGCTGGGACCCCTTGCTTCTCCAGGAGGAACCTCTGTTGCCAGGATAGCCTTCCCGATTTTTAATGGTCACATGCAGGTACAGAACCAATCTGTTTAACATCTCTGCCCCTCCTACCAGCCATGAGGTAGCTTCTCCTGTATATACTTAGTTGTAGAACTTTGATTCAGCTTGACTTCAGTCAATTCTCAATAAAGGTTGTTCTGTAGTTTAGTTGTAATTTTGATATTGTCATGAGAGGAGGCAAGCACAGTGTTTACCTACTCTGCCATCTTGACAGGAAGTCCCATGTGGAGAGCTGGAGGTTTGCAGTAAGGGTTAAGCCTGTGTGGTAAGGTTGCTAGATAGATCTTATTCTCCACTGTGCCGCTGAAGAAAGAACAAGCCTATGTCACAGACAACCTTGAAAGTTACAGAATGAACTGCCAGCCTGCTAGCAGTTTCTACTTGCTATACTTTGTCTCACTTCGGGAACATTTGCTTCCCCACTCCCTCAAGCTGCCAAAACCCCTTACCTAAATAAATCTACTTCTGCTATAAAAACTTTGTGCAAGCAATAAGCGGTGCCACTTTTCGTCATCAGCGGACAGTGGTCCTCCTGAGCCCAACTTTCATCTCTGTGTCTTTCTTTTCTAATCTCCTCATCCAGTCCACTCAGGTTAACCCTCTAGATGCCGGGCTGATGGGCCAGGTGGCCACGACACATGAGTGGGCCTCGTCAGGTGGCGCCCAACGTCGGGCCTGAGAACAGACTGAAGGAAAAGTTAAATGAGGAGACTCCCTTCAGACAAGGTGGCCACCACTACAAAGAGGAGGTAAAGGAGCAAGGATATCAGGAGTAAAACATGGGACAATCAAAATCAAAGGACCGTCAGCTTTTTGCACAAATGCTTACAACTATGCTTCACACCCGCAGCAGTGGCGTTACTACACATCAGCTAGAAAAATTCCTTGCTTATGTACAGGACACCTGTCCTTGGTTCCCTGAGGAGGGAACTCTTAACTCTGATACTTGGCAAAGGGTCGGTGAACAGCTGCAAGAGCATTACTCAGCAGAAGGCTGGAGATATTCCTGTAGATACATGTAATCTTTGGGAGCTAGTTAGGGACTGTCTTGACTCTAGAGCAGAGACTTCATGCCTCCCGGACAGCCAGCCTCAGACTATAATAGAGAAGCTCAAAATTCTTCTTGAGGGGTTGGAGGAGAGATATATTCCTCAAGGAGGTGCAGAGGGTAGTAATAAAGGACCTCCAGATGAGGCCCTGCCACCTGAGTACCCTCAGGATTTGGCACAGAAAGGACATCATTATGCCATGATTGGAGAGAATTCCTCTGATGAGGAGGAGGTGGGAGATCCTGAGCCTCCCACAGATGCCATATCAATTCTTGCCGCCTGGACTAGGTACCAGCCTAAGCCCAGATGGGAGCTCTTTGTTCCATGAAAGGAGCCACCTCCTCGACCTCCGCTATCACCACCTCTAAGGCAATCCACCCTTAGGGGCAGACAGTCCACAGGCCTGATCCGGGGAATCCTACAGGCCATGGAATGGGGTGAGGATGTTGGAGAGTTTCAGCAATTTTGTTTTCCAGTACTTGAGACTGTACATCAGCAAGGTAATAGACAGTGGGAACACCAAGCTATCCCTTTTAAGACCCTAAAGGAGTTAAAGATGGTGGTCAGCCAGTATGGCCCAACCGCCCCATTTGTTTGACACTGCTTGACTAGGAGCCCAAGGACAGGTCACTAGAGTGGACCATTCCCAACCTGTATCCCTCATCATCTGTAATACAGATCCTATCCCTCCCTACAGGGGTCATTTGGCAGCCTATGGGTCCTCTAGAATGGCTACATCTAAATAACACTCCGCCCAAACATCTTCAGCCTTACCACAAGCTAGTAACATCTTTCATTATTAAGGGGAGATGTAGATCTCTCCAACTTCTAGGAAAAGAACCTCAGACCATCATAGTGCCTTTCAACAGTAGTCAGCAATCCTGGCTATACACCAACTCTACAGAATGGCAGGTAGCTTTAGCCAATTTTCCTGGTAAGCTCGGAGGTCATTATCCTGCAAATAAGCTTATACAGTGTGCTACGTCTACTTCTTTTATTTTCCCCTCAGTGTTACAGCAACAACCCATTATAGGTGCCATCACAATATTCACTGACGGCTCCAGTAATGGTATGGCTGCCATCTATACGCCCACTCAGACTTTCACCAAAAACACAGGTCATAGTTCTGCTCAACACGTACAACTTGCCGCCATTACCTGGGCTTTAAATATGTTTCCTCATCTACCTTTAAACCTTTATATAGACAGCCATTATATCTTCAGTGTCTGTAAGATTATAGAAACAGCTCATGTTAGCTCAGCCACCACTAAAGAGCTGTTTCATATGTTTCATCAACTAAAACAGATCATTCTTGCTGGACAACAGCCATTGTATATTGGTCATATTAGAGCACACTCTGACCTTCTGGGAGCTTTGTCTGCAGGCAATGTTGCTGCAGACACAGCTACTCAACCGCTGGGTCTCTCAGTCCAGGCGTTTTTTACCACACCTGTTAGTCTTTTAGGAAAGGCAACCCAATCTCACGCTCTCCATCAGCAAAATGCACAATCACTTAGACACCAGTTTAGGATCACTCAGGAGCAGGCTAGACAGGTAGTCAAACAATGCACAAATTGTGCTAGCCTGCTTCCTGAGCCACATTTAGGAGTAAACCCCTGAGGGTTACTCCCTAACCACATTTGGCAGATGGACGTCACGCACATCCCCAGCTTCAGAAACACCCCTTATATCCACATAATTATTGATACTAAGTCCAGTTTTCTGTTCACCACAGCTCGTACCAGAGAAGCCACCAAACAGGTCACTGCTTTCAGGCATTTGCCATACTGGGCATCCCAAAGGTTATTAAAACAGATAATGGCTCTGGCTATACTAGCAAGGTCTTTCAGAAATGTTGCCTTACTTTTCAGATCCAACACCTTACAGCTATTCCTTATAATCCACAAGGTCAAGGAATCATTGAGCGTGCCCACCAGTCTCTTAAAAATCAACTAATAAAACAGAAAGGGGGAGACTATGGGCACTCAGTACATAATCAACTAAACCATGCACTTTTTACTTTGAATTTTTGCAAACGGATGCTCAAGGCCAGTCTGCAGTGGACCAGTTCTGGAACCCTAGTCCTAATGCAGAGGCCCTGGTGCAGAGGCCCTTGTCTGGTAGAAGGATCCCTTGATGAGTGTTTGGCAAGGACCAGATCTGGTCCTTGTGTGGGGGAGAGGATATGTGTGTGTGTTTTCCCTAGAGATGCTGATAGTCCTCGGTGGCTCCCGGAATGCCTGGTCAAACAACATCATGGAGCCATGGAGTCAACACACTGAGAGGGAGCCAAAGAGCAGGGACCAACCTTGGAACCAACTCAACTCTAACAAGCTATTGATAGCTATACTTGTAATCCTGACCTGGCAGGTAAGTATAACCCAAGGGGACACCTATTGGACCTACTATCCTAACCCCCCAACACTTATTCCCATGACCTGGAAGGATACACCACTCATGGTCTGGGTTAATACTTCCTTCCCTTTAGGGGGAAAAATTAAAAACATAAAACCTCAATGTACAGCTTTTAATTATTCTGGTTTGGCTCATGCCCCTTTACTTTGTGCCTCCAGCACGCCCTTGACAGTGTGCCTCCTGGTCAATAAATTAGCCAAGGGAAAAGATTCCAGTATTAGAGCAGGTGGGGTAAGGGTAACACAACATTACCTATTATCAGTGGGCTTTACAGGGTCCACTAATGGAGCACCTGGAAATTTTACTAAACACCTGCCAATCACTCCTTGTACCAGTATTACTTATGGAAATTCAGATAGACTGACACATTGGACTGACTGTGCTCATCCCATACCATCCAGGTATCAGATACAAAACACCACATTTTATATCAATGATTGGTCCCTATGATACTCAATTGATAATCATCAGCCTGTATCTTCAAATGGTTTTGGAGCTCCTGTCTTTACCACAGACACTCATATTGTTCAAAAGGATATTAGGAGATTATGGGCAGCTTCAGATTACATAACTCACACTGATTCCTCAAACATATTTTCACAAGACTCCTGAGTTTCGATCACTGCCTTTATACAGGCCCCTAAAGTCATTCTAGTTGGTAATATACAAATTAACAAAGTTTGCTCTCTCTATAAGATTTCTTGTCAAAATTGCCATTTGACTAACTGTATTGATCCAAAAGACAAGGGACCTGGTATCCTGGTACTTTGTCAACGTCCATATATTGTAGTTCCCACTTCTATTGAGGGACCCTGGTATGATGATCCAGGGACCCAAGCCCTCATAGAAATTAAAAATGGTTTACTCCAGGAGTGGCAAGCAGTTGGATTTATCATAGCTGGTCTTGCTACAGTTATTTCTCTAATAGCTACTTCAGTCACTGCCACTGTATCCTTAAGCAATTCTACCAAAACAGCTGATTATGTTGAACAGTTTGCTAAAAATACTTCTTCAACTTTCTGTAGCCAAGAGAATCTAGATATAAAGCTTGAATTAAGTGTCAATGCTTTGGAGGATGCTGTTGTACAGATAAGAAATGAGGTCAAGGCTATATGCCACCAGCTTGCCCTCCGATGTCATGCGAAATATTGAAAGGTATGTGTAACTAAATATCGGTTTAATGACACACAATGGAATTGGAAGGCTATTCACAATCACATTCAGGGCATTTGGCACAGTTCAGACCTCAGCATTGACTTTCAACAGCTTCATCAAAAGATTGTTGCTATACAGGACAGTAGGCTGGAGCTTACCAGTCCAAAAGATCTAGCTGATCAAATACTAGCTTCCTTCCAAGGTTTTAATTCAGTTACTCTTCTTCAAATCATGTCCTGGATCCTACTAGGAACCGTGTTTCTTTTGCTGCTAATCTTGTGCTTACTTTTAGTCCATGAGACAGTCATTAAAGCCCGTCTTCGGGCCATCAGTATAAAAGCCCATCACTCACGACTACAACAGGATCAACAAAGGGGAGGCCGCCAGAGCCGGTCATACCAACAAGGCTGGCCAGAAGTTCCCCTTCATTAAACCTCCCCTTTTATACTTTTTGCCCATGGACCTCTAATAATCTTTGCCGTTCAAGTCCACCACTCACACACCTCCCGCCTTCCCCCAGGTTTGGCTTTGCGAGGCTTGGCCCCACAGAACGACTGGTTAGCCAGAGACGGGTAAGTTCCCTGGGAGAGGGACAACCCACGCCAGGCACAGTCGTAGAGGGCCAGCTATAAGATTGCTGGATAGACACCCCATGGATCCCCAATGATGGGTAAGATCCCCCAAGAAGGAACAACGTTAAGACAGGTGCCAGTCGTAAGATGGCTGGCTAGCCCATGATGGGTAAAATTCCGTTCCTCGAGGAGGACAACCCAAGCCAGATACAGCTGCTGTGAGGCAAACAGCAGCCTCAATAATTTAGAGGTATGCCTTTAAGTAATAAGTAAAAAAGTGGGAGATGTGGAGAGCCAGAGGTCTGCAGCAAGGGTTAAGCCTAGCAGCTGGCAAGCTGACAGGCTTTCAGGCCCAGGTGAGCAGCGTGGGAATGTTGCTAGATAGATCTCATTCTCCACTGTGCTGCTGAAGAAAGAACAAGCCTACATCACAGACATCCTTGAAAGTTACAGAATGAACTGCCTGCCTGCTAGTAGTTTCTACTTGCTATACTTTGTCTCACTTCGGGAACATTTGCTTCCCCACTCCCTCAAGCTCCCAAAACCCCCTACCTAAAGAAATCTACTTCTGCTATAAAAACTGTGCGCAAGCAATAAACGGTGCCACTTTTCGCTATCAGTGAACAGTGGACCTCCTGAGCCCAACTTTCATCTCTGTGTCTTTCTTTTCTAATCTCCTCATCCAGTCCACTCAGGTTAACCCTCTAGGTGCCTGGCTGATTAGCCAGTGGCCATGGCAGACGAGTGGGCCTTATCAGTCCCAATAGAATATTTTTTTAAATGTAAGCATTGGACTGAGAAGGGTTAGTTGCAGCCAACGGTAAAGTCATATAGCAGGTGTGGTTTGGTGGCACCAGATGCCACTAAGCTTCTGCTAGGGTTTGAGGAAAAGACACAGATGGTATATATTTTCCTGCTAGAGTCAGTATTCTCCAAAACACAGTAAGTACTTTAATAACATGATGTAGACATTAACAATGTGCATACATGTGTGTTAGGCTAGGAAGTTGTAACAAAAGTGCTGAAGGCAGTGGTGACTTTTACTCCTTCTTTGTAAATTGTGGTGAGTCAGAGGAGTATAAACACTCAGAAAGGGAAGAATGAAAGTAAATCCTTAGCTCTCACCCTAGCAATAGTAATAGTATTGAGTATTAATTCTTAGTAGTAGTTCTTACTAAGAACTCTAAGTAATTCTTAGGAGCACACATATTTATTATATTATAATAGCATTAGTACTTATAATAGTAACAGCAGCAGCATTATTAGTAATAGTAAAAGCTAACATTTACAAAGAGCTCATTATGTGCCAGGCTCTATGCTAAGTTCTTGAACTGCAGTATGTCATGTAATTCTCACAAAGCTGGCAGAAGTTGATAATATTACCACTGCCATTTCACAGTTGAGGAATCTAAAGCCTGGCTGGATTAAATAGCTTTCTCAAAGCCATAAGGCTAAGTAGTGAAGCTAGGATTTGAATTCAAATAGTCTTATTTCAAAGTCTCATTTTTAACCTTGCTGTTATGTACCTTCTACATAAATGGAGATATAAAACAGTCTGTTTGTGAGAAGTTAAGCATATATAGTATACTGTAATTTTAAATTTCTTACTTCTAATGCATCCCAAATTCAGTTGACATAGTTTACTTAAACAATAATATTCACCATACCTGATGCTTTCCAAATAAGACAAAAAATGACAGTGAAAAAAATGTAAGGCCAATTTCATCCATGGTTATCTCCAATGGTAGAAACACCAAGGAAGATGAAGATAAGAGTATCACTGACACTGCTCCACATTTTCATGAAGTACTTGATAGTTGTATGGGACTTCTGAGAAATGTTAGCTTCCACAGAGCATTTCACACTCATAGCATAGGCAATAATTCTAAAGATGGGAAAAATATGTAAGAGTAATACTTGGACTTATCTTTAAGGGAAAGTAATCACACAAATGTTCTTGAAGACTAAATCAGGATTACTGTTACTTAAGATATCTTACTGTTTTCAAGTATGAAAAACATGCCTTTTCTTCAGAATTCATACAATAACATTTTTAAGACTATCAAAGGCTTAGTTTTCAAAATAAATGACAGTTTCTCTATGTTCTTTTGTGTGTGAGAACCACCTGCTTACTTTATCATCTTTAACATGGTCTAATCTGTCCTCCTTAAATAGGGTTGTACTGACAGATTCTAATAATTAGTTGGTAGCAAACCACTAAGAGGCAGGTGCTAAGAATGAGAAATACATCCTTTTAGTTTCTAAAGCACTATACTGTCATCAAAATTATGTTTTTTATACTCTTCTTTAATAATCCTTTCCGAGCTTTACTTAAGAGTTTTTCATGACACCTTTCAACCCACCAAAGTAGTTTCTGGCCTGCAAGACTTCCTTCCTACTCTAATTCATTTAAGGGTTAGATATTTAGATATTTTCCTAACAGTTGGAAGGGGGAGTGGGTGGGGGGAGAACATTGTATATGGGATGAGGAACAACCTGTTGGCACCCCATGTTGAATTATTTTTAAATTATTCTCTACTGAAGAAGTGGGGAGGGTTGATAGCCAACCATATATCTGCACTCATTTTAGAGAAGACAGATGTCCTTCCACCTCTAGTATAACATTTTGTTTTTAATGTAAAACTCCCAGAAAATGATTCACATTAAAAGCCATAAGGCTAAGAATGCCAAGCTAGAATCTGGAGTGGAGACTGAGGATATGAGTCAGCTTTGTTAAATCCTCAGTTTTGCTCAGGACCAGCTCAGACTAAACAAAAAATTCTAAATCTTGTAATGTGATACTTAAATCACAAAAAGCATACCGTATTTGCCGGTGTATAAGACGATTTTTTGGCCCTGAAAAATATGCCTCCAAGTGGGGGGTCGTCTTATACGCCAGGTACACTTCAGATAGACTGCCCATAGTGCTTGCCCCGTGCCATAGTGGCCTCCTGATGCCCGCCCACTTCATTCCACATACCGTTCAGGCATCAGCAGCGCTGCTGGGTGTATGCTCGGCTGTTATGCGATTTTGCTGTTATGCGATTTTACCACACTCGCAAAATCGCACACAACCGACCATATAACAAACTCTGTATTTTGAGTGGAAATGTTAGGGGGTCGTCTTATACGCCGAGTCGTCTTATACACCGGCAAATACGGTAGGTTGCTAATCCTTAGTCTAAATGAATCTACCTGGAAATCTATCCTGAAAATAGCAAGAGGTTTACTATATGTAATATTGAAAGTAGTAGGGGAAGCAGTGATCAGCTAGGGATTTCAAATTTCAGCTCTAGTTAAACCCAGAATCACAAAAGGAGCCTTGAAAACACTAATTCACCTTCATTTTCTTTAATATCAGTAATAACTGATTGACAGTTTTTCTGAAAGTTACTGCAGCTCTTCTGGGATTACTCCAGTCAGATTAAAACCATGGAATTCAGTTAAAGGCATACCAATTTAAGACAATTAATGACTTAGAATGCCATTTGATAAATTTAATCCTTGTTCTTTTCTTTTTGACCTACAAGTGAGGCTAAAATATACATATACATATTTATATGTAAGTATAGCTTACACTTCTTAAGTGCTTAAATTTGTGATGAGTATATCTTCTAAGTGTTTTATCTATTTTATCTCAGACTGACCTTTATGAGGTAGACACTGTTACTGTCTCCATTAGACAGTGAGTGAGGTCTGGAGAAATTAAATACAGTAATACCTCGGTTTGTCAGCGTAATTTGTTCTGGAAACAAACTACTCATATTGCAAGACATCGCTTGTGTACCAAGTTAAAGTGTATTATTAGGTTGGTGCAAAAGTTGTACCAACCTAATAGAAATGTTTGCTCATCTTGTGGAACACCCACAAACCAAGTTACTCGCAATCCAAGGTTTTACTGTAACTTTCTCAAGGTCACTTGACTAGGAAGTAGCAGAGCTGGGATTAAATCTAATCATTCTGTCTCCAGAACCTATGCCCTTAACCACCTTGATGTATATTTCATATATACAGAAGGTATTTCATTTGTGTGAATGATTACTCATGCTTTTCAAGTATGACATGTTCAATTGACATGTTTTGCTTTTCCATTTTTTGAGAATTAAAGTTACCTTTTCTCACTGACCTGCTTTTTTTATGTTTTCTTTCATTAATTGGGTATTGAAACTATCTGACATTCAGCATCAATGCAATATAAACCCTTCCTTTTTTTTAAGAAACACTGGTAAACTGTTCCACTATGAAAGAAAGAGAAGAATATAAGCTTCACTGACATTTCCTTTCTTTTATTCTCACAACAGTTTACAGAGTGAATTTTTCAGTTGATTATTTCAACTTTTAAAGGTATAATTTCAAAATATTTGTTACAATTAGAATCAAGCATTGTTACCAAAATATATTGTTTTCTCTGTCAATCTGCATTTTTCTCTCTAGTCAGTTTGGGTCTAAACAGCTGACTTTCCCGCCATTGTTATATGGTGTTACTACTTTGTTCTCTAAATAATTCAGGATTTCCTCCAAAAATTGGAAGAGTTCCATGATGATGCTAAATGTTCCAGGTCAAAAATTTTAAAATGGGTTTAATTGCACTATTTTCATTTTAGCCTCAGCTACTTTAACTAGATAAGCTTGGTCAACAAGTAAATGACCAGCCTTTCAAAAATTGGTAGCCTACCATCTTCTCTCAATCTATTACAGGTTCTTTATTTTCAGTTGCACTTTTGTGTGCAAATGTTGAAGATGAAAGCTGAATTCCTGTTATAAGTGTGGGTGTCTCATGAATAATTAGTTTTATTTGGCTAGTAAAAATGTATTTGTTTTTTATTGTTTAAACCAGTTCCTGAATAATATTAAAAATATCTAAAAATAATGTGAGCATCAAAAGCCTTAAGTGAATTGTCAAGTGCTAATTAATCTCAAGAGAATTAACTTGCTTATTATTTTCACTATATTTAATTATTTATAATAAATAGCATTTGGTGACTTGATAATTATCATAAATTTCTTGTTTTCCCACCTGTTACATACAGGTTTTCTTCTCATTTCCTATTCTGTTTAAAAAAATTAAAGCAGATTAGTAATCACAAATGTCTATTAGCTTGGGTTATTTTTTATTATTTGAGAGAAATAGAATAATGAAATCCTCAGGGAGTAAGATTTACATTGGGCATCTGCTGAAATTCCTGAAATACTACATGTTGTCTGGTGCCTTTCAGCATAAGATAGTTCTTTGCATCTTTGAATATTTTGGGGAGATAACTAATTAAAATATTATTCACAATATACCAAGGGTGCCAAAGAAATGTATACATATGACTTATATTCATCTTTTGTTATCAGTATATATTGAATATTACAATTTTTTTGCACTTTAAATGGATTTTTATTCATGCATTATTTAACTCATGCACATATGTAACATCATACATTTTTTATTCATAAAACATTATTTCACTGAGTTATGCAGGTTTTCCAAATATCAAAACATCACATTTATCAATATCACCACCAATTTCATCAGAAACATCTTAAGCATTGTGAAGTTCAAATTTTATCTCTGGCAGCCAGTAGGGTTGGTTTCTTCCTCTGTCAGGTTTGGTACAATCATTTTTTAAATTATTTTTTACTGTGAAATACACATTTTTTAGAATTAGTTTCAGCTGTACAACACAGTGCAATAGTTATACTTTTTACCCCTTGAGGTGACAACCCCCCTCCCCCAATCCGCCGCCCCACTTCCCCCCCAATATCATACATATCCATTACAATTCCCTTGACATACAATATTATACAACATCAGAATTATATTCCTCGAATATTGTAGTTATGTATTTATGCTGTCTAATCCCTTCCCCTTCTCCCTCTTCCCCACCCTCTCCCAACTAGGAGCCATCAATTGTTCTTCTATATCTCTGAGACCACTTCTGTTTACTTTGTTCGTTCATTCAGTTTTTTAGATTCCACATATAAGTGAAATCATATGGTATTTGTCTTTCTCTGACTGACTTATTTCACTTAACATAATAGTCTCTAGGTCCATCCATATCATCCCAAATGGTACGATTTCATTCTTCTTTATAGCAGAGTAATACTCCATTGTATAAATGCACCACAGTTTCTTAATCCAGTCATCTACTGATGGGCATTTCGGTTGTTTCCAAGTCTTGGCTATTGTGAATAGCGCTACAATAAACATAGGGGTACATATATTTTTTCGAATTAGTGTCTTGGGCTTCTCTGGATAGATACCCAAGAGTGGAATTGCTGGGTCATATGGTAGTTACACTTCCAGTTTTTTAAGATACCTCCATACTGTTTTCCATAATGGCTGCACAACCAACAGTGCAGCAGGGTTCCCTTTTCTCCACAGCCTCGCCAGCACTTGTTGTTTGTTGATTTATTGTTGATAGCCATTCTGACCAGAGTGAAGTGGTATCTCATTGAATATTACAATTTTAATACAGTTTTTTCCTTTCTTAAAATGTGTATACATATTTTTGGCACCCTCTGTATTATTGCTACCATAAATGCACTACGATGTCAGTGTAAGAAATGTTCAAACCTGCAGAGAATTTTTATAAGAGTGTATATGAGCCAAATTGACAGCACATGCCGAGAAGCAAGATCTCAAATGCTCCAGGGAATAACACTTTTGGTGTTTCTTTTATGCAGTTGAAATGAAGAAGGGGAGGTAAAGAAAATTACATGAAAGTGGGAGAAAGCAAGGCATGGATTAGATTACAGGATAGTCAAGATTATTTGCTCTCTTGAGGGGTCTTGAAAGAGGGGTCTGGAAATAAGCACTTTCAAAGGTGTGTTAACCTAGATGCACAGAAACAATGGACAGGGATTGCTTAAGGAAAACATAAACCTTTTATAAAAAGTTATATGCCTGGGGCATGATTACCCACAATGACCTACCCTGTTAGGAATTTATGATCAGATCAGCCTGTGAAGTTATTTTCCATAGAACTTTTTTTCATCCACAATGATCATACACTCACATCTGTTCTAAGGCAACTCACAATTGCTGAGCAATATGGTACATTGTGTGATTTCCCCCCATATGTGGTTCTTATTCACAATCACTTTATAATCTTAGATAACATGAGCTCTCTCTGATAGTAAAAATATCAAGCTACATATACAATGTGCATGCACAATGATTATTTTCAAAAATTAATTGTAATTTTTCTTTTTATTCTCTTTTGTAAGTATAGACACACAATCACATGTCTCATGAAGAAAGACAATTATGAGATAAAAGATGAATAAAGTAGCTGTTGTTTTAACATCCCTACTCGTATGTACTCAGGTCATTTCCAATTCTTTTGTGGAAATGACACACACACAAAAATTATTAAGAGAGGTGGGGATAAATATCAATTATGCAAAACCAGAAATATGATTCAGTTATTTCCTTTAGCCAGGGAAAGAACAACTAATGAAGGTGGTAATGTCAGGTAAATAAAAAGTTATTAAAGTAAAACTGAGGGATAAAGCAGGATTAAAATGTATTTTGATTTATTAACTAGTAAAGATAGCACATTCCTAGTAAAATACCTAGAACTGCTAATATTGAGTGCCTACTATAGTCTAGTTACATTTCATACATTATTCCATTTAATCCTCATAATCTCATAAAACACACAAGTGTAAGTGAGTGAATTAACTGGCCAAAGATTAAACAACTAGCAAGTTGCTGAGCATGGATTTGAACCCAACTCTGACAAACTCCATAACTTACAGCCTTTCTATTACACAATGCCAGTTCATGTTAAAATAGACAAAAATTACCCTGCATAGAAATACTCATTTCTCATATTTTGAAAAGGTCTTTATATTCTTCTCATGCAATAAAATGTAACTATAAGCATCCCAAGATTGTACTTTATAAGGAAAAGTCAAAGATCTAAAACACAACAGAATCTATGGTAAAATAACTAGACTCAAAATTTTTCAGGTATGTTTTACTTCACACACTCTGCATACCTTGCAAAATAACCTGTATATGGTATTATACAATAGTTAATTGCTATGAAATTAAGGTATAACTATTTACCTTTCTGGGTAATGGCTAGTACTAGAATCTGGAATTTAGAACACTTATCAAAAGAGATCTATGTAAAATCTTCACCAGTAATAATCAGATATGGTTCCTGTAGCTCTTAATGCAAAACAAATGACGAGGGCCTGCCTAACTTAAAATTGTCTTCTTATAGCTTGGCACCCCCCCATCTTGTAATTTGCTAATAATTATCACTTACCTTATAAGGTTTCATGTCCCTACCTGTTTTATTCCTTTCTCCTGTACTATATATAACAGGGTATTTTTTTCCATGAGACCCTGACCTTTTGTTGCTCTTTTTCTTTTTTATTCTTTTCTCTTTTCACTGTGAAATTCCAGTTTTATTTCAGCAAACTAAAAGAAAAAGGGTAGATGGATGCTATATTTCTGTGAAGTAAAGCCACTTAGGAATCAAATTCTAACAATACAGTTTTGTTTTGTTTTTTTGAGATATCATAACAAGGATTTTAAAGACAGTGAGAACAATTTTCTTCTTAGGTAATTTATTAGACTACCAATGTAGACTATTAATTTGATTTCACCATTAATATAGTGTTGAAGTATCAGCAAGCCTAATAACTAATAGAGGTTGTATCCCTAAACAGATTTTGTACGTAGACTCTAGTGCTGGAAGTTGGGCTACTAGTCATTTAATAAATCTATCAACTAATAATATTTTTTATCAATCTCCAAAATATTTTACCAGTCTAACTTTTCTTTAGCAGGCACATAATAAATAAATAAATAAAACATATTAAATAATACATTTTGAGTGAAAGATAGAAAACAAGTTATTCAGCTTCTCTGACTTAATCAGCAACCCAGAGAGAACAATGAGCTTTCCTAAAATTTCTTACCAAGGACCAAACCATGTGGGACAATCACGTAGACGATCTACAGTTTCAACACTAAAGATCAATAACAGTGACTGTTCTTTCTATATCCTGATAAAAATCACCTCAAAGCATTTTGAAGCAATTTAGTTGTTTGCAGATCCTAATTACAACTTCTTGATGCCAGGGTCATGGCAGCTTAACCTTATCTTTTCTATATATTCCTTCCATTTGACATAAAACTGTTAATCATTGAACTTTATGTACCCCAACTGAAACTTCTAACGGTACTAGGTGTACTTTTTGCCCATTCCTCTGCCTATCTAAGCACCCCCCACTTTTCCAAACTTAGAGCACTGTTTTAAGGCTTCTTGAAGCTCTGCTCTTGGACTATAATCCACAAGCAAGGCCCTAAATAAAAATCTTTATAAAATTTGTAAAGATTCAGGTTATTTTTGTTGACAAGCATCTGTGGTATGCTAGTTAATAAGTAAAAGAAAAAAATACAAAAACATTGTCACCGTATTACAGGAGCTCACAATTCTGGGGGCAGGGAATGGATAAAACATGCTCACATATGCATAAGATAAAAAAAATTAAGTGCCTTATGACCACTTTCTGGAAGATTTAATGAGTAGCTAGTTACAAATTGTCCACATCACCTAAAGTAGTTAATATGAATCAGAAGCTGTGCAATATATAATTACATTGAAGATTTTAAAAGTTATTAAGGCAAAAGGAAGAAGCAAGCAGAAAATATTCACAGCCTCTGAGTCTTCAGTGTTGATAGAGCCAATAAGCCAACCTACTTTCTCCCTACCCGCCTTCCTGCTTTTCCTTTAGTTCTCAGACCTTTCTTTCTCCACAGATATTTTGTCCATGGCCCATGCGTGACAGCAGGTAAGTGCTTTTAGTTGCTAATCATACATTTGAGTATCTCTTATCTTCCTTTGTTCTCAACCTACCGTTTCATGTGTATGTTTTGTCTCATTTTAGTAGATTATAAGACCTCTGAAAGCAAGGACTTTATTTTAAAATTCTCTTTTATTTCCCATAACAATAAGAACAGCACTAAACATATAGTAGGATCTCATAAATACTTGTTTGTTGTTTGAATTAAAGTGTATCTTAGGAACATTTTTAAAAGACTGACTGGAATCCATTCTAACCCCAGAGACTCTCTCCCAATGTGACTATCTAGACTCCAGTCTCAATAGGTTCCTAATGGTGGAAGTCAGAAATGAATCTAAGGGAGTATGTATTTGAGATACTAATCAAATTAGCTATATTAAAGGCCTCTCCATATACTAACAATGAATCAAAACCAAACATTATTTGCTTTCATAGGCTTCTATAATAAAGTCAGGGAAAAATGTCTTTGTAATTTCATAATAATGTTAAAATTTATAAAAGGCAGAAATTAAATCTTTTTTTGCATGAAAAAATTGCAAAAATTGTATTTTATTACAAAATAAAAGTAATTCACATTGCCTGTGCAAAGAATGTTTCTCTTTAGTATATTATTCCATTATATAAAAATAAAAATGATGACCTTTGATGATCTGGTTACAATTCTGACAACAGTCTCTCCTTTGCCTTTTAAGTGTAATTTCATACTGGTATTTGATATTTAGGTAACAGTTACAAAATTGCCAGTCTTCACCTATTATTTATTGTTTCACATCTTAGAGACATCACTCCAAGAGTACAAAAACAACTGAGCCTTTTAATAGAATAGTATAGCTTTTAGTCTCAAAAAGGCTTTAGTCACAAAATATTAGGTTGTCGGAAAAGCATGACATATTTTTTCTGTTTTTCATTGCAAAAATGTGTCATGACTTTTCCAACAATCCAATAGGTTTAAGCAAGAAAAATGGTTGAATGTGAATATACTTAACACTACTGAAATGTACACTTAATAATGGTTATTATACTACATTTTATCATTTTTATCACAATTTACTTTTTAAATGGCTGGGATTCATGTAGAACTGTTTTCTTCAGGGATTTTTAAAAAGTAGAATAGATTCAGCTTCAGGTGTACAGTGCAGTGATCAAGCCTCGGGTTGTCATTTTGAGGGGTAAAAAGTATAACTATTGTACTGTGTTGTATAGCTGAAACCAATTAAAAAATGTTTATTTCACAATAATAAATGAAAAAAAGATAACGAACAAAAATACATTTGAATCTACAATGTCTAAATAAAAAAGTAGAATAGATTCTGATCTGTTGAGATAACTTAGTTATGCTCCTCTGTGAAAAATTCAACTATATAATCATCCATCCACACATCTCTTTATCTTTCTGGCATCAGTTTTCTCATCTGAAAAATGAGGAGGTTAGATTAAATTATCTCTAAGTTTCCTTCAAACTATAAGTTTGTTGTAATTTCATACTTCTAGTTTTAGTTTTGAGGAAGAAAATACAGGGAGTACATTTCACCCTGGAACGGGAATAGGACAAGTACCAGGCATTATGTGTAGATAATTAAAATCAGATAATGCTCTGAATGTACAGTTGCTGTTCTAAAACATTAAAACAATAAATGTAGCAATCAGTGCTTTATATGTAAATCATTTCACAAGTCTGAGAAGAATTAGGAAAGGAGAATTTTTGTGCTTTTAACTAATGAAGTTTTAATCTATGGATAGACTTGATTTTTAGATCAATGTAAAATATATATTATTTTGTATAGTCATATCTAATTTTAACAAGGTTGATATTACATCATAACCTGAAGGGGGTAAAAGAGTTCACCACAAAAGGTTTCCCCCAATGCCCCAAAATAATGCCAGCAGTCACATTCACTTCTAACTCTTAGATAATTCATAAGCAATTTAATCAACCAAAATTAAAAAAAACAATGTAGTATTCAAGTATAAGATTTTTCAATAGAACAAGATAATAATAAGTCCAATGTTTTCAATGTATAGAGAAAAGGAAACTGCCATGGCTGAGAGAGGATTGGCTATCTTTACACAGAGAAGCCATTCTACACTGACAAAAGACCACTGTTATGTGGTACTCTACCTGAATACAAGCCTGCTCCTATTGCCCTGAAAGGAACAGAACCAGGTGCTCTAGGATTTAAGCTAAGCCTTTCCCTTCTCCTTTATATTGGATTTCTCAGCCTGCTCTTTAAATGCTATAACAATATATAGGAAAAAAAAACCTGAAAGGATATCCACCAAAATATCACTTAAGGTTATCCTTGTATGTTTAGTTATAAATCTTTTTTAATTATCATTTTTTTAATATTCTGCAATGAACCTGTATAATTTATAAATAAAAATGAAACTATTTTCCAACTTTACATAGTGTGACTCATAAACAGCTGGCAGCCTGATAAGTTACCAGTTCCATGGATGTCTTGCATAAAGAGAAAATCTGGGAGGCAGAAATGATTAAGATTTCAGTTCATTACATCTAACAGAGAATAAGGTTCTCACAGTCTCAAAGATGAAGAGAAAATACAAAATAACAACATGATGTGTCATTTATTGAGTTGTCATGAAGGGCCAGGTACTGTGTTAAGCCCTTTACATCTCATTCAATACAACATGGTCATGCAGCTAATAAGCAGTAGAGGTGGAGTTTAAACCCAGGTCTGTTTTATTTTAAATTCTATGATCTTAGTCATTATATCCTACTATACTATTTTCTTCCACCTCTAAACCAGTTTTTAAAAAAACTGACTTTAGGGGCTGGCCAAGTGGCTCAGTTGGTTAAGAGTGCGAGCTCTAAGCAACAGTGTTGTCGGTTCAATTCCCACATGGGCCAGTGAGCTGCACCCAAGCTGAGCTGATGCTGAGCTGTCAACTGATAGCAGGATGGCTCAGCTGGTGAGAGCACATGCTCCTAACAGCAAAGGTTGCTGGTTTGACTCCCGCATGGGATGGTGAGCTGCACCCCCTGCAACTAAGATTGAACACAGCATCTTGAGCTGAGCTGCAGTGAGCTGCCAACGAGTGGCCGGATGGCGACTAGACTTGGAGCTGAGCTAGCTGTGCCCTCCACAACTAAGACTGAAGGACAACAACTTGGCTATTCCTCTTCCCCAATTCCCCAACACTGTTCCCCTTCCCCAATTCCCCAATAAATTCTTAAAAAAACTGACTTCATCATATACAAATAATTTAATTATAATGAATAATGAGCTACTTTCTCAAATACAAAAACATGAACATAAGTTTGTTCTGCAATGACTATTTCATTTATTGAAATACATTCTGTAACACCCTCACTCCAATATCTCTATAGTTTAACCACCAAATAGTACTTGTTTCTGGGAGTTGATCTCAAGAATAAAAAAATAAAATAATACACAAACTAATAGAATATAAACACAACTAGTAATGAATGATCATTTATTTGTAACACAAAACCACATATGATACTCAGCTGTACTTTGTTTCTAAGGTATTATATATGAGCAGTCTACAAATTATACATTTATGAATGAGATGCATCTCAAAAGTTTTTAATTTAGATTTTGATAGTATTAATTTTATGAATGGTGGTTGTATTCCCAGGCTATGACACAAAATCTATTTAACCCAGAACATAGCTAATAAGCAGTAGTAGCAGGCTAAGCTATACATCCTGGAAGCCAGATGCCATGTAGTGTTGAAGGTAGAAGCTTTTTTCCTTTGGTTTCATTTGATGAAAAGATTAGCCTAGAACAACATTTTTAAAAATCAGATATTTCTAAGTCAGCGACCAACTTTTGGGTTGTTGAGAAAGTCATGATACATTTTTGCAACGAAAAACAGAAAATATACGACATGACTTTTCCGACAACCCAATGTATCTCCTCCAGCTGTATCATTTTGTCTCTTTACATCAAACAAATCCAAGGTCTATTTAGAAATTCAAGATATCAATTAAATTTCTGCCCTTTGATTATACCTGAATAATGGTTGCTTAACATTAAATATAGATGTGGTTAATCTAGCAAATTTGCTTTTAAAGAATCACTAATCCTTGTATAGTAATCCAGAAGGCCAAGTGACTAAAAAAAAAAATTTTTTAAATCCAGGTTTTTCTTCTCTAAGGAGTCTCAGTGATGAATCTCTAGAAAACTAAAGAGCCAAAGTCAAGACAAATTAGTTATAAAATTGCAAATTCTTTTCAAGTGCCACTTTTTAAAATTAAAGTTTATTGGAGTGACAACTGTTAGGAAAGTTACATTGGTTTCAGGTGTACAATCCTGTGTGTTCACCACCCAGAGACAGTTCTCCTTCCATGACCATGTATTTGATCCCTTTTACCCTCATCTACCATCCCCCTCTCAACCAACACACTGATAACCACTAAACTATTGTCTGTGTCTATGAATTTTTGTTTTTTCATTTGTTTGCCTTGTTCCTTTGTTGTTTTCAGTTTTATATACCACATATCAGTGAAATCTTGACTTTTTCTGTCTGACTTATTTCACTTTGCATTATAATCTCAAGATCCATCCATGTTATCCCAAATGACACTATTTCATCTTTTCTTATGACAGAAGAGTATTCCATTGTGTATATATACCATGGCTTCTTTATCCAATCATCTATCAAAGGACACCTTGGTTGTTGCCATGTCTTGGGCACCATAAATGAAGCTGCAATGAACTTCAGAGTACATATAACTTACGGATAAATGTTTTCAGATTTTCTGGGTAGATACCCAAGAGAGAGATTGCTGGGTCATATGGTAATTCTATTTTTTTATTTTTGAGGAACCTCCACACTGCCTTCCATAGTGGCTGCACCAATTTGCATTTCTACCAACAGTGTATGAGGTTTCCTTTTTCTCCACAGCCTCTCCAACATTTATTATTTGTCTTGTTGATGATAGCCATTCTAACTGGTGTAAGGTAATATATCATTGTGGCTTTTATTTGCATTTCTCTGATGATTTGTGATGTTGAACAGTTTTTCATGTTTATAGGCCATTTGTATGTCCTCTTTAGAGAAATGTTTATTCACGTCCTCTATGCATTTTTAATTGGATTGTTTAATTTTTTGTTGTTGAGTTCTACGAGTTCCTTATATATTTCAGATATTAGCCCCTTATCAGAGGTGTTGTTTGCCAAAATCTTCTCCCATTTGGTTGGTTTCCTTTTTATTTTGCTGCTGGTTTCTTTTGCTGTGCAGAAGCTTTTTTATTTGCTATAGTTCCATGCATTTATTTTAGCTTTTACTTCCCTTGCCTTTGAAGTCAAATTCATAAAATCCTCTTTGAACTTAAGGTCCATAAGTTTTGTACCTATGTTTTCTTCTTTGCAGTTTATTGTTTCAGGTCTTATGTTTAGGTCTTTGATCCATTTTGAATTAATTTAGGTACACGGTGACAGATAGCAGTCTAATATCATTCTTTTGCATGTGGCTATTCAATTCTCCCAGCACCATTTAATGAAGAGGTTGTCTTTACTCCATTGCACATTTTTGGCTTCTTTGTTGAATATTATCTGTCTATATTTATATGGGTTTATTTCTGGGTTCTCGATTCTATTCCATTGGTCTGTGTGTCTGTTTTTCTGCCGATACCATACTGTTTTGATTATATTGCCCTGTAGTACAATCTGAAGTCAGGGAGTGTGATACCTCCAGCATTGTTCTTTTTTCTTAGGATTGCTTTGGCTATTCAGTTTGAGTAGGACAGGTATTAGATCCACTTTGAATGTCTGGTTGAATTCACTAGTGAAGCCATCTGGTCCTGGAATTTTGCTTTTGGGTGACTGATTTAATTTCCTTACTGTTGATTAGTCTGTTTAGATTTTCGAGTTCTTCCTAATTCAGCCTAAGGAGGCAATATGTTTCTAAGAACATGTCCATTCATTCTAGGTTATTGAATTTTGTGGCATATAGTCTATTATAGTATGCTTAGGTAATCCTTTGTATTTTTGTGACATCCATGGTAACTTCCCCTCTTTCTGATTTTATTTGTGTCTGTTCTCTTTTTATCTTAGTGAGTCTAGCCAAGAATTTTTCAATTTTATTAATCTTTTCAAAGAACCAGCTCTTTGTTGCATTAATTTTTTCTGTTGTCTTTTTGTTCTTATTTCATTTAGTTCTGCTTGATTTTTATTATTTCCTTCCTTCTACTGACTTTAGGTTTCATTTTTTTCTTCTTTTTCTAGTTCCTTAAGGTGTAATGTGAGGTTATTTATCTGGGTTTTTTTTTCTTGAGATAGGCCTGTAATGATATTAATTTTCCTCTTAAAACTGCTTTTGCTACATCACCAAAATTTTGGTAGTATATATTTTTATTCTCATTTGTTTCTATGTATCTTTTTATTTCTCCCGTTATTTCTTCTTTGACCCAGTTGTTCTTTAAAAGTATATTGCTTAATCTCCACATATGTGTGGTTTTTCCTGCTTTCTTTTTGCAGTTGATATCCAATTTCAAAGACCTGTGATCAGAGAATGTGTTTGGTATGATTTCAATCTTGTTAAATTTGCTGAGGGTAGTTTTATGTACCAACATATGGTCTATCCTTGAGAATGTTCCATGTACACTAGAAAAGAATGTATAGTCTGATGTTCTAGGATGAAGTGCTCTATAATGTGTCATTTAGGGCTGATATTTCTTTATTTTTTTTTCTGTTTGGAGGATCTATCCATAGCTGTCAATGATGTATTTAGGGTCCTCTACTATAACTGTGTTTTGGTCAATTTCTCCCTTTAGTTCTGTTAGTAGTTGCTTTGTATATTTTAGTGCTCCCTGTTTGAAGGCATACATATTGATGACTGTTATGTCTTTTTGTTGTATAGTCTCCTTTATCATTATGAAATGTCCATCTTTGCCTCTTGTTACCTTTTTATCCTGAAGTCTGCTTCATCTGATATCAGTATAGATACACCTGCTTTTCTCTGAATACCATTTGCTTGGAGTGTCCATTTCCACCCTTTCACTTGAAGTCTGATTCAGTGCTTGTAGCTGAGATGTGTCTCTTGGAGGCAGCATATGGTTGGGTTTAGTTTTTTTATCCAATCTGCTACTCTGTGCCTTATTATTGGTGAGTTCAGTCCATTTACATTTAGGTTGATTATTGATTTATGAGGATTTCCTCTCACTCTATCTTTGGTTTTCTAGTAGGACTGTGTCTCCATTGTTTCTTTGCCTTTTTGTTGCTGTCTATTATTTCAGTGTGGTGGTATTCTATGTTTTTTCCCTCTGCTTCTTTTTTTATATTATATATTGCACTTCTGGATTTTTTTTGAGTGGTTACCTTTAAGTTTATGTAAAAGAAAGTTTCATAGTTAGAATATTCCATTTTCTTCAGCATGCTTCCATTCTCCATTCCCTTGTGCCAGTTCAGACCTTTACTCTCTCCCCTTTTATGTTTTTGTTGTCATAAATTATCCTTATTTATGCTGTGAGTTGAGTTTTATGCTACAATAGCAAGTTTTCTTTTCTCTCATTTTTAAGTGTTTTTTTTCTTCTTCTTTACCCTGTATGTTATGTTCAAGTGTATTGTGCATTATTTGGTGTGGGGATTGCCATTTTCTGCTTCTGTCTGTCTGTTCATAATGCCACTCATGGTTTTGTATTCTTCTGCTTTTTTGTTTTTGGTTGACTAGCCTCCTTCAGTATTTCTTGTAATGCAGGTCATGTGTTAAAAAATTCCCTCAGCTTCTGTATGTCTGGAAAGGTCTTTATTCCTCCTTCATATCTAAAGGATATCTTTGCTGGATATATTATTCTTGGCTCATAATTTCTCTCTTTCAATAATTTATTAGATTCCACTCCCTCCTGGCTTGTAGAGTTTCTGCTGAAAAATCTGATGATAATCTAATGGGCTTTCCTTTGTAGGTTACTGTCTTCTTTTCCCTGGCTGCCTTGGGGATTCTTTCTGTTGTTAATTTTTGACAGCTTCAATACAATGTGACTTGGAGAAGGCCTGTTGGGATTGAGGTAATTGGGTGTTCCATTTGCTTTTTGGATTCGAGATCTAATTCTTTCCACAAGTTTGGGAAGCTCTCAATGACTATTTGTTTGAATATACTCTCTGTTCCCTTCTCTCTTTCTTCTCCTTTTTGTATGCCCATTATCCTTATATTGCTCTTTCTGATAAAGTAAAAAAAAATTCTTGTAGAGTTCTGTCACTTTTTTAACTCTCAAGTGCCTCTCTTCTATCTGTGTCATTTCCAGATTTCTGTCTTTGATGTCACTGATTTTTTCCTCCATCTAGTCAGCTCTATTACCTAAGTTCACTATTTCATTTTTCATTTCTTTTTTTGAGTTCTTAATTGAATTCTTAATCTCCAGAAATTCTATTTGATTCTTTTTTAAATTTTCAATCTCTTTGATAAAATGTTCATTTTGTTCTTTGATTGTGTTTCTGAGTTCATTAAACTGCCTATCTGTGTTTTCTTGCATCTCGTTGAGTTTTTTCAGAACTGAAATCTTGAACTCTCTGTCATTTAAGTCACATATTTCCATGATTTTAAGTTCATTTTCTGGATACTTCATTTTACTAATAAGCTGCCTTGGTACCTTGGTTATTCATGGCAATTAATGAATTATAATTTCTCTTCCTAGGCATCTACAGGAGTGGGTTCTTCAACAGGTTGGTAGGAAGAGGTCTTTCTTTTGCTTTCCAGTAGGTGTTGGCATAATGTTTTATTTTTTCTCAGACTGCAACCTTTTATTCTTTCTCATGCGGTAGTGTTATATTTTCTCTTCACTGTTCCAGCTTCTCACACAATGGGGGGATTCCCTGGAAGGTGGGCTTCTCTTCTGTGAGCAGGTTGCATGGGTCTCAGGGCACTGCCTCCATGGGGGATGTGCAGAGCTTCTGTATTTCCAAAGCTCTTTGTGCACCAGATTCAGGGCCTGAGTGTTTCAGTGGCTCTGTTTACTCCTGTAGGGATCTGCCCATATAAGTGGGGGCAGGGGCAGTGTTGGCTGTCATAGGTGGCTCTGAGCAATGACGACGACCACCAGCACAGCCAATCTTGCACGCAAGGCTCTCGCCCCTTCTCCAGAACTAGTTGGGCCACAAATCTGTAGCTGTGGGTTGCAGTTCTCAGAACTGCAAATATTCTGTTCTTTTGATCTGACACTGCTACTGTTCCACTTCTAACACTGGGCAGGTGGGGGTTGGGAGAGCTCTGGCAGGGTAGGGAGGGGTTGGTTAGGCTCCATGCCTATGCTTTCCATCTTCTACTTGTCAGTGAGGGCTTAAACCACTGCTTTCATCCTTTTTCCCTCAGTCTTTGCTCTGAGGTCTCTGCCATGAGTGTTGGGTTTAGCTGTGTTATATGCTAATCCCTCAGTCAGAAATGTGGGCCATAAACGGAGTGCTAGCAGTTCAAACTCTTCCCTCTCCCACAATTGCTGTAGCTCCAGAATACAGGGAGCTCAGAGATCTGGTCTGTGTCTTGCAGCCTGCATGGCCTGCATCTAGGCACTTCCCCCTTCCCTCCGCCTCTGTTCACCCAGTTTGCCCATCTTGAGATGATTTCAGTTGAGCGTCTTTTAGTTTTGCCTGTCTGCTGCACAGGGAATCTTTTGTGGAATTTTGGCCATACAATTTGTTGTAGATTTCAAGAGGCTCACTTCACACTACCATTTCTATGATGTCTTCCCATTGTTAAAATTTCTATACTAACCATTAGTTCACACACAAGCTCGAGTCTATGGACCACACTTTTAATATCATAGGCCTAGATCACTATGAAGCATTCTACAATGGCAAAATGCATATAATTAGGCTATTACAGGACCTCTATGCAGAAGTCACAGTAATGCATGAACTCTTAAGGATATGCATGGGAGAAAAGCTAACACCTAAATAAGATTTTAAAAAATAAAAATCATAGCTTATTTCTAAGTCTTTTATCTAGTAGAATTAGCCTTGGTTTTTATGTGCTGTCTTAGTTTGTTTCATGTTTTCTTCTTGATGAATTCAATAAGATTTCTCAGAGTCTCTAAGACTAGACTCTGCATTTTACTTAAAGGTTCAAGTATTGATTGCCATATGAGTAAGAATAGTCTCTTAGTAATTAAATTGTAGAATAAAAGTTCATGTCTGTCATTGACTCATTACAGGTCTTTATGGAATTCATTTGTTTACCTTCTTCATTAAATATAATATACTTAAGAATGTCATTTACTCACTTTATGGATCCATTACTCTATTAGATAGGTTGAGTGTGTATCATAGAAACATGATAAATACAAGTGCTTTCTTTTACAGAAGTGACCTCATGATGTCTTATTTAAGATTTTCTTAGTCATTCATGCACATATTTTTATATTCATTCAAAAGTAAAAATTTCATTTCTACTGTATGCAAGTCTCACTACAGATTTTTCTTCTCATATAATTCTCAGCAAAAAGCACTGTTTCTTTCCTGAGAACACCATTGACATGGCAATTTCAAAATTGAGCCATATGGGTAGCCACAGAAGTTTTACTGAAGAGACATCCATCAGAAACTATTTTATTCTGGTCTTGGATAATTTGAATTAAAACAAGGGAGTTAGTAAATGGGGGAATCTTTCTGATTCACTGTTGAAGTGTTTCCTCTAATATAAATGATTAAATATAGAAGTATTCCTTCAGTTACTCCAAATGACTAAGAATGCATAGGCTTGATACATTTCAAAAGAAATAGAAAGAAAATAACATTTCAAAGAAACTTTATTATTCTATTTGGTATCTTTAAGGAATATTCTGAGACTAACATTGTCTACCATGAAAATAAAAAATGGTCTATAGCTATAATTTCTGATTGTATTTATGTCATATTTTAAGCTAGGATTTTACTTTAAATTTAAGTTTAATATTTAAAGTGTCAAATAGACTAGAAAGTAAGTAGAAGATATTTATCTAGAATCTATAAATAATGAAGATCACAGTTGTGAACTAAAGCCATTTGTGTGTCAGTGGGATAGAAGACAAACTCCTTCTAAAAGTAAGTGAGTTCTATGTTCTACAGGCACATAGAATTCTACCATTTTAGTGAACAAACGGCAATCTTCTACTAGACTCCAACAGTTTTGAAAGCTAAGCAAACTTATAAAACAATATAGAAATGTCATTGTATATGGCATTTTTGTGCTGATTGATGTTACTTTCTTGGATAAAGCATTACTATATTGTAAAACAGATGAATTACAAAATTTCCAATGGGTACAGCTCAAACTCATTATAAAATTGGAGGCTTAAGCTAAAGTATTCTTAAACTCTAATGCTTTAACTTTGTAATTCACTTCAAATGCACAAAAATAACCTTATAGCATATTTATGATATTACAAAAATACTATTTATCACTATACAAAACATCTTTCTGAAACCTCATAAGTGCCTGTTTTTTACAAAATTTATAGATATTTTTTATGGTGCAGGAAAGAGAATGGTATATAAAAATAGTACCCTTTGAATATTTTAACTATAATTAGAAATTTGTTTTTTATTAAAATGTAAAATAATTTTGTTCACACTCCTGAATAGGAATCACATGCAAGCTAAATGCACAAATAATTATCAGAATATAATTTTTCTCTAAGAATGTTTATAATATGAAGTTGGAAAATGAGAAATGAATCAGTTTTTTGCTTTCTGCACTGTAACATTGATATAACACTATCTTCAGAGCCAGGAAATGGTGCATTTCATTAGTTGTATATAGAAATGATACCAGACAAGAATAGTTGTTCCTCTTTCTTCTGCCAAACAGTGCTGTCAATTTGACATTGAGTGACAACAAGTACTATTTGCTGAGGCTCTCAAGAACAATATTAGACAGTCATGGCTCTTTGCCAAGTACAGATATCAACATTATTTTCCTACCTCTGCTGGTAGGCAACAATATCAAACAGTTTTCTGAATTAAATACAGACTAATTGGAAACTCAGAGAGGCAAATTCATATTGGTCAAGCTTTAAAAAAATGGTAACAAAATATAATAGTGATAAAGAACATATTTTCAAATTTCTAAATAGAAATCCAGATCTGTATATAAATCTCAAAGACTCACTAATGACTGCTACTTATAATACAAATATATAGGCATATGATTTATTTTTTCATTATAATAAAATTTAATATTCTATACATAAATTTTTTATGATGGAAATATGTGCTACTGATGGGATTTTTTTAAACAGAAACTATCTAAAAGTAGGAGGCAATATAATATAATAAAATCTATCTTTAAAATATCAATAAATGTGTATTGATTAACTTCAGAAACAATGAATTATTGAAAAAGAACAAAAATAGTTCTATAATGGATGCAATATATGCTATTAAAAGCACCCATCATTAAGACTGGATGCCTTATGCTTTTAGGCTGAAAATAGTGTTCAGTTTCACAATTCTCCTAATAGAGTTTTAATTACTTTTCATGCAGGAAAGTTTCTTCCCCATTTTCTCCTCCAAAACAAGAAAATCAATGATGCTATTTAACTATTCTAAGAAGCAGTAATTCTCCAGGTAGAACCTGATTCATATACAGCTCATTTCTGAAAAGGTGATCAATGCTTAACTGAGTGCAGGTGTTTTGTGCTACATTTTTCAAATTATCGAACAATGGAATAATATGGAAGATAAAATTTTCCCAATGTAACATTGTGGCTAAGATTATACTTTTGCTTCATGTTTAAGATAGTGATTCAATCAATGAATAACTACAAAATGACTAAAATTTACTTTTCATATTTAAATAGCATTCAGTTAATATATTATTTTATATTATTACTCAAAATCATGTGAAGTAGGTATTATTATTACATTTAACAGATAAAGAAACCAGAGCTCGGAAGGTTTTGGAGGAATTTTTCTATTTCCATCACAAAAATATAAAATATTAATTATTTATATTTATTTAACATTTAAAATTGATGCATTGTCTATTAGTTTAATTACTATTTTATGCATTTTAATTACAGGATCAAATGTTTTCATTATCTTATCTAGTTTGGTCATTTAGGTGACCCAAATATTAGTGCTCCATTTGTTAATCCAGTATTTTCAACCTAATTTTCCAATTAATACAATGTCTTACAAAAGGATCCTTTCAAATATTTTATAATCAAATATTTAAATCAGACTTGTGCTCTTCTATTTCAACTACATTTAGAACTACCTACATTTAGGTAAGACAGAGTTTTACAAAAAAAATACAAAGTTTGTACATGTTCATATATTTTAAGGATATTTACACAAATGACTTTTAAATAACAAGAATACACCTAAAGCCCTAAGTTAATGTAGTGTGAATAGAAATTAAATAATTTAATTATTTTGTTAACCTATGCCCTTAGAAAATAAGGGTATATCTTTTTTTCACTAAATTTGACAGTCAAAAGAAACAAGATTATCAAATACAGTCCCAAAGGATACTTGTAATCCTAACCCCAAATAAAACACCTTATATTTACAAGAAAGTTAAGCACAAGGAGATTTTTCAGAGAAAGCAATTAGTTTTGACAATGTTTTTTTCTATATATCTCATTCTTTCAGGACACAACACAGATGTGGCAACAATTTCCACACTGTCAAGTACTTTAGAAGCCCAGAGTACTCAAAAGAAGCAACCCACTTACTTTTACTATAGTAAAAGCTTTGGAAAATGCCATGGATTAGAATAATGAAATTTGTTGGCTTCCTTTTACGTCTTTCATAAGGTGACACAGACAATAAAGATGAAAGACAATTTAAAGCACAAACTACATTTCTCAACAAATTAAGACACAATCACCCAGAACCTAGATATAATCATTCCTTTCAACCTAGAAAATGTTATTTAAAACAGACTACATCCAGTCACTGTACTGTGACATTTATCATTTACAGTAAATCCTTTTAGAACTTGGAGTTATCTAAAGTCAAATGGCATTAGTTCTGTGGAACTTAAAAGCCAATTTTGAGGGGGTGGGGTCAAGATGGTGGAGTAGGTAGATGCTGATCTCACCTCTTCCCATGTACATACCAAAATTACAACTAAATATAGAGGAATCATCACTGAGAAACACCTGAAGGCTACCTGGACAGAATCCCTATCATGAAGTATATAAAGACAGGTCGCAATAGGTAGGAGGGTCAGAGATTCAGTCTGGTCAGATCCCATACCCAGTGTGGTGATTCACAAATGGCAGAAATAGCTCATCCACAGTGCCCCCCATAAAGGGCTCCTCAGTTCAGGGGACCAATGCCAGAAAGAGGAGTCTCCATGATATCTGATATCTGGCCTTGAAAACCAGCAGGGATTTCATTCTAGAGAGTTAAAAGGCTGTGGGAGCCTGAGATGCTGCTCTTAAAGGGCTCGTGCATCAACTCACTCACCCCAAACTCCAATGTGGAGGTGACAGTTGGAGAAGTGCCTGGGTCATATGTGAAGGAATTATATTGACTAACTCTAGGGCAAGTGTCAGAGGAGCACAGATTGGTGGGAACTCTATCTTAGGATGGAGCACAGATGGGTACCACTGATTCTTTGTTCTTTTGTTGTGCCCTCCTTTCACGTGGCTAGCCCACTGCAAGTGGGACCACCAAATGTGTCACTTTCCATTATCCTGGCTAACACCATTTGCCCCACCTTATGTTCCCCTGAGATTCTACCCCACCCAACCTACTTGTACCAGCCAGACCCTTTCCCAAGTAGCTGTAGATCTGCCACACATAGTGGCTGGCTTGGCTCATATAATCACCTTTTCCAACTGGCCCCAAGCTTGGAATAAGTGCCAGCTAGCCTCGGCTCACATCACAGTTTTTCCAAGTGGCCCCAAACCCACAAGTAATGGCCAGACTTCGATCACATCATAGCTCCTACCAAGAGGCTCCAAGCCTGGCACAAGTGGTAGCTGACCTTGGTTCACCTCATAGCTCCAACAAAGTGGCAACACAAGTAACCCAAGCCCAGCACAAGTAACAGAAGGCCTCAGTTCACATTGTAGCTTGTAACAAGTGGCCTTAAGCTTGGCACAAGTGGCAACCAGCCTTGTCCCACATTGGAGGCCCTGCCAAGAGGCTCCAGACCTGACATACCCAGCAGCAAGCCTCAGCCTATACCATAACTCTTCTAAAGCAGCTCATGTTCTTTAGGACCAGCCTCTGCATACTAGATTCTCTGAAGTAGTCAGATATTCCTTGCAGCCAATCAGTGTGAAGGTTAACCTCCCACACTGGTGTAGTTGTATCAATTGTGACCTAAATACAAAGGGGACACCCCTCATTATGGTGACTAGAGGGTATTGTGCCACTGAGTCCCACAGGACACTTTCTACAAAAAGCCACTATTTCAATACTGGAAGATATAGCAGATTTACCTAATACATAGAAACAAACACAGATAATCAACTGAAATGAGACAGAGAAATTTGTTCCAAATGAAAGAATAGAACAAAAATGCAAAACAAGAAGTAAATAAAGCAGAGACAAGAAATATATGGATAAAAAGCTTAAAGCAATGGTTATAAGGATGCTCAATGAACTCAGAAGAAGGAAGGATAAACACAGTAAGAACTACAACAAAGAGACAGAAAATATTTTTAAAAATCAGAACTGAGAAGTCAATAAATGAAACGAAAACTACACTAGAGGGAATCAACAGCAGATTAGATGATGCAGAAGAACAGATCAGCAACATGGAAGACAAGGTAGTAGAAAGCACACAATCAGAAAAGCAGAAAGAAAAAAAATAAATATAAGGATAGTTTAAGGGACCTCTGGGACAACATCAAACATACCAACATTTGTATCACAGGGGTCCCAGAGGGAAAAGAGAGAGAAAGGGACAAAAACCTATTTGAAAATACATAATGACTGAAAACTTCCCTAACCTGGTGAAGGAAACAGACAACCAAGTCCAGGAATATGGAGATCCGAATAAGATGAACCTAAACAAGCCTAGAGCAAGATATAGCGTAACTTAAATGCCGAAAGATAGAGAATCTTAAAAACAGAAACAGAATAACATCCAGTTACGTACAAGGAGATCCCCATAAGAATATCAGCTGATTTATCAGCAGAATATTTGCAGGCCAGAAGAGAAAGGCACAATATATTCAAAGTGATGAAAGGGTAAAACATACAACCAAGAGTAAGCTACCCAGGAAGTTACCATTCAGAATTGAAGGAGATAGTGTTCCCAAGACAAGCAAAAACTAAAGGCATTCATCACCACTAAACCTGCACTGCAAGAAATCTTAAGGGATTTCATTAAGCTGAAAAGAAAAGGCCAAATCTAAAAATAATAAAAATAGGGGGAAAATCTCACTGATAAAAGAAAATATTTAGTAAAAGTTGTGGATCTACCAAATATAAACTTAGTACAATGGTTAAAAGAAAAAAATGCTAAGATCATGTGTATATATACAGTAATAAATTAATAAATGCACACACACAAAAGATGTAAAATATAATGTCAAAAACATAAATGTTGGGTATAATTAAAAATGTAATACTATTAGAATACATTCAAACTTTAGCAATCATCAACTTAACATAGACTGCTAAAACATAAGTTGTTATATATGAATCTCATGGTAACCACAAACCTATCATAGATATACAAAAAACAAAGGGAAAGAAATTCAAACATATCATTAAACAATGTTAAATACACAAGACAAAAGAGCAAGAAAAGGAATGAATAGAGGAGAACTACAAAAAGAACGAGAAAACAATAAAATGGCAATCAGATACACCTATCAACAATCACCTTAAATGTAAATATACTAACTACTCTAATCAAAAGATACAGGGTGGCCGAACTGATAAAAAACAAAAACAAGCCCATTGCACATGTGGCCTACAAGATGTTCAGTGCATATAGAAAGACAGAAATAGACTGAAAGTGAAGGGATGAAAAAATGTATTTCATACATATGAAAAAAAAGGAAAGCTGAGGTAGCAATTCTTGTATCAGACAAAATAGACTTTAAAACAGACTGTAACAAGAGACAAAATGGCAATACATAATGATAAAGGGGTCAATCAAAGGATATGGCAGTTATAAACATATACCACCAATGGAGAAAAACAAATACATAAAGCAAATATTAGCAGACATAATAGAGACTGATAGTATTACAATAATAATATGGGACCTTTAACACCTCACTTCCATCAATGAATGGTAACAGGGGTCATAAAGGACAAATTACACCAGCTGGACATAAAAGATATGCACAGAGAATTCCAACCAAAAAGGGCAAAATACAAATTCTTTTCAAGTGCACATGGTATGTTTTCTAAGATAGACCACATGTTAGGGCAGAAAACAAGGCTCAATAAATTTAAGAATAGCACACCACCTGAGGCTCTTTGCATTTTGTGCAACCAACACTGACCCACACTGCAGTGTTTTGGGGCAACTCTTGGGGGTCCTGGGGCCCCAACTGGGTGGTAGCTGTCCTCGGTGTGCTCTGTATTTTGCGGAATGGCCCCAGGCTCAGCCCTGGTACTACATTTGAATCTACATTATCCTAGTGAACACGACTCTTCCCAACCTGGTAACTCCCTGAGACCCCACCACACTCAACTTGTGTATGCCCCCTTCCCCAGGATTTTAAGGAGGCAGGCAATGGGAAGCTGGCAGACTGCAGTAGCCCTTGATGTGCCATGGGCCTTTTGCTGAGATTTCAAAGCCTGGCATGGGTGGCTGCCAGAGTCAGTTCACAGTATGGCCTCTCCCATGGACTTCCAGATCCAACTCAGGGAACAACCAATGACAGATCACTTTGTAGCTTCTACCAGGTAGCTGCAGGCTGGTCACAGGCAGTGGCTGAACTTGGCCTGCAAAGAAGTGCCTCCCAAGCAAACCCAGAACACACCTTGTGGCCAGCTTCAGACCACACAGTGCACCACCTCATTAGCCATACAAGCAGCAGACACAGAGAGTGATCTTGGCAGACACCAGAGCCCACTGTGGAAAATCTTACTTTGAGGCATCAACCACCACACAGCAACTCCTAAGGTGTAGTCATGGCCAGTCCTCACAGCCAGTCAAACTTAGGCTCAATCCAAACCATTGACATGCCAACAGTAATCAAGGGTAAACTAAAACAGGAGGAACAGGAGGGCACATAACCCACACAAGCAACACACCTGGAGCACCAGGCTCAGGTGACAAGGGAGACTGCAACGCTGGCCTCCACAGGGAACCTACTACATAAGGTGACTCTGCTAAGAATGGGAGACATAGAAGATCTACCTAACACATAGGAACAAACAGGGCAGCAGCTAAAATGGGGACACACAAAAAACATGTCCCAAATGAAAGAACGGAAGAAAACTCCAGGATAAAAGAACTAGATGAAATGGAGGCAGGCACTATACCAGATACAGAGTTCAAAACACTGGTTATAAGGATGCTCAAAAAGTTAGTGAGAACTTCAACAAAGAGATAGTAAGCATAAAAAAACCATACAAACAAACAAATACATAAAAAAGAACCAGTCAAAAATGAACAAAAAAACCCTGAAAAGTACACTAGAAGGAATCAGCAGCATATTACATGAACCAGAGAATTGAATGAGGGATTTGAAAGATAAGGTAGCAGAAACACCCTATTGGAACAGCAACAAGAAAAAAAAATTTAATGAGAATAGTTTACGGGAACTCTGGCACTACATCTAGCATATCAACATTTGCATGATAGGAGTAACAGAATGAGAAGAGAGAGAGCAAGGGATTGAGAACCTACTTGAAGAAATAATGACTGAAAACTTCCCTAACCTGGCAAAGAAAATAGACATACAAATGCAGGAAGCACATGGAGTCCCAAACAAGATAAACCCAAAGAGGCCCAAACCAGGTAACATCATAATTAAAATGGCAAAGGTTAAAGATAAAGTGGAAATCTTAAATGTAGGAAAAGAATGTCACTTGGTTACCTACAAGGGAGTTCCCATAGAACTGTCAGCTGATTTCTCAACAGAAACTGCAAACCAGAAGGAATTGGCACAAAATATTCAAATTGATAAAAAGCAAGAACCTGCAACCAAGACTACTCTACTCAACAAGGTTATCATTTGAAATGGAAGATCAGATAAAGAGCTTCCTAGACAAGAAAAAGCTAAAGGAATTCATCACCACCAAACCAGTATCACAAGAATTCTTAAAGAGACTTCTATAAGAAGAAAAAGGGGATTAAATAGACCATACATATAAATAATAAAATGGCAATAACAATGTACCTATCAATAATCACTTTAAATGTAAATGAATTAAGTGTTCCTATAAAAAGACATAGGGTAGGGCCTGCCGAGTGGCGCAATGCTTAAGAACTGGCTTGGGATGCCAGAGGGCCCTGGTTCGGATCCCACATATGAGGGCCAGTGACACTGCCCTCTACAGCTAATGTGCTGAACAGCAGCTCAACCTGGAGCTGGGCTGCTGGGAGTCGCCATGACGGCGTGGGCTGCAGCCCCTGTGGCAGTGGGTTGCCATGGGCTACTGTATGTAGCCAGTAGCCAGCAGCCAGCGTGAGCGACCAGCAGCTGCAGTGAGTGGCCATCCAGAAGCCAGCAACTGATCTGCCTCACCCAGGAAGAGCGCAATGATGGTGCCAACTTGGGCCAGTGAAGCAACGTCCTCCACAACTAGACCGAAGAACAAAAGGACAGCAACTTGTCTGTTCCCCTTCCCCCAATTCCCCAATGTAAAAAAAATCTTAAAAAAAAAGACATAAGGTAGCTAAATGGATAAGAAAACAAGACAGATAAATATGCTGCCTACAAGAGACTCACTTTGGACAAAACAACATATACAGCCTAAAAGTAAAGAGGTGGAAAAAGATATTCAATGCGAATTCAAACACACAAAAAAAGCTGGAGTAGCAATACTTATATCAGACAAAACAGACTCTAAAACAAGGACAAATAAAGACATTTCATAATGATAAAGGGGTCAATTGAAAAAGAGGATATAACTCTTGTAAACATGTCTGCATCCAATATAGGAGCACCTAATTATATAAATCTAATACTGACAGGCACAAAGGGAGAGGTCAGCTGTAATAGAGTCGTAATAGGGGACTTTAACACCCCATTAACATCAATGGATAGGTAGCCAGGATAGAAAATCAACAAGTAAACAGTGTTCTTAAATGACACATTAGACCAGATGGATTTAATTGATATTTTTAGAACATTTCACCCGAAAGCAGCAGTAAATACAGCTTTGTCAAGTGCACATGTAACCATTTCCAAGATAGACCACCTGTTAGGCCACAAAACAAGTCTCAATAAATTTAAGAAGACTGAAATAATATTAAGCATCTTCTTCAACCACAGTGATATAAAACTAGAAATAATTACAAGAAAAAAACTGAAAAACACACAAACACATTGAGGCTAAATAACATGCTACTAAAGAATGAATGGGAGAACAATATCAAGAAAAATCAATACACACCTTGAGAAAAATGAAAATAAAAAATACAACAACCCAAAATCTATGGCACACAGCAAAAACAGTCTAAGAGGGAAATTCGTGGCAATACAGGCCTACCTCCAGAATCAAGAAAAATCTCACATAAATAATCTAACCTTACACATAAAGGAACTAGAAAATGAACATAAAACAAAGCCCAAACTGAGTAGAAGGAAGGAAGCAATAAAAATCAGAGTGGAAATAAATGAAATATTGCTAAAAAATGATACAAAAGATCAATGAAAGCAAGAGCTGTTTCTCTTAGATGAACAAAAATTGATAAACCTTTAACCAGACTCCTCAAGAAAAAAAAGGACACAAATAAATAGAATCATAACTGAAAGAAGAGAAGGGATTCTGACCCCACAGAAATATAAAAGATTAAAAAAATAAAATGAACAATTATTTTCCAACAATTGGACAAACTGGAAAAAATAGATACATCTTCAAAAAAAATAGATACATCACAGAAATGGTGGCATGAAGCATGCTTCTTGAAATCTCCCCTGGAATTTACAACAAATTGAATAGCTATAATTTAACAAAGGACTCCTTGCATAGCACACAGGCACACCTAAGAGACAGGCAAATCGAATCCTCTAAAAGGTGGGCAAATTGGGTGAGCAGGGGAGGAGGGAAGAGGGAAATGCAGTGACTCAGGCCAGGCCGCAGGATGCTGACCGAAGCTCTGAGCTCCCAACTATAGTCCAGAGCTACTGCAATAGCGGGAGAGAAAAGTATTCTGGGCTACTAGTGCACCACTATGGCCCCACAGTCCCACCTGAGGATAAACATATAACACAGCTGAACCCAACGTTCAGGGCAGAGACCTTGCAGCAAAGACTGAGGACAGAAGGGTGAGAAAGGTGGTTTTATTCCTCACTGCCAAGCAGAGGATGAAAGACATAGAACCAGAGCGTGACCGAGTCCGCCACACCCTCCCAGAGCTCAACCCACTCCCACCCTCTCAGTACTAGGAGTGGATTCCAGAAGAAAGGGTAGCAGTGTCAGATTAAAAAACAGAATATTTACAGCTCTAAGAACTACAGCCCCGCAGCCACAGATTCACAGCGCAACTAATTCCAGTGATAGGGAAGGAACTATAGGGGCAAGACAACTGTGTGCTAGTAGTCACCATTGCTCAGAGCCACCTCACACAACCCACTCCATCCCTGAATCCACCATTGTGGGTGGATCTCTGCAGGGGCCACCAGAGCACTAAGACAAACAGGCTCTTCACTGGACTGTATAGGGAGTATTAGGACTTCAGAATCTCAGAGTCTATTGCTCTCCACACAGAGGCAGTGCCCTGAGACTCAGGCAATGAGCACAGAGAGGAGAGCCCACCTTCCAGGGAAAACCACATTGAGTGAGAAGCTAGTACAGTCCAAGAGAAAATATAATGCTACAGTGTGAGAGAGAATAAAAGGCTGCAGTAGGAGAGAAAATAAAATATTCTACAAACACTGACTGGAAAGCAGAAGAAATAACTCTATCACCGTGTTGCAGAACCCACTCCTATAAATGCCTAACAAGATAAATAATAATTAATCAATTGCCATGAATAACCAAGGCTACAGGCAGCTCAGAAAGAAAATGAAAAGTCTCCAGACAATGAACTCAAACACATGGAAATATCTGACTTTAATGAGAGAGAATTCAAGATTGTAGTTCTGAAAAAACTCAACAAGATGCAAGAAAACACAGACAGACAGTTTAATGAACTCAAAAACACAATCAAAGAACAAAATGAATATTTTACCAAAGAGATGGAAAGAAATTCTGGAGATTATGAACTCAATAAAAGAAATGAAGAATAAAATAGCCAACTTGGGTAATGGAGCTGACCAGATGGAAGAAAGAACAGTGACATTGAAGATAGAAATCTGGAAATGACACAGATGGAAGAAGAGAGAGACTAAAGAGTTAAAATAAATGAAAGAAATCTATAAAAACTTTCTGACTGTATCAGAAAGAGCAACATAAGAAAAATGGGTATACCAGAAGAAGAAGAAAGAAAGAAGGGAACAGAGAGTATATTCAAACAGTCAATGAGAACTTCCCAAACCTGTGGAAAGAACTGGATACTTGAATTCAAGAAGCAAATAGAACATGTAATTACCTCAATTCCAACAGGTCTTCTGCAAGGCACACTGTATTGAAGCTGTCAAAAATTAATGACAAAGAAACAATCTTCAAGGCAGCCAGGGAGAAGAAGATGACAACCTACCAAGGAAAGCCCATTAGATCATCATCAGATTTTTCAGCAGAAACTCTACAAGCCAGGAGGGAGTGAAATCAAATACTCAAACTATTGAAAGAGAGAAATTATGAGCCAAGAATAATAAATCCAGCAAAGATATCTTTTAGATATGAAGGAGGAATAAAGACCTTTCCAGACATACAGATGCTGAGAGAGTTTTTTAACACATGACCTGCATTACAAGAAATACTGAAGGAGGCTATTTGACATGAAAAAAAAAGTCAAAAGAATACAAAACCACAAGTAGTATTATGATCAGAAACACAGAAGCAGGAAATGGTAACTCCTACACAAAATAAGATACTATACACTTAAACATAACATACAGGGTAAAGAAGGGGGGGACATTTTAAAAATAAGAGGAAAAAGACAACTTGCTAAGATAATGAATAAATCAACTCACAGCATAAGTAGGGATAATTTCTGACCACAAAAACATAAAAGGGGAGAGAGTAAAGTTTGAACCAGCAAAGGGGAATGTAGATAAGAAGCATGCTGAAGAAAAAGTACTACTATAAATATGAAGCTTGCTTTTATATAAACTTAATGGTAACCACTAAAATAAATACAGAACTGAAATATAGAACATAAAAAAAAACAGAGGAAAAAAATCACAGAATACCACCACACACAGAAATAATACACAGCAACAAAATTGCAAAGAAACAAAGGAGACATCGAGCTACCAGAAAACAAAAGACAGAATGATAGGAAATCCTCATATATTAATAACTACCCTAAATGTAAATGGACTGAGCTCACCAATAAAAAGACACAGAGTAGCACACTGGATCAAAGAAAAACAAACAAACAAAAAAATGAAACTGAACGCAACTGTATGCTACCTCCAAGAGATGCGTCTCAGCTACAAGGACAAATATAGACTCAGAGTGAAAGCATGGAAATGGACACTCCAAGAAAACGGTATTCAGAGAAAAGCAGGCGTAGTTATACTGATATCGGATCTAAAAGGCAACAAGAGACAAAGATGGACATGTCATAATGATGAAGGTGATTATACAAGAAGACATAGCAGTCATCAATATTTACATCCCCAATCAGGGAGCACCAAAATATGCAAAGCAACTACTAACAGAACTAAAGGGAAAAATTGACCTAAACACAATTACAGTAGGGGACCTAAATACTTAATTGACAGCTATGGATAGATCCTCCAAACAGACAATAAATAAAGAAATATCAGCACTAAATGACACATTGATGAAATGGACATAATTGACATGTATAGAGCACTTCATCCTAGAACATTAGATTGTACATTGTTTTCTAGTGTACATGGAACAGTCTCAAGAATAGACCATATATTGGGACATAAAACTAGCCTCTGCAAATTTAAGAAGATTAAAATTATATCAAGCATATTCTCTGATTACAAGGCTTTGAAATTGGACATCAACTGCAAAAAGAAAGCAAGAAAAACCACAAATATGTGGAGATTAAACAACATACTTTTAAAGAATGACTGGGTAAATGATAAGAGATCAAAATATACATAGAACAAAATGAAAATACACTACCAAAATTTTTGGGATCTAGCAAACGCAGTAATAAGTGGGACACATATCATTACAGGCCTATCTCAAGAAAGTAGAAAAATCCCAGATAAACAAACTCACATTACACCTTAAAGAACTAGAAAAAGAACAAATGAAACCCAAAGTCTGCAGAAGAAAGGAAATAATAAAAATCAGACCACAACTAAATGGAATAGACAACAGAAAGAAGATTTAAAAATAATGCAAAAAAGAGCTGGATCTTTGAAAAGATTAATAAAATTGACAAACCTTTGGCTAGACTCACTAAGATAAAAAGACAAAAAATACAAATAAACAAAATCAGAAATGAAAGAGGGGACGTTACCATGGAACCACAGAAATACAAAGGATCATCCAAGAACACTATGAAGGAGCATATGCCACCAAATTAAATAACCTAGAAGAAATGAACAAGTTCTTAGAAACAAGTAACCTCCCTAGGATGTATCATGAAGAACTGAAAAATCTAAACAGACTGATCAACAGTAAGGAAATTAAATCAGTCACCCAAAAGCAAAATTCCAGGACCAGATGGCTTCACTAGTGAATTCAACCAAACATTCAAAGTGGATCTAATACCTGTCCTACTCAAACTGTTCCAAAAAATTGAGGAAGAGACAATACTCTCTACCTCATTTTATGAGGCAAACATTACCCTGATACCAAAACCTTATAAGGATAACAGAAAAATAGAAAATTACAGACCAATATATCTGATAACTACAGATACAAAAATTCTAAACAAAATTCTTTCAAATTGAATACAAGAATGCATTAAAAAGATTATACATCATGATCAAGTGGGGTTCACACAGGAGCACAAGGACGGTTCACCATACACAAATCAGTCAATGTGATACACCACATTAATGAAATAAAGGACAAAATAATATGATCATATCAATAAATGTATAAAAAGCATTTGATGAGGTACAACATCCATTTATGATGAAAACACCTAATAAAAATATTTATAGAAGGAAAATACCATAAAATAATAAATGCTATATATGACAAACTCTCAGTTAATATCATAATTAATGGTGAAAACTGAATCCCTGTGCTCTACATTCAGTAACACAACAGGCTTGTCCCCTATCATCACTGCTTTTCAACATAATTTTGGAAGTGCTAGCCATAGTAATTAGGCAAGAGTAAAAAATAATAGGCAACCGAATTAGGAATGAAGAAATTAAATTGTCACTTTTTGCAGATGACATGATGCTATATATAGAAAATCCTAAAGACGCCACCAAAAAGCTATTAGAAACAATCAACGAATACAGTAAAGTTGCTGGCTACAAAATCAATGTACAAAACTCCACTGCATTCCTAAACTAAAAATGAAACTTCAGAAAAAGAAATTAAAAACAACAACAACAACAACAAGACCATTCCTTTTGCAATTGCAACAAAAAGAATAAAATGCCTAGGAATAAAGTTAACCAAGGATGTGAAGGACCTATACACTGAAAACTATAAGACATTTTAAAAAGAAATTGAATCTTCCAGTAAGATGGCAGAATAGACAGACGCAGTGCCGACTGACTCCCAGGATCACACCAAAATTACAAATAATTCATAAGATATTCAACCTCGGAAGTTCCCTGGACCCTAGATGAACAGAATCTCTAAACGAAGGACTTAAAGAGGAGGCCACATCGAGTCTAGCAGGAGGGGCAGAGACGATAGAGGGCGAACCCCATGAGGGACACCTCAGCAGTGGGGAGGCTCCTCCGGTTGGGGGCAAGACCCTCTGGCACCACACCGCACTCACCACCCCAGAGTTGCTTTGCCGGGAACAGGAATTCTATGATAGCTGGAAGGAGAAAATAGTGAGGACTCTCTTTGCTCAGCTCGTTGAGGCTGGGGGCAGCTGGAGAAACAGGGGAGCCATCAAACTGACTCGCTCGCTGGTGAGCACTCACCCGGTTCCTGATGGAGGGAGTAGCTTTGTGAGTGGGGCCCAGGAGCCTCCGGGAAGGACTGAGCTGAGTGCCTTTGGCACGAGAGTTGGAGGTTTTTGGGACCATTGTTCCCCCGGTGTGGAGCTTGCACACGAGTAGTGCATAGGAGGGTGCCATTTTTTCAGGGCTGGACGCTCCCACAGAGGCTCAGGTCTTGGACTGCATTGGTCTGCTGGAATTGGCTCAGGAGTGCATGTATGTTTGCGTGCATGCACATGCGGCCTTGGATCCCCACCCTCCGCAATGCTTGTGCTGTGTAGCCAGGGAAAGGCCTGGCAGGCGCACTCTGAATCCAACAGACTGCTTATTGAGACCCAGGAGTGCGCGACTGGCCTTTAGTCCCTGATTTCCGCACTGCGCATGCAGAGTTGTCTTGGTGGCAATTGGCTGTCAGGCTGCTCGGCCTGATCTTTGAGTGGCTGATTGGGATAGGCTGAGACAGGGAGTTTTCCTGGGAGTGTAGGGCCGCGAGCTGTGCACCTGCGTGATTAGGCCGGGGCTTTCCAGGCGAGTTTGTGTGAGCTGGTTGCCGATGCAGGAGTGCATGCTGCTCTGACTTGGTGGGGGTCACTGACCACATCCTGTGGTGCCTTGGGGGCCTGCCCCACCCACCTAGAGCTCTGTTGCCAGGGCCTCCCTGAGCCCCTGGTGCTTGGCCACAGAGTGTCTTTTGCAGCAGCACACAGCCCGCAACAACCTGTGAGGATTTTTGGTGGTGAGCACAGTTCCAGAGCACACAGCAGTTAATTGCAGAAAGCTCACTTCAAGTCTAGAGGGAGGTTGGTACATGACGCACTGAGCACTTACCTCAACAGCTGGTGCTCAGTCTCTCAGAGTGGTCTGCAGATTAAAGAGGGTGGAGAGCCACCCCCCTTTTTTTCTTTTTTCTTTCATCTTTTTCCTATTTTCTCCTTTTTTCCCCCTCTTTTTCTTTTTCTTTCTTTCTTTTTTTTCTTTCTAGGTGATCTATGTAATACACCAAAGCAATCACAGAGCAACAGCCAGAATAAAGAAACAAAGAAACATGTCCCAAGTAAAAGATCAGAAGAAACCTCAAGAAATGCAACTAAATGAAACAGAGGTATCCAACCTTTCAGAGACAGAGTTTAGAACATTGATGATAAGAATGTTGCAGGAAGTTAGGGAGGACATAAAGAAGGATACAGAAATCATAAAAAACAACCAGGTAGAACTAAAGCATACAATAACTGAAATGAAGTACACACGCGAAGGAATCACCAGAAGATTAGATGAAGCAGTTGACTAGATCAGTGATTTAGAAGACAAAATAGCAGAAATCACCCAGTTGGAACAACAAAAAGAAAAAAGAATAAAAAACAATGAAAATAGTTTAAGAGACCTCTGGGACAACATCAAGCATAACAACATTCGCATCATAGGAATACCAGAAGGAGAAGAGATGAAGCAAGGGATCAAGAATGTATTTGAAGAAATAATGACTGAGAACTTCCCTACCCTGGTGAAGGAAATCGACATACAAGCCCAGGAAAGTGCAGAGAGTTCCAAACAAGCTGAACCCAAAAAGGTCCACACCAAGACACATCATAGTAAAATGACAAAGGTTAAAGACAGAGACAGAATCCTAAAAGCAGCAAGGGAAAGACAGCAGGTTACATACAGAAGAACTCCCATAAGACTAACAGCTGACTTTTCTACACAAACTCTGCAGGCCAGAATGGAGTGGCAGGAAATAGTCAAAGTGACACAAAATAAAGGCCTACAAGATTGCTCTACCCAACACAGCTATCACTTACAATTGAAGGAGAGATAAAGAGCTTCACAGAAAAAAATAAGCTTAAGGAACTCATTACCACCAAGCCAGCATTGCAGGAAATGTTAAAAGGGCTTTTTTAAACAGAAGAGAGGGGAAAACAAGCTAAGCCAGGAAGATCAGAAATACAAATAACAAAATGACAATAAATATACACCTATCAATAATCACTTTAAATGTGAATGGATTAAATGCTCCAATCAAAAGACATAGAGTGGCTGAGTGGATAAGAAAACAGGATCAATGCATATGCTGTTTACAAGACACTCATCTCAGATCAAAAGACACACACAGACTGAAAGTAAAGGGATGGAATAGATATTTCACGTATGTGTAAATGAGAAAAAAGTGCGAGTAGCAATACTTATTTCAGACAAAATAGACTTTAAAATGAAGACTACAATAAAAGACAAAGAAGGACACAACATAATAATAAAAGGATCGATTCAGCAAGAGAACATAACACTAGTAAATATCTATGCACCAAACATAGGAGCACCTAAATATATAAAACAGATTTTGACAGACATAAAGACAGAGATAAATAGCAATACGATTGTAGTAGGGGACTTCAACACCCCATTGTCACCAATGGACAGATCCTCCAGACAGAAAATCAACACGGAAACAATGGACTTAAATGATACTTAAACCAGCTAGTTTTAATCGATATTTTTAGAGCATTTCACCCCAAAGCAACAGAATATACATTCTTCTCAAGAGCACATGGAATATTTTCCAAGATAGATCACATGTTAGGACAGAAAACCAGTCTCAATAAATTTAAGAAGATTGAAATCATATCAAGCATCTTCGCTGATCAGAATGCTATGATACTAGAAATCAATTATAAAAAGAAACCTGGAAAGCACATAAATACATGGAGGCTGAATAGCATGTTACTAAATAGTGAGTGGGTCAAAACTGACATCAAGGAAGAAATCAAAAGCTATCTCAAGACAAACGACAATGAAAACACAACAACTCAAAATCTATGGGATGCAGCAAAAGCAGTCCTAACAGCAAAATTCATAGCAATGCAGGCCTATCTAAAGAAAAAAGAACAATCTCTTATCAACAGACTGTCTTTACACCTAAGGGAACTGTAGAAAGAACAGCAAACATGTCCAAAGGGAGTACAAGGAAGGAAATAATATAGACCAGGGCAGAAATAAATGAAATAGAGACCAAGAAAAACAATACAAAGGATCAATGAAACCAAAAGCTGGTTTTTTGAAAAGATAAACAAAATTGACAAACCCTTAGCCAGACACACCAAGAAAAAGAGAGTGATGACCCAAATTAATAAAATCATAAATGAAACAGGAGAAGTGACAACAGATGCCACAGAAATACAGGAAATTGTAAGAAAGTACTACGAGCAACTATATGCCAACAAATTTGACAATCTGGAGCAAATGGATAAATTTCTAGAAGCATACAATCTTCCAAGTCTGAACCAAGAAGAAACAGAAACTCTGAACAGACTGATTACTACCAAATAAATTGAGTCAGTAATCAACAAGCTTCCAACAAACAAAAGTCCTGGGCCAGGTGGCTTCACAGGAGAATTTTACAAAACATTCAAAAAAAGAATACCTATTCTCCTCAAACTATTCCAAAAAATACAGATGGTGGGAAGGCTCCCAAGCACATTTTATGAGGCCACTATTACTCTGATCCCAAAATCAGACAAAGACATTACAAAGAAAGAAAACTACAGCCCAATATCACTAATGAACATAGATGCAAAAATTCTCAACAAATACTAGCAAACCAAAATCAGCGTCACATTATAAAGATCATACACCACGATCAAGTGGGATTCATTCCTAGTATGCAAGGTTGGTTCAATATCCACAAATCAATTAATGTAATACATCACATTAACTAAAAGAAAAAGAAAAATCATATGATCATATAATTAGATGCAGAAAAAGCATTTGACAAAATCCAGCAGCCATTTATGATAAAAACACTTAGCAAAGTGGGAATAGTGGGATCATATCTCAACATAATAAAGGCCATATATGATAAGCCCACAGCAAACATCGTACTCAATGG
>NW_017731759.1:88144-89583 GCF_001890085.2 Hipposideros armiger | reverse complement strand
TGATCTGCCTCGCCCGGGAAGAGTGCAATGATGGTGCCAACTTGGGCCAGTGAAGCAACATCCTCCACAACTAGACTGAAGAACAAAACGACGGCAACTTGTCTGTTCCCCTTCCCCCAATTCCCCAGTGCTGTTCCCATCCCCAATTCCCCAATAAAAATCTTAAAAAAAAATGTAAGACCTGAAACCATGAAACTCCTAGAAGAAAACATAGGGAGTAAATTTGCAGATATTACCCTGCATAATATTTTTACTGACATATCCCCTCAGGCATGGGAAATAAAAGAACAAATTAACATATGGGATTACATCAAACTTAAAAGATTTTTCACAGCAAAGGAAATCATCAATAAAACAAAAAGGCAGCCTACTGAATGGGAGAAGATATTTGTTAATGATATGTCTGATAAGGGGTTAATATCCAAAATTTATAAAACACTCATTCAACTCAACACCAAAAAAAACCACCAAACAACCCAATTAAAAAATGGGCAGAGGATATGAAGAGGCATTTCTCTAAAGAGGTCATACAGATAGCCAACAGGCATATTAAAAAATGTTCAACCTCACTAATCATTAGAGAAATGCAAATAAAAACCACAATGAGATACCACTTCACTCCAGCCAGAATGGCTATCACCAATAAATCAACAAACAACAAGTGCTGGCGAGGCTTTAGAGAAAAGGGAACACTGGTGCACTGTTGGTGGGACTGCATATTGGTGCAGCCATTATGGAAATCAGTATGGAGGTATCTCAAAAAACTGGAAATGGAACTACTGTATTACCCAGCAATTCCATTCTTGGGTATCTATCCAGAGAAACCCAAGATGCTAATTTGAAAAAATATATGTACCCCTGTGTTTATTGCAGCACTATTCACAATAGCCAAGACTTGGAAACATCCGAAATGCCCATTGGTAGATGACTGGATTAAGAGACTGTGGAACATTTATACAATGGAATATTACTCTGCTATAAAGAAGAATGAAATCATATCATTTGCAACGATATGGATGGATCTAGAGACTATTATGTTAAGTGAAATAAGTCAGTCGGAGAAAGACAAATACCATATGATTTCACTTATATTTGTAATCTAATAAACTGAATGAACTAGCAAAGTAAACAGTAATGGTCTCAGAGATATAGAGGAACAACTGATGGTTGCTAGTTGGGAGGGGGAGGGGATGATGGAGAAGGTGAAGGGAGGATTAGACAGCATAAATACATAACTACATTATTGCCACGGGGACATGAAAGACAGTTTGAGGAATATAATTAATAATGTTGTAAATATTTTGTAGGGTGTCAGACGGTCACGTCTTGCTAGGGAGACCGCATCATGGATGGGGTAGAGGCTTGATCACTGCACTGTACACCTGAAGCTGATGTTGTGAAATATTGTATGTCAACTATAAGTGAATATATATATATAT
>NW_017731759.1:58821-88039 GCF_001890085.2 Hipposideros armiger | reverse complement strand
TCACGGGATGTTGAGTATAGTGTGGGAGTGGAGTCAAGAGAATTGTGATAGATATGTATGATATTCAGGGGGGAAGTGGGGTGGCGGATTGGGGGAGGGGGTTGTCACTTCGAGGGGTAAAATGTATAACTACTGCAGTGTTGTACCGGTGAAACTAATTCTAAAAAATGTGTATTTCACAATAAAAAAAACCATGCCCCCCAAAAAAATAATAAAATAATAATAGTAAAAAAGAATAAAAAGAAATTAAAGAAGACACAAAGAAAATGAAAAACATCCCATGTTCATGGATTGGAAGAATCAACATAGTTAAAATGGCCATATTAACCAAATCAATATACAGATTTAACGCAATCCCCATCAAAATCCCAATGGCGTTTTTTTAAAGAAATAGAACAAAAATCATCAGATTGGTATGGAACCACAAAATACCCCAAATAGACAAAGCAATCCCAGGAAAAAGAATAGCGCTGGTTGTACCATACTCCCTGACTTCAGCTTGTACAACAGAGCAACAATAATCAAAACACCATTGTATTGGCAGAAAAACAGACAAACATACCTATGCAATAGGATTGAAAACCCAGAAATAATCCCACATAAATATGGAGAGATAATTTTTGACAAAGGAGCCAAAAACATACAATAAAGAAAAGACATATTCTTAAAAAAATGGTGTTGAGAGAATTGGAAAGCCATGTGCAAAAGAATGAAATTAGACTGCTATCTGTCAACGTGTGCCAAGATTAACTCAAAATGGATCAAAGACCTAAACATAAGACCTGAAAAAATAAACTGCATAGAAGAAAACATAGGTACTTGAGAAAACTTATGGACCTTGGGTTCAAAGAGCATTTTATGAATTTGACCTCAAAGGCAAGGGAAGTAAAAGCTAAAATAAATGAATGGGACTATATCAAACTAAAAATCTTCTGCACAGCAAAAGAAACCATCAACAAAATAAAGAGGCAACCAACCAAATGGAAGAAGGTATTTGTAAACAATGCATCCAATAAAGGGCTAATATCCAAAATATATAAGGAATTCATACAACTCAACAACAACAAAAAAATAATTGAATTAAAAATGGGCAGAGGACATAAACAGACCCTCCTCCAAAAAGGACATACAGATGGTCAATAGACATGGAAAAATGTTCAACATCACTAATCATCAGAGAAATGCAAATAAAAAAACACAATAGATTTCACCTCACACCACTTAGAATGGCTATCATCAACAAGACAAATAATAACAAGTGTTGGAGAGGCTGTGGAGAAAAAGGAACCCTCATACACTGTTGGTGGGAATGCAGACTGGTGTAGCCACTAAGGAAGGCAGTATGGAGGTTCCTCAAAAAATTAAAAATAGAATTACCATATGACCCAGCAATCCTTCCCTTGAGTATCTACCCGGAAAATCTGAAAGAATTTATCCATAAAGATATTTGTGCTCCGATGTCCAATGCAGCTTTATTTATGGTGACCAAGACATGGAAACAATCAAAGTGTCCTTTGATAGATGATTGAATAAAGAAGTTGTGGTATATATACAGAATGGAAAACTATTCTGCCATAAGAAAAGATAAAATAGTGCTATTTGTGACAACATAGAAGGATCTTGAGATTATTTTGTTAAGCAAAATAAGTCAGTTAGAAAAAGTCAAGAACCATATGATTTCACTGATATGTGGGATGTACAACTGAAAGCATCAAAGGAACAAAACAAATAAAGAAACAAAAACTGACAGACACAGACAATAGTTTAATGGTTACCAGAGGGTAAGGGGGAGGAGGGTGGTAGAAGAGGGTAAAAGGGATCAAATATATGGTGATGGAAGGAGAACTGACTCTGGGTGGTGAACACACAATGTGATATATAGATGATGTGTTACAGAATTGTACACCTGAAATCTATGGAACTTTGCTAATATTTGTTACCGCAATACATTTAATTTTTAAGAATAAAGGGAGGGCTCTCTTCCTCCTATTATATATAGGAAATTACATTTCCTAGATTCCTAGTGGAAAATCACACTCAATTCCTAAAAGAAACTCTAAATTACAGACATGTCCAGATACTTACACCACAATCCCTGAGAAATGGAACATTTCAGCTGTCGGGTAGGAGAGATAACTATATAAGAAGACTAAGAGAGGTTAAATGACCCGGATATCCTTGGTAAAGCATGTGGTAAAAGCAGCAACCATGCTAAACAAGAACCCAGTGAAAATACCTCCTATTCCAACAACAACGACCAAAAAAAATCCTAACCCAGCCAAAATATCCAGTGGTTTGATAGATGGCATTTCACAGAAAGATTTAAACAGCTTATAGAGCACCTGCATACAAAAAAAAGCGAATGTATCAATCAGAAAAGTCTCAAATTATGCCCTATGTATCCTTCTAATTTAAGTTTTCTCAATCTTGAACTTCAACTCTTTATTTTCTTCCAACGTGAGTTACTAGAAAGCATCCCTGTATCAACAAATATTTCTACAGCTCTATGTCAAACTTCATGTGATTCTGTTTGAAAATTGTTTGATGGGCTGTCAAGATATCTTTCATGGCTAAAGTATTCTTATCTGATATGACTGGGAAGACTGTGGCCTCCAGAAGTTTTAGCCTAGTGTTTGCTTAATAAACTGATAGAAAATTAATAAAGTATCAAGGAAGCACTGACATTTTCTAAGATATATTTTTACCAGTAAATCATACTTGCTCAATTCATAAACTTACTCCTAGTAGTAAATTACTCAATTATGGCCTAAACCAAAATTCAATTACCATTTAAATTTCAGGGGTGAGTATAAGGGAACTTAAAGTAATACCTAGAAAGCTCATGCCTGCAATATTTACAACAGCAATAGCATCATTAAGGAGGGATTCTCCAAACACCAAAATATGAAGCTTTTCATTCACATGAATTTTGTCAAATACAGAGAGTACAGCCACAGGATCTACTGTAGTAATCAAACTTCCAAACCAAAGATTATAGATCAATGACACATCTTGAAGTTTGAAGTACTTCACCTGACATATGCCATAGAGGGAAAGGCCTACCCCAAATGCATTCCACATAGTTCCAACTACAACATACAACAGAATGGTTCCTATGTTTTCAAAAATTGCTGACTGGGCATAAAATACCCTGCATCGAGGACTATTGATGGAAGTAAGTACAGGAAAAATATATCACTGTCCATGACTAATGGGGATTTGTCATTTAAATTGCAAATTACTCCTTCCATGATAAGACCTACAAATATCAAGAGGCAGCTTTCGGGTACAACTATGGGCATCTTATTACTGAGGTGAAATACTGGAAAGGGGGAAAAAAGATATAGTATTATAATATCTTGATTACCAATCATCTCTATATGTCATCCTTCTTGATAAGCATCATGATTTCAGGAAAATAGCTTCTCAGTCTTTTCACATTTTCCATTTTAATAATGACTTAATAAAGATGCAGAGTCATGAATGGAGGCATTTTTCTTTATAACAGAAAATATTTACTAAAAGAATAAAAGCATTCACAGTTAACAACAAAATTATTCATATGCCCACTGAATCATTTCTGAATGTGGGCACATATTTTAAAATGGAAACAAAGCATTTATCAACTGGCAATGTTCTTCTGCTCTTCTCATGATCATAGTGATAGACATCAGAAGTTTAAAAATGTATGAAACCGAGAACCACAATTCAAATGTCTCATTTGAATAAGAGCTAAAAAGGACTTTAGTAATCATGACTAACTCTTCATTGATAAGGAATCATAATTAATTATTTATAAGAAAATTGAGGCCAAAGATGTAAGGTGATTTTTCATGGTCACACAGAATGTATGTGACAGAGATGGGATGACAACCTAGCCAGGTCTCCTGACTCCAGCTCAATGTTCTTATAATTACCCCAAGCCGTCACTTGGTTTGATTGATAGACTCAGACATACATGAATTCATATCACTGTATTATCAAAATATAATCCTAATTATAAACTTTGTTTCTTCTCATAGAATAATGTAAGTCCTTTACCCCATGAGGAAAATGCAACCACCTCTAGCAGCCCACATGGCAGCAGTTCTGTGTTTTATCCTGTATTCTTTTAACTTTGTCCTACATTATATGCCACAGCATCATGCTCTAGCTTACACAAAGCCTGTAGATAATGACTTTAATTATCAACTCTTTCTGCTATAGAAAGGTCCTAAGGTCATCTGAGCTAATCCATCTCCTTCCTCTCTACCCCAGTCCTCACCAATATGCTGCTGAAATCCCTTTCTGTTATACCTGTTAGACTACAAATTTCTCAAAGATTTAAGGCTAGCTCTTACATTTTTCCTCTAGCACACTGCTAGAACACAGAAATAGGACAACAGTTATTTATCACATGAATAATAAATACATTTTTAGAAAAGAAAGCCAGTTGGCTCCTAAGTTAGACTGTATTTCTCAATAACTTCAAAAGTGTTTGCACATATATTCCCCTATTTGATTCTCTCATTACACAAACAGAACAATGTAAATATTGTTATTACCATTTTAGAAATGATAAAAGTGAGGCACAAAGAATTGCTTTACTAATCCAACAAGCCAACACACACTTATTGATTTTCTATGTTCCAGGAACTGGGTCCTAAATTTGCACAAATGTTAAATAGCTCAAAGTAATCATTCCTTTCCATTTTACTATGCTGCTTCCCTCTTTATCCTCTATAGAACCATTTCTTTCCTGTAGGCACTGAAATAATTTGAAAGCTACTCATGAGAAAGACCGGGTCTTATTCAGCATTGTAATCAATGGGCCCAATATAATATCTCACCCATAAAATGTGATAAAATTTTTTGCTGAATGAATGCTAACATAGAAGGGGTTTTTTTGGTTTGTTTTTAAATTTGCATTCTCTTGCTAAGTTTATGGCAAAAATTTTTCAGTCAGTGATAGCTCAATAAAGTCCTACTTAAATAAATGGGGATGGATGACTTACTGAGAAGTCCCTTTTGCCCTGTGATCCTGATATAAACATTTAACTAGACTATTTATTGCAATCAAACTATCTAGTACTAAAAAACTTAAAAGAACCTTAACTATCCACAGGTGCTAATTATAATCACACAAGACAGCATGTACTCCTAATCAAGGAGGCATGAGACCAGCAATTGAAGCTCTGGTTTATGAACTTCACAATGCATCTTCTCTCCCTGGGCCTCAGATTTCCTATCAATAAAATGAGGTGAATAGATGAAAATGATCTCTAAGTGTTTTTCCAGCTCTGACAATCTATCATGCTATGAATCTATGGATTGTGTGTGTGTCATCATTAAATATCACGTTCATGAATGGTAAAAGTTTGGTATCTATGAAATCACTTAATAAACTTTGGAATGCTAAACATGATTTATTTTAGAATAAATTAATTTTGAAATAACAAATTTCTACAGTTTCTTCCATGTTTTCCTAGCATTGTTTTTCATACTGAATCTACAAAGAAATGGTGACTCATTCATAAACACTTTGAATTGTTAAAGGGCTCTCATAGTTTTAATATCACTAAGGCAAAAGCCAGATAAATTATTAAAACACAAAATCTTCTTAGGAGAGCCATAACACTAGTGATTCAGGGTGTTCGTAAAGGTGAAATAGTTAAAATATAACAGCTCTTCTTTTTTTTGCTGGATTTATTCTTTGTCCCCATCCCACCTCTCCACCCCCCATAAATCCTGAGTGCTGGCAAAAAGGCATCTTGAAGAAAAAAAAAGGCAGAAAATGGATTTCTCACTACCTGGCAGTTATAATAAGCTGCTTGTGAAGAAAAAAAAAAGGTTGCCTAATGACTCAGATCAGTTAGCATCCAGAATCAATCTAGTAATATTTCTCTGTTCTCCCTTTTAAAGTCATGCAATGTCTTTTCAACTCTGATCAATGGGGACCCTTTGCAGTCTAAGTTCCTGTGTTGGACCTATTCCTGCCTCCATCTTCTGGGAGACCACCAACATTTGAACATAATTACTGCAAGGGGGTTGAACTATGAAAAAAAATGTCCTTTTCATAGCAGGAGGCAAATATTACAGCTTTCCTTTCTCTGGTCTAGTAAGATAAGGATGCCTTTTTTAACATCTGGAAAAGCCCTGAGAGTCACTACTCTTAGGCAATTCTCTGGGAGAGCCTTGGGTAATTCCTTACTTACCTTTCTTTTCCAGAGAGGCTAACATAAACCAGAGTGTGATCTCAAAAGAGACCCGTACATGCTGGTAATCCAGGGAAAAGAGGAGTGTGTGAGCAGACACCATTGAGCGATTATCCTATGTTCCTTCATGTCCCCAGCTGCCACTGTTGGCCCTCAGGTTACGGTAGTGCTGCATGCTATCCCCAGAGGTTCCCAGAAGTTGGGAGCAGAGGTGCCCAAGAAGCAGAGGAAACAGGAGTCCCAGCTGATGGGCCATCACCAGCTTTGTCAGCTGTGATTGCTAAAGTACTTAATCTCCTCCCCACCTGCAGCTGCCCACAATTGCAATTTGCTGTTTCTGACTCTTAGATCTGCTGACTAGCACTTAAAGGGTCAGTGGGAACTCCGGAAGCTCGCTGGAGTCACTGAAGAGAAATGATGGGCTGTTATGACCTGGAATGAGATTAGAGCCTAAAGTCAGCAAAGAGAAGAAACTGGGACAAATTCATCGATTGACATAGAAAAGGATTTTACCACCAGTCCTAACTCTCAAAGGAGGAAAACCACTGGGAACTGAATTCTGGCCACTTAGCAATCTACTTTCTTACTACAAGACCACTCCAATTCCCCGTGGATATGGAAAACTATTCAAGAAGGATTCCTAAATCTCCAGAGACTATCAAGGTCTCTGCATACAAGAATCCTAACTAAGATGACAATTTCAAGATGCCTTTAGGAGGAAAACCTAGACACAGAACTCCTTGTTTTCACAGAGAGAGGGGAATGGTTTGGCAAACTCACATTAGTTGATCCTGAACACTCCAGGGGGAAATCCTTTTCTTTATTTTGAATAAGTAGCCTGGTAGTTAAGAGCAGGTTACTAGTACTATTTTTACCATAATTCCTATCTTCCATATATCTTTTGGTAGAGATTCTAAAAAAGAGCAAAGATCTTCTACTCCCACTTTCAACCCATGCAAAATATGCCTATTTTATTTGTTAATCAAATTACTCAGGTTTCACCATGATCAGCATGTACTGGTTGCTATCATAATAAACTTAGTAAGATTTCACCAGAGAAGCAGGCCTTCAGAGTAGTTACTTATCTTTCTTTTTATCATCATGACTTTTTGATTTTTATTAACCTAAAATTAGGCATGAATTTAAGCCTGTTTTCTTTTCTGCTGTTTTCCTTTGTCAAAATCTTTAATGCACATCTTGGTACATAGATTACTAAGTTGAATAGCAACAAACATCTAATACTTACATAGTTATTTTGTCTGTGGCAATCAGTGAAAAATGCACTTAAGGTAAGATGCATTGTGTTATGACGTTCAAAGAGAGAATATAGCCAATCATCTAAGAAAGAAAAGGCTTTATTTCATCTCCATGTGATTTCTTCCCTGAATTTGCAATAATAATCATCCACATCACACTGTCCCTAGAGAAAAGAAAAAACTATTAAAATTGTAATACTCAATATATACCGATAACAAAAGATGAATACAAGTCACGTTTGACTTCTGCAATTACAAGAGTTGCTAAAAGTTGTTACCATCAGTGTCCAGATAATTCTGATTATGGTGAACTACTGCTTGAGCAACGTTGACTAAAATGTCCACTTGTATACATTTTTTGGCACCCCCCAGTATATATATACATGCATCCCATGGCATGTTAACCAAGATGGTGAATTTTCTCTGACTACTGCTGCACTTTAAAACTACGTCTTTGTATTTGTCCTATATTAAAAGATCTTCTATTAGTATTATCTCTTTTCCCTATAAATATTTTGTATTTTCAGCTTCTGAGTTAATTAAACCAGAGTAGATCACCATTTTCTCAGGGTAAAGTTATTAACTATAACAATGCTTATAATAGGCATTCAATGCAAAAAACCTATGGGGGGATGGTGATGAGTAATAAACACTTTGAACATTATGGCAAATATGAATATTTGTGATACCAAGAAAAATTATTCTTTCTTGTTTTCTGTGTGTTCAGAATACTGAAAATTATACAGCAAAAGTGGAGAAATGGTTTCCTGGTAATTGTTTTTACTAATAATCATCATTAACTTTCTGATAGAGGACAAAAACAATGCACACACAGAGGGAGAATGAAGGGAAGGAGGGATAGACAGAGAAAGGGAAGAAGGCAGGGAGGACAGGAGGGAGGGAAGGCGGGAGTGAGGAAGGAAGGAAGGTCAAAAGAAGCAAATTCGTATTTCACCAAACAGGATGCCTGAGTGTTAACATGTTTGAATATTCACAGAGAACATGGGTAATTAAAATATGGGAGCCCTAGGCTATTAGATAAATCGATGACCCATTTTTTTCTTCGCTGCCAAAACATCTAACCTAACAACTAATGATAAATCAATAGCCCATTTTTCAACATAAAGGAATGATTTAGAGACACAGACTTACCAATCCATATTCTTTTAATATGTCAAAACTAAATCTTTTTGAAAATAAGTCTAATTTTAAAAGAGTGAGACGTGATTTAAAAACCCGACAACTTAAAATTTAATTTTCTTGTAAACCTTTCCATTTGCAATTTCATTTACCATCATCCTATACTTAGCATTTAGCTATTCACTTTACTTTCAGATCAAGAGACTGCTGATTTGACACTAACCACTATTCTCAGTAATTATTCTCCAGATTTCCATTAGACCAAATTCTGGAGTAATTACATTAGGCATGAAATATTCAATATTGGTGTACCTAATTATCTAATTCTAGCATTTTATGTAAGAGGCATATAATGTGATTCTAGGATTTATGGAAGGCCACCCATGTAAAAAATACCTCTTTATTCTTTCTCTTTTTTATTGATGTATAATTTATAGATGATAAAATTTATAGTTCTTAAGTGTTCAATTTGATAAATTGGGACAATTTATATACACCTTTGTAACTACCACTTAAAAGAACATAAATCATGACACTTTTGTGTCATTATTCTTTGTAGCCTATCCTCACCCTATCATACTACTACCATTCTGATTTTTGTCAATATAGATTATTTTTTGCCTGTTCTTTAACTTCATTTAAACTGAATCATACAGTATGTACTCTTTTGTGTCTTGCTTCTTTTGATCAGCATAGTATCTATAGGAATTATCCATGTTGATATATAAATATATATATATATTGTTTTATATATATATATGTTGTTATATATATGTTATATATATATGTATATATATATATATATATATATGTCAGTAGTTCAATCTTTTTATTGTCAAGTGGTGTTCCATTGTATAAATATACCACAATTTGTTTATCCATTCTTATGTTGATGGACATTTGGGTTATTACTAGTATGGACTATTATGAAAAAGGCTGCTATGAATATTCTTGAACAGTTTTGTGTGGATGCATTTTTTCATTTATTTGGAGTAATTATCTATGAGTGTAATTATTGCTACTCCTTTAACAATATAGAACGAAGTATTTAATTCTATAATCCATTGTTATTAAGGCTTATATAATGTAAATCTGTTAAGAAGATAATTATGAACTAAATTCATAGTATAGGATAAATCACTGAAATCAGAGAGACAGTAAATATAGAAGAGAAATAAACTATGAATCAGGAAACCTGGAATCTACTCCCCCCATTAGATGCTAGTTCTATGGCCTTGGATAGTTTACTCAATCCCTGTGAACTTATATTTCCTCCTCTTCAAAAATGAGGTTTAGTGTTTAGTTCAAAATTATTTCAATGTATGCTATGCACTGTATAAGCACCTATTACACTATGCAGGTATAGAACTAAATGCTGTAGACATGAGCAGTAACACTGATTCTCTGAAATCAAGGAGCTTGTGCTTTAGTGGGAGAAATAGGAACACAAACAAGTAAAATCATTAGAATATAATAAATGAAGTTAATTTAACAATAGGTATATAACCAACAGTTATCTATTGAATTGTATTTCCTGTTAGGCACTATGAATATCATGCTGATTACTTTCAATATTGGTCTAGCTCTTGCAGTACAGTCTAATGGGAGATACAAATTTAAAAATCCAATTCTAATATAGTGTGATTAGTGATTGGGGAAGTACATGACACATGGGGGCACAGAATGACAGTACTTAACCCAGGCTAAGAGAAGAAATAAGACAGACAAAACTTCCAAAAAAAATCCAAGCTGAAACCCAAAGGAAAAAAACTTGGAGATAGTCTAACAAATGGGAATTAGTTTTACTAGCAAAGCAAAATGGAGACATAAATGACCAGGAAAGATTGTAGCAAATTTCAGGAATGAAACAAATTAAATGTGACTGCATGCTAAATGAGTGGTATGAATAAAGACTAGGAGACCCATTAGGAAATGATGGCAAGCTGAAATAGAGATATGCCAATGAAAACATAAAATTCTCAGATTAGAAAGATTAGCAACAACAACTAATTGTTCTTGGCTTCTCCCTTCTTCTTACTCTCCAAAATCCCACCAGTACCTACAACTAGATGCGTCTACGAATTCCCTGACACAGGAACCTGAGAAATACAGCCTCAAGGGGTCAGCTGCTCTGCAAGCAGATCAAAGCAAGCAATATTGAGGAATGAATCAGAGAGCAAACCGATCCAAGACTGGCACACAGTTCTAATGCTGCATTAATATCCCAGCTGTATGTGAGAGAAGAAAGGGGGAAAGGAGAGAAGGGAAGAGAAGACATCTAAAAAAGAAAGAACACACAAGGAGAAAGTGATAGCATTCGATCTCACCACTTCTCAGAATAGGAGAAGCCTGAGTGTATCCACACATACACTGAAATCATTCTTTCTGCACCTAACCAGTCAAGAATATGACACATCCTATCAAAATGTTTGGCTCACCAGAGCACTGATTTTCAAACAAAGGGGTATAGGTGGACATATCAGGTATTTCTGGGGGCATGTGTAGTTTGCAGTACCTCCCCAACTTCAAAGCATGCTCCTATACACACACACACACACACACACACACACACATACACACACAGAATCATTATTTTAGAGTTTATGGTGTAAGGCCAACACCTAACTTCTTAATTTATATCATCCCCCTTATTAATGAGATCAGTAACAGAAAATCCCTGCCTGTATTATTGCAGAGTTCATTAGCTATACCAAGAGATATTCCTGCCAGGAGAAATTACTCTCTTCAAAGAAAATAGGATAGGGCATCACTGCTAGAGAAAGAAAGGAGAGGAAAGTGATAAGTAGTCAGCTGAAGGAGCATATCCAAGACATGAGAATGGACAAGCACTGGAATGTCCCTAAAGGGAATGGGCTTTCCCAAGAATTCACAAAGGGGAATATCCATGAGAGAAATAGTTTGAATTTTGGCACATGGTACATAATGAAGGCATTAGGTGCCAAATTACAGTGGATCAGTCTAATAAGATATGTTTTCTTCCTCTCACCTCCCTTATAAACCCAAGCCATCCATCACAAGCCAGAGGCAGAAAAAAAAATGACAGGAAGGCATACAGAAGAAGGTAAAGAAATAAGAAAGAAGCCATCCACATATAACCTCCTCTATACCACCACTTCTCACTGCAGGCTTCCAATGAGTCAGACCTAATGAGAAAGAGAGAGAGAGAGAGAGAGAGAGAGAGAGAGAGAGAGAGAGAGAGAGATTAAAAATATAATAGACTAGATTGAGTTTTAATACCTAAAATTAGACCATTTGGTAATTCCTGAAAGTGCCCAGAAACGCAATGGGACCTGCCCAAGATATAATCCATAAACAGAAAATGGACATTTTGCAGTGTTCAGTTAAAAAGAAGTAATGGGAAAAATTAGAGATAAAAAATAGAATAAAGAAAACTCAGTCACTTAACAAAGATTGTCAACCTAACAAAGATTGTGAAAGGGGGTAAAGCCTTACAAATGGGAAAATCAGAAAACACAAAATAAGATATAAGAATAAGTCTAAATGTAATTGTAATGATAGGCAACATAAATGGAGAAACTCATTATTAAATAAGATAGACTCAGAATAGAATTGCTAAATCTAGCTATATGTTGTTAACAAGAGATAAACCTCAAAAAAAGTTGCAAAGAAAAAGATAAAACAAAATATACAAGGCAAATTGCTTTCAAATGAAAAGAAATATAGTAATATTAATATCACACAAAAGAGATTTCAAGGAAATTGCTATTGGATCTAGTGTCACAGCTGAGGCTGAAATCTGGGGACTGGAAATGTTGTCATTGTTCTCTGAATATGATGAGAGCTTAAGGAGGCCAGGAGGATGCATGAAGTTCTGTCCTCAGTCCATCGGACAGTGAGTCCAAAGGTTCCATGGACTTATCCTTGTGGTTATTTTCCATCCCTGGATAATAATTGGTTTGGAAAACTCAAAATCTTGCAGAAACCCAATACTGGATTCCCTTCCAATATAAAAGCAATACAGCAATTGGTCCTCTTTGAATGTTGGAGGCTAAAATATATCACACTTAGAAATACTGTCCTTACCCATATATCAAGAGATTCAAAAGGCATAGTTGTGAATAAGGCCATTAGCAATAAGAGAGAGAGTTTTAATTGTCTCCCATTCACCCCATTGGTGAGGAACACCCTAGGGTTATGGTGATGGCCAAAAACACAACAAGCAACATTGGATAGAAGAGGTTAACAGTAGGTTATAAGTCACATATACTCACAGCCTAGGGGAAGACAACACCACGTAGCACATGGGCATTGCAATCTGGAATAAAGTGAATGAGAAGGGGATGTGAAAAGCAGGCTTTATAATACCAAGAGGGTGAGGTGCCCTCTGGTTTCAGTGAGTGGATGAAATTAGCTTGTTTGAATAATGCCATAAGCTCGTAGGGAACTAAAACTCACTACTCAGGGGTAAGCAGGACCTGTGCCTGGCCTCATTGATAAGGAGGGTGGTCTGACTGTGAGACCTTATCCACAGAGGCAGAACAGAGAGGATAACTGTGCAGTTAAGCCATTTGAGTCATGTTGGTTTCAGAAGTCAAGGCACCATATAATCCTGGGCCTTTATTTTAGGCCTAACATCACAGAGGGCTCTGGGAAACATACAGATAAAAGCTGCCCTGTTGCTCAGGCCATATGACCTAGCAGATTTGATGGCATTAAAAGTATCTGTAGTAGATGGGGATGCTGTGTGAATTCTCTGGCTTCAATTAGAGAGTTATAAACAGACTCCAGGGGTTATGGAACAAGGCCATGCTTTCTGCAGCAGAGGACTACTTGATGTTTGAAAAGAAGCCATGGAAGTGATACTAGACCTTAGTGAAGACTAGCACAGAGATTTCTGGTCAAGATGGTGCAATAGATAAATGCTGTAATTGCCTTCTCTCACAACCACATCAAAATTACAACTAAACCACAAAACCATCATTGAGAATCACCTAAAATCTTGCTGAACAGAAGCCCTACAACTAAGGACATGCAGAAGGAGCTACCTCAAGACTGGGTGGAAAGGCAGAGATGAGGAATGGGCCATAAAAATTTCAGAGGGATATCTTGGCTGTGGAGGTCTTCCTGGAGGAGTGAGGGGTCCCAGCCTCTCCCCAGCTCAGGGTTCAAGTGCTGAGGGGAGAAGTCCCCATAATTTCTGACTGTAGACATGAGAAGAGGTTATGAGTGAATGAGATGGAGGGCAACTGGAGTCCCAGGCGCTCTTCTTAAAGAGACAACACATGGACTTACTCACCAGCGGAATCACTGGCTCTGAACTCCAGCACTGGGGCAGCAGCTGAAGAGGTGGCAGGGACATATGGTGGGGAACTGAGTTGTCTGGCTTCAGGATGGTGGCTGAACGGGCAGCTTTCTCCTGGATGAGGGAGCTGGTAGAGGCCGTTGCTTCTTTGTCGAGCCCTCCCCCTTCCCGGTGTGCAGACACAGGTGGCTGCACATTCACCTTGCCCTGGTGATTTGAGACCCCGCCCTGTCCTGCCTAACTTTTGGACACACCCAGGCCACTTCCAGTGGCTCTTTTGTACAAACTGTTTGCCTTAGTTCATGGTGTAGACTTTCTTACGGTCTCTCAAAGGATCACAGAACCCAGAGAAGCAGCATCTGGCTTGAGCATGTCCTATTCCTCTGGCTGAGCAACTCTAATACCGGCACTAGTGGCAGCTGGCCTTAGTTTGTGGTTCAGCCTCTCCAGACACTTCCAAGTAAAGCACGGGCAATGACCATATGCGTATTTCTTTGTGGCTCCTGCTAGGTAGTCCCGGGTGGATCACTGGCTGCTACTAAACTTAACCTGAGGTGGGTCTCCCTGCAGGTGGTCCTGGGGCTGGTGCCCCCAGTGGTCAGCTTCAAAAAGAGCTGGAGCATCACCCAGCTGCCTCCAAGGATGACACACCCAAGGGACAGATTGGGCAGACACCAGAGTCCTGCTGAGGCAGATCCTGCTCTGTAGGGTCAGCCCCTGCACAACAACTCTTCCACTGTAGTCAAGGCCAGTCTTCACAACCAGTGAGACCAAGGGTCAGTCCCTCCCATTGATGTGCAATTATCAGCCAAGGCTCAACTACAAGAGACGGGCACACACAACCCACACAAGGGACACACCTGGAGCGCATGACTCAGGTGATCAGAAAGACTGCCACTGAACCCCACAGTGCACCTACTACATAAGGCCACTCTACTAAGACCAGAAGACATAGCAGCCCTACCGAATACATAGAAACAAACACAGGGAGGTAGCCAGAATGGGGAGACAAGGAAACATGTCCCAAATGAAACAACAGAACAAAGCTCCAAAAAAACAACGAATTGAAATGAAGATAAGCAATCTATCAGACACAGGGTTCCAAACACTGGTTATAACTATGTTCAATGACCTCAAGGAGAACTTCAACAGAGAGACAGGAAGCATAAAAATAGAGATGAAAACCCTGAAAAAGAACCAGGCAGAAGTAAAGGAAACAATAATGGAAATGAAGAGTATATTACAGGGAATCAACAGTAGATTAGATGAAGCAAAGGATCCAGCCAGCAATGTAGAAGACAGGGTAGCAGAAAACATCCAACCGGAACAGCAAAAAGAAAAAAGAATCCAAAAAATTGAGGAGAGTTTAAGGGACCTCCGGGACAATATCAAGCATACCAACATTCGCATTATAGGGGTGCCGAAAGGAGAAGAGAAAGAGCAAGGAATTGAAAACTTATTTGGGAGACTCATTCTCTGAGTTCACCTGCACTTTCTTCTAAAGTGTGTACTTTCATTTTTAATAAATCACTTCTACGCTCCTGCCTCTGTCTCACTTTTGAATTTTTTCTTACATGGAGAGAAGAACCCGGTAATCACTGCTCCAGGTTGGGTCCTCTCTTGGACATCTCTGTGACCCTCCACTGACAATATGACATATCAATTGTCACAATTTGTATACTAATTATATTTGTTCACGTGGGTACCAAAGACAATATTGCTGAGAAAATGGCTATTTCAGTTTGTACTTGACCCTGTCACTTGTACCTCTGTATGAGACACACATTTAAGTCAGGGACAAGACCTCTCTGAGGCAAATTCAAATTGCTTGGTGAAAGACCAAGGATGTTTGTGGTGTGTGAACCAAACTTTTATGGTTGAATTCACAGAAGATAAGCACATCATCCCAGAAACAACCCATAGAGTATTGTGTCTCCTAGTGGGTCTCACCAACTTCAGGGGTTGGCCAGTAGTTTATCAGCTTGGCTGCAGATAGTTTGGTAATTTCAGGGGGAAAGCAATGGAATTTTTAATTTGTATTATTTTGCAGATTTGGAAGTGAAAGATTGATTATTACTGTCAGAAATTTTATATAATTTCTAATAACAATTACATTTTTAAAGGTTGCTCATGCCCCGCACCCCCCCCCAAAGAAAGCCTATTTGAACAAATAATGACAGAAAACATCTCTAACCTGGTGAAGGATATAGACATACAAGCTCAAGAATCACAGAGAGTCCCAAACGAGATGAACTCAAAGAGGTCAACACTAAGACACATCATAATTAAATTGCCAAAGGTTAAAAACAGAGAACCTTAAAAGCAGTAAGAAAAAAGCAGTTAGTTACTTATAAGGGAGCCCCATAAGAATGACAGCTGATTTCTCAACAGAAACTTTGCAGCCCAGAAGAGATTGGCAGGAAATATTCCAAGTGATGAAAAGCAAGGGCCTACAACCAAGATTACTCTACCCAGCAAAGCTGTCACTTAGAATTGAAGGACAGATAAGGAGCTTCGCAGACAAGAAAAGGCTGAAGGAGTTAATCACCACCAAACCAGTCTTATAAGGATTGGATACTGAATTAAACTCAGAAGAATGAAGGAAAAAGTAAAGGACTTCATAGCGTGAAAATGAATTTGGCTTCCTTCCCCTTTTCTCTCCCCTCCCTCATCTCCTGGGTCTCCATTGTATTTATGAATTATGAGGGTGTCTAATAAATCCAAAGTAAATTATAAAATGAATTAAAATCAAGACTAAAATTTTAAAGATGCAACTGATTCCTGAATATTAATTTTGTCACCTGCTACTTCACTAAATTCATTTATCAGTTCTAATAGTTTTTTGATGGGATCTTTGGGGTTCTCTACATATAGTATCATGTCATATACAAATAATGACAATTTTAATTCTTCCTTTCCCATTTGAATGCCTTTTCTTTTCTTGTCTGACTGCTGTGGCTAGAACTTCCAGTACTATGTTGAAGAAAAATAGTGAAAGTGGTCATCCTTGTCTTGCCCTTGATCTTAAAGAGAATGATTTTAGCTTTTCCCCACTGGGTATGATATTAGCTGTGGGATTGTCATATATGGCCTTTATTGTGTTGAGGTATGTTTCCTCTATTGCAACATTGTTGAGGATTTTTATTATATACGGATGCTGGATTTTGTCAAATGCTTTTTCTGCTTTTATTGGTATAACCATATAATTTTTATTTTTCATTTTCTTTATATGGTGTATCATGTAAATTGCTTGGCAGATACTGAACCAACCTTGCATATCAGGACAAGATCGTGCTGTATGATGTTTTAAATGTATTGCTGAATACAGTTTGCTAATATTTTTTGAGGATTTTTGCCTCTATGTTCATTATGGATATTGCCCTATAGTTTTCTTTTTTTGTAATGTCTTTGTGTAATTTTAGAATCAGGATAATGGTGGCCTTGTCTAATGAGCTTGAAAGCCATCCCTCCTGATGGACATTTGGGAATAGTTTAAGAATAGGTGCTAATTCTTTTTTGAATGTTTGGTAAAATTCAACTGTGAAGCCATCTGGTCCAGGACTTTTGTTTGTTGGGAGCTTGTTGATTTCTCGTTTGATTTAATTGGTAGTAGTTGGTCTGTACAAGTTTTCTGTTTCTTCAATATTGAGTCTTGGAAGATTGTATGCTTCTAGGAGTTTATCCATTTCTTCCAGATTGTACAATTTGTTGCCACATACATTGTTTGTATTTTTTGTGGTGTCTGTTGTCACTTCTCTTTCATTTCTGATTTGATTTATTTGAGTCCTCTCTATTTTTTCTTTGATGAGTCTGGTTAAAGGTTTGTCAATTTTGTTTATCTTTTCAAAAACTTGGCTCATGGTTTTATTGATCTTTTTAATTGTGGGGGTTTTTTTAGGCTCCATTTTGTTTATATCCTCTCTGATCTTTATTATTTCTTTACTAGTACTCATTTCAGGCTTTGTTTGCATTCTTTTTCTAGGTTCCATATGTGTAAAGTTAGACTGTTAAATTGAGATTTGTCTTATTTCTTTAGGTAGGCCTGCATTGCTATGAATTTCCCTCTTAAGCCTGCTTTTTTGGTGTCCCATAGATTTTGGGTTGTTGTTTTTTCATTTTTGTTAGTCTCAAGTTATGTTTTGATTTCTTCCTTGATCTTATTGTTGACTCATTCATTATTTAGTAGCATGTTTTTTAGTCTTCATGTGTTTGTGTGTTTTTCAGTTTTTTTCTTACAATTGATTTCTAGTTTCATACCACTGTGGTGAGAGAAGAGGGTTGATATGATTTCAATCTTCTTAAATTTATGGATGCTTGTTTTGTGGCCCAACATGTGGTCTATCTTGGAAAATGTTCCATGTGCACTTGAAAAGAATATATATTCTGCTGCTTTGGGGTGAAATGCTTTAAAAATATCAATTAAATCTATCTCATTTAGTGTGTAATTTAAGGTTGCTATTTCCATGTTGATTTACTGTCTGAAATATCTCTTCATTGGTGTCAGCATGGTGTTAAACTTTCCAATTGTGATTGCGTTACTGTTGATCTCTGCCTTTATGTTGGGCAATGATATATATATATATATATATATATATATATATATATATAGGAATATATATATATATATATATATATTCCTATGTTGGGTGCATAAATGTTTACTAGGGTTATGTCCTCTTGTTGGATCGATCCCTTTATTTTTATGTAATGTACTTTTTGTCTCTTATTATGGTTTTCCTTTTACATTCTATTTTATCCGATAAAAGTATTACTTTCCCATATTTTTTTCTCATTTCCATTTGCATGAAATATCTTGTTCCATCCTTTTACTTTCAGTCTCTTTTGATCTGAGATAGGTCTCTTGTAGACAGCAATTGCATGGGTCTTGTTTTCTTTTCTCTTCAGCTACCCTATGTCTTATATTGGAGCATTTAATCCTTTTCATTTAAAGTGATTATTAATAGGTACATAATTATTGCCATTTTATTATTTGTGTTTGATCTTCATTTGTTTGTTTGTTTGTTTTCTCCTTTATTCTGCTTAAGGAAGTCCTTTTAATATTTCTTGTAATACTGGCTTGGTATTAATTATTATTATTTCTTTTTAGCTTTTTCTTGTCTGGCTATCTCTTTATCACTCTTTCATTTTAAGTGACAGCCCTGCTAGGTAGAGTAGTCTTGGTTGTAGGCCCTTGTTTTTTATTACATTAAATATTGCCTGCCACTCCTTTGTGGCCTACAAAGTTTCTGTTGAGAAATCAGCTTATAGTCTTATGGGAGTTCCCTTGTAAGTACCTAATTGTGTTTCTCTTGCTGCTTTTAGGATCCTCTCTTTGTCTTTAACCTTTGCCATTTTAATTATGATGTGTCTTGGTGTGGGTCTGTTTGGGTTCATCTTGTTTTGGACTCTCTGCACTTCCTGGGCTTGTATGTCTAGTTCCTTCACCAGGATAAGAAACTTTTAAGTCATTATTTCTTCAAATAGATTCTTCATACCTTGCTTTCTCTCTTTTCCTTCTGGTACTCCTTTGATGCAAATATTGTTATACTTGTTGTTGTCCCACAGGTCTCTTAAGCTATATATTACTATTATTATTATTATTATTATTATTATTATTATTATTTCTTCCTTTAGTTGTTCCAATTAGTGTTTTCTGCTACCTTGTCTTCTAAATTGTTGATTCAGTCCCCTGTTTCATCTAATCTGCTGTTAATTGCTTCTACTGTATTCTTCATTTCAGTTATTGTATTATTTATTTCTGACTTTTTTATGGTTTCTATATCCTTCTTTATGCTTAGTATCTTTTTGTTGAAATTCTCACTAAGTTCTTTCAGCATTCTTATAACCAGTGTTTTAAACTCTGTCCCTGTTAAGCTGGTTGCTTCCATTTCATTTAGTTCTATTTCTGGAGGTTTCTCCTGTTCTTTTATTTCGGACATGTTTCTTTGTTTCCTTATTCTAGTTGCCTCTCTGTGTTTGCTTTTGTGTATTTGATAGAACTTCTATGTCTCTCAGTCTTTGCTGAGTGTCCTTATATAGTATGTGTCCCATGTAGTGGAATGGTGCAGTCTACCTGATTTCCTTGTGTGTGTTCCAGGAGTGTCCCTTGAGCATGTTGTATGTGTTCTTGTGTTGTAGTTGAGCCTTGATTGCTTTTGACACATCACTGAGTAGTAGCGATTCCCAAGTTGACTCACTGTGAGGGTTGGCTGCACCCACAGTTTATGAGCTGTTGTGAATGCTTTAGCAGAACATTCAAAACTTATCATTATCTGACCCCAAACTACCTCTCTACTTTCATATTGTAAAACTCTTTCCTAACAATGAATCTTATATTCCAGTCACATCAAACTACTCATCATTCTTCCAAGTTACCATCTTTTTTTATGCCTATATACATTTACTCATCTTTGTCCCTCTAACAGATATGCCTTATCTTTTCTTGTTGTCAAAAATGGATTCCCAACACAAATGTCACCTCCTCTGGGGAGACACTTCCTAAATTTAGTGGACATAAGTAATGGATTCTTTCTCAGAAATATCAGAGCACTTGTTTATATCTCTTTTATCACAATAATAAGAATTAATTACTATAATTTCTTGCATAGAGGCAGTGATTTGTAAATGTTTTAATTATTTTGTTCTTGTTAAATTAATTTCTGTTCTTACTCATGAAAACCCTATTGTGGGCAACAGCAAATATCAATTGCCACTGAGCAAGGATAAGAATCCCCTGTGTCGGGCCGGCCGAGTTGCGCGATGGTTAAGAACTGGCTTGGGACACCAGAGGGCCCTGGTTTGGATCCCACATATGAGGGCCAGTGACACTGCCCTCCACAACTAAGATGCTGGACAACAGCTCAACCTGCAGCTGGGCTGCCATGAGTTGCCGGCGACGGCGTAGGCTGCAGCCCCTGTGGCAGTGGGTTTCCATGGGCTACCTTGTGTAGCCAGCAGCCAGTGTGAGCGGCCAGCAGCCACAGTGAGTGGCCGTCCAGAAGCCAGCGACTGATCTGCCTCGCCTGGGAAGAGCACAATGATGGTGCCAACTTAGACCAGTGAAGCAATGTCCTCCACAACTAGACTGAAGAATAAAACAACAGCAACTTCTCTGTTCCCCTTCCCCCAATTCCCCAGCGCTGTTCCCATCCCTGCAATTTCCCAATAAGAATCTTTAAAAAAAAAAGAATCACCTGTGTCCATAGTACTAGAAGAGTGCTTGGGTAGGAGTTTTACTCCTAATAACAAAAAGTGGGGATGGGAGTGTAAGAGACTCTGAGTAAATATTGCTAGCATTTTCCCTCCAAGGCTTTATAGCTTGAGAAATTAAGCATTTTATGTGGTACAGTGGTTAACAGGACAACCTTTGGATACACAAAGATCTATATGGGACTATTAATTCTATCATTTGATAGTTGTATGATTTTGGAGAACTTAGCTCACTTCCAAAAGCCTAAGTCACCCCACCTATAAAATAAACATAATAGCAATACCCACCCACTCAATGGGATTGTTGTGAAGAAAATGCATGTAAACCACTATATCAAGGAAATAGCAGTCATTCATAAATAATAGCATAAACAATAGATTACTAATATTATTATCACATGAGGTCAGACATCCCTTTATCATCGATAAAGTCGCCATCCAATAAAAACCTTAGTGTTAGAAAAAACTTGTACCAATACATACCGTAATAATGCCTATAGTTATGAAGAATTCCAGTTTCAAATTTTGTTTATGGTAAAAATGGGGAATATAATCTTTACCATATTTATTCTTGAAATAGACCTCTCAGTGTAGGACTAAAGTCTATTCAAAGGTACATTTTCCCTAAATAGTTTAACCAAATTTCCAGTTGTGTTCTCATTGCATTACTCTGTAGGAATGAAGAAATATTTTGGAGTTACAAAAGGAATAGGTATAATTGAAAGAAAATGTTTCCTAATCTTTTAAAAATCATGTCTTCTTTTGCTAAATATAATAATATCATATCTTGTTTTATTATTACTCAAAATTTCAAAATAAATTAACTATTATACTAAACTCAAATTGAATCAATGTGTGCTGCACAAGCATGTTTAGGTAATCTGAGAGAAGAACACGACTTTGTGGCCATTTTCCTTATGGTAATGCTTCTTTTATCTGTGAAAATATGGATCTAGAAAACTGATGTTTTGCTGGTAAGATAAAGCAAGACTTAAGCTTTTTTATGTTTATGAGACTATTTATAGAAGATATAACAAGGGACTAGAGTGAAACCTGAGTTTTCTTTATCTTTACATTTTATAATATGAAAATTCTTGCATCCTTGCCAAATATTTGTTAAAGAATAGAGAAAGCCCACATTTCTGTTCCTCAATTTAAATAGGAAGAGTTCAAATTTGATGCTATTTAATATTCTTGGGTATAACAAATGAAGGTGTATTACCTCAAAAGAGAAAAGAAGAGACTAGGCTGTGTTCAAACCCTTGACTATGGAGAAACTTGTAATTGACCATCACTCCTAATTCTTGAGCAGGAAACTAAACATTTTTGCTCAAAATCCTATGACCAATGTCTGCCTCTTACTATTTCAAATGTGTTACTGGCTATACTTCAAAAAGAACACATTAACTAATTCAGACTCTGGAGATGAAACTGAAAGTCTCTCAAATTTTGGCCAAAAAATTTCCATGAAACAGATGACAATTTTGAATATAATTTTTCAGTCTACATCTCCACCTCATAAAGATTGATAATGTTTCCTGTTCTGTCTTCCTAACCTCACAAAATAACCAGAGTAATGAGCATAGGCCAGTGGTTAAGAATATTTACTTTGAAGCCAGGGAGATATAGATTCAAATGTTTGATCTGAAACTTCTCGTACCTTAGAGATCTTGAGAAATTCATTTAGGATCTATGAGCCTCAGTTTCATATTGGGTTGTCAGAAAAGTCATGACGTATTTTTTCTGTTTTTCATTGCAAAAATGCGTCATGACTTTTCCGAAAACCCAATGTATACAATGGAAATTATAATAGCATTAAATTAGATAATGCATTATAAATACTCAATAAATTGTAGCTATTATTGCTACATTTTAAAATTTAAAATGCATAACTCTACTCATAGAGACAATGAGAAAATTTCATTATGAAAAGCAGAGAATAATATAAATCACATGAAATTCCATCTTAACATGATGGTTGATGGAAACAAAACTGGCAAAAAAAATAGGTGATATGCTAATCTTTACACAACTTCATTTTGGCTTATTTCTCTCTATTTAATACGTAATATGTGTTCATCATGGATAACTTGGAAAGAAGATAAAAAGATTACTCACTAGCTCCTGAATATTTTTGAGTGTAAACGCATAATTCCTACTTTTTCCCACTAGATGGCACTAGTGGGTAAAATAGAACGGCATTTAGAGGTTATTAAACCACAGCATGCAAGCATGCACTCAGATTTTCTTACGTTGGGTCAAATCTCAGAAGGGGGGAGAGAGGGAGAGAGAGAGAGAGAGAGAGAGAGAGAGAGAGAGAGAGAGAGAGAGAGAGAGAGATCTTTGTGATACTTCTTTTAAGCTTTTTCTGTAACATTCAATATTTGTGTATTTCCATTTTAACCCATCTTCAATTATTATTATGCTTGGGGTAGAACTTAGAGGTTTAATATAATATATAGCAATTATTCATAAAAATAAGAAAAATGATTATTGTATAAAATAAGTCAAACCCTAAATGTCAAAAAAGACACTCTTCTCAGATATTGTTTTTCTTTGCATTTAAAAATATGCTTTTTTTTGAGTCCCGGCCCGAGCTGAGCAGCCGCTGAGCTGCCAACAGGTGGCAGGATGGCTCAGCTTAAAAAATATATATGCTTTTTTGGTATTCATTAAACTGACTTAACTTTTTCAAATCAACACTCAGTACCTTTTATGAGCTTGTGGTAACAATAATACATTACTGTTGCCACTACAAATATGTACAATTTTTATTTAATCCAATATGATAATGTGTATTAGAAGCTATTAAATATTAATTAATGATGTACCTGGAGCAGACTATAGACTTGTGCAAGTTTTGAACAAGATATACAATATAGATACCAAAAAGGTATTAGAGAAAGTGGAAACTGTGTGTAGAAAAAAATGTGGAAACTAGTTTAGTTGCAAAGGCTGGTCTCATCAAGAACAAAATGAATAGTGTTGTGTCAGAGAGGATCCGATCTATTGAACAGGGTCCAGCTATGAGATGTGACAAGTGATAGGTAATAACACATTGGGGAAGGGATATATCCTTGCTACAGAAGGGTTCCTAATGTCCATATGAGACATCTTTCTCACTAATTAAATACATGGAAGATGAACAGGTTTCATCCCCTCAGTCAAGGAGAGCATTAGTACAGGCTAGACAGTGTGCCAGGAAACCCCAAGTTGCATGTTGGTACAGCAGAGGGAATATAGTCAATAATATTGGGATAGCATGGTACAGTGTCAGATGGTTGCTGGACTTACCACAGTGATCGCTTCTTTATTCAATATAAATGTTGAATAACTATGATGTACACCTGAAACTTATATACTATTGTATGTTAGCTATGTTTTAATAAAAATCTTTTTAAAATAAAAGGAAAGTTGCATGTCTGAGAAGGAAACTAGAATGCTCAACAAAGCAAACTACATAGTTTGGGTCAAACCAAACCCCAATCCTATGGACTGAAGAAACACTGGAGATGGGTTATGCTGTGATTTGATTGCTGACAGTGGGCCTGGGACTTAGCTCTTAGCAACTTAGTACCTGCACAGCAGCATGACCACTTTGGGTCCTACCAAATGTTGGAAATAAGGCTATTTGGATACTTTTTGCCCCATTATATTAAATTCAGATACTGTGATATGTCTGCCAGGCAAGTGAGGTATTTCCGTAAAAAAAAGCCTTTAGGATATTACATAAGTTAAAAGTAGAGGAGAAAAGGGCTGGCCGAGTGATGTGTTATTTAAGAGTTAGCTTGGGACACTAGCTCTGAGCAGCAGGGCCCTGGTTCAGATACCACATGAGGGTCAGTGATGCTGCGCCCTCTACAGCTAAGATGGTGAACAACAGCTTGACCTGAAGTCTGCCATGAGTCGCCAGCGATGGCATAGGCTGCAGTGGGGCTGGCCGGGATCAGGCATGAGCTTTCATGAGCTGCCGTGAGCTGCCATGAATGGCTGTCCAATGGCCGGAGAGCAACTGCCTCACCCAAGAAAAGCGCAATGATAATACCAACATGGGCCAGTGAAGCGATGTCGTCCACAACTAGACTGAGGAACAAAAGGACAGCAACTTGTCTGTCCCCCTTCCCTGATTCCCGAATGCTGTTCCCCTCCCCCAATTCCCAAATAAATATCTTAGAAAAAATAAATAGAGGAGAATAGAGGGTCCAAGATGGCGGATTAGGTAAATGCTATGCATACTGCACCTGAGGATTACACCAAAATTATAAATAAATTATAGAACAATCAACTTCAAGAATCATCTCAAGACTAGCTTGGCAGAAACCCTATAACTAAGGATATAAAGAAGAGCCCACATTGAGACAAGTAGGAGGGGGGAGATGTAAAAAGAGCTGACCCCAAACCCATACACAATGGTTAAACACCAGGAGGGACACTTCGGTGGCAGAGGTCTTCCTGAAGATGGAGGGGTTCCCACCTCACACCAGGCTCCCCAGTCCAGGGGTCCTGTGCCAGGAAAAGGAGTTCCCACAACATCTAACAGTGAAAATCAGTGAGGACTCTGTCTGCCTATCCCAGTGAGAGAGAAGGTGGCTGGAAATCCAGATGCCCTATTATAGAGCCTGCAAACAGACTCACTTCCTTGCAAACATTTACCACTCTACTTGGGATGCTGAAACTTGAGAGACCTAGAGACATGCTGGGAAAGATTGAGTTATGTGGCCTTGAAGTGAGAGCTGGAGGGACAGAAGCCGTTATTATCCCTGTATAGAGCCTGGCACATGTGTAGCCTAGAGGAGGGCACCATCTTTTCTTTGTTTAGCCCTCCTCCAAAGGGCCAAGTCTGAGACCACATGAGTCTGGTGGAATCCATGCATGCATACCACCTTGGTGATGTCCTGGGTCCCTGCCACCCACAAAGCTATGCTGCATCACCTAGGACAGTCTTGACTACTGGGTTGCTGGTGTTGTCCCACAGGCTGTGGAAGCCTTTTTGCAAGTGTGGATGGCCTGTGGTGGCCCATGAAATGTTTGGTGGTGGATGGTGACCCAAGACTTGCATTGTAGCATTTCTTGGGCAGCTCTCAGAGACCTATAGGACTCAGGTAGGTGGAGACTAGCCATGGTGTTCTCAGGACATTTTTTTGGGGTGGTCACAGGCTTGGCACTGGTGCAGGAGATGAGACTGCACTGACTTTATAGAAACCACCACCCACAACCCTTAGCTCACTAGAACCCCATTCTGCCCACCTAGAGCTGCATTGTTGGGGCACTATAAGTGCCTGGGTGGACAGCCCTGACCCACAAGCTGCAAAGGTCTTATAAAGCAGCAGGAAGCCCACAACAGCCCAGAGAGCTTTTGATGGTGGACAGTAACCCAAAACCTATGCCACAGCAACTCTTCAGCATCTCTCAGGGATTTGCGATCCCAGGGCAAGCAGTGGCTTGCTGCGGTGTTTTAAGGGCATTTTGCAAAAAGGTCACAGTTCAGGAAATGCCCTGAGGCAAGTGGTGGCTGGCTGTGGTTGCCTCAGGGCACTGTGCAAAGTGGGTACAGGTCAGGCACTGGTTCAAGCACTGAATCTACATTAACTTTGTAAAACCCGCTAGCCTCATCTCATGACTTCTTGGGTCTCTGCTCTGCCCAGCTAGTGCTGCATCACCAAGGGAACTCTCAATACCAGTCAAATAGCCTAGCCTGTGGACATAACGGTGCTCTTTCAGCAGCTGAGGCTTTCAGGCATCTGGCAAGTATCAAAAGACCTAGGGGTTCCTGGGCCTTTTGCTAAGCTGCCTCAGGCCCAATACAGGTGTCAGGCAGCCTCAGTTCACAGCAAAGACACAACCACATACCTCCAGGTACAGTACAGGCAGCAGCCAACCACATATAGTTTTCTGGCTCCTACTAGGTAGTCACAGACCAGTAACAGCCAAGGCTGAAATTGGCCCATGGGAATATCCCCCATGACACATCAGAAACAACACACCCAGAGGCCAGCTTGAGACCACACAAGAGCACTACCTGATTAGCCCCACAAGCAGCACACCCAAAGGGAGAACACAAAAGGCACAAAAGCCTATGGGGGGAATCCTCCTCTGAGGTGTCAGCCCCACACAGCAGCTCATAAACTCTGGGCATAGGCAATCCTCACAGTCAGTCAGCCTGGGAGTAAATACCACCCACTGATGTGCCAAAAGTAATCAACGCTCAACTAAAACACAAGAACACACATGACACACTCAACGGACACTCTTAAAACATACACATAAGTGAACAGGGAGACTGTGCCATTGGACCACACAGGACTCATACTACATAAGGCCACCCAGTAAAGACTGAAAGATATAGATCTACCTAACACATAGAAGCAAACAGAGAGGCAGTCAGAAAAAAAACCAAAGAAACATGTCCCACATAAAAGAACAAGAGAAACCTCCAGAAATAGAACTAAATGTAATGGAGACAACCAGATTAACAGAGACAGAGTTTAAAACACTGGTTATAAGAATGCTTAAGGAACTTAGTAAGAATTTCAACAAAGAGATAGAAAGCATGAAAATATAGAAACCATAAAAAAAGAACTAGTCAAAAATAAAGAATACAATAACTGAAATTAAGAATAAACTAGAATAAATCAACAGCAGATAGATGAAGCAGAGAATTGAATTAGCAATTTAGAAGACAAGGTAGCAAAAATAATCAGAACAACAAAAACATAATTAAAAATAAAAAAAAGGAAGACAGCTTAAGGGACCTGTGGCACAATACCAAGCATAACAACATTCACATCATAGGAGTACCAGAAAGAGAGGAGAGGGACAAGGGATTGAGAACTTATTTGAAGAAATAATAACAGAAACCTTTCCTAACCTGGTGAAAGAATAAACATACAAGCCCAGGAAGTGCAGAGAGTCCCAAACAACATGAACCCAAACAGACCACACCAAGGCACATCATAGTTAAAATGGCAAAGGTTAAAGACAAAAAGAGAATCCTAAAAGCAGCAAGAGAAAGACAACTAAGTACTTACAAGGGAGCTCCTATAAGACTATTAGCTGATTTCTGAGCAGAAACAACATTGAAGGCCAGAAGAGAGTGGACTAAAATATTCAACCTAATGAAAAATAAGGTCATACAACTGAGACTACTCTACCCTGCAACACTATCACTTAAAATTGAAGGAGAGATAAACAGCTTCCAAAACAACAACAACAACAACAACAAAAGGTAAAATAATTCATTACAACTAAGCCAGTATTAAAAAAAAATTTAAAGGACTCCTTTAAACAGAAGAAAAGATAAAAAAACAAATGAATATCAACAATGTGAATAATAAAAGGGCAATAATTATATACCTATCAATAATCATTTTAAACATAAATAGATTAAAGACTCCAATCAAAAGACATACAGTAGCTGAATGGATAAGAAAACAAGACCCATGCAATTGCTGTCTACATGACACCTACCTCAGATTGAAAGACACACACAGAATGAGTAAAGGGATGGGAGAAGATATTTCACACAAATGGAAATGAGAAAAAACCTGGGGAAGCAATACTTATATTGGACAAAATAGACTTTAAAAAGACTATAATAAGAGACAAAGAAGGACTTTACATAACAATAAAGCGATCAATCCAACAAGAGGACATAACCTTAGTAAATATTTATGCACCCAGCATAGGAGAACTTAAATATATAAAGCAAATATTGACTGACATAAAGGCAGAGATCAACAGTAACACAACCATAGTAAGGGACATTCACACCCCAATGGACAGATCTTCTAGACAGGAATTCAACATGGAAACAGTGGCCATAAATGGAACCTAAGACCACATATATTTAATCAATATTTTTAGAGCATTTCACCCCAAAGCATCAAAATATACATTGTTGTCAACTGCACAAGGAACATTTTCCAAGATAGACCACATGTTAGGCCACAAAACAAGTCTCAATAAATTTAAGATTAAAAAGCGGGGAGAAGGGTGGTAGATGAGGGCAAAAGGGATCAAATATATGGTGATGGAAGGAGAACTGACTCTGGGTGGTGAACACACAATGTGATATATAGATGATGTATTACAGAATTATACTCCTACAACCTATGTAACTTTACTAACCATTGTCA
>NW_017731759.1:2841-58784 GCF_001890085.2 Hipposideros armiger | reverse complement strand
CTAACAATTGTCACTCCAATAAAATTTAATTTTAAAAAATCATATCAAACATCTTTTCTGACTGCAATGGAATGTAACTATAAATTAATTACAAAACACACACACACAAACACATGGATACTAAATAACATGTTACTAAATAGTGAATGTGTCTACAATGAAATCAAGAAAAAAAATCAAAAGATACCTTGAGATAATTGAAAATCAGAACACAATGACTAAAATCTATAGAACATAGCAAAAGCAGTCCTAAAAGGGAAATTGATAGCAATGCAGGGCTACCTAAAAAACAAGAAAAACCTCAAATAAACAGTCTAACTAAACCCAAAGGGAATTGGAAAAAGTACAGCAAACAAACCCCAAAATGAGTACAAGAAAGTAAATAATAAAGATCAGAAGGAAATAAATGACACAGGGACAAACCAAAAATCAATTAAACCAAAAGCTGGTTTTTTGAAAAGATAAACAAAACTGACAAACCTTTAACCAGACTCATCAGGAAAAAAAGAGAGAGGACCCAAATAAATAAAATAAAAAATGAAAGAGGAGAAGTAACAACTGACACCACAGAGATACAAAATACTACTACTACTACTACTACTACTACTACTACTACTACTACTACTACGAAGGAGGAGGAGGAGGAAATACAACAAGTAACTATGCAGCAACAAATTAGACAATCAGGAAGAAATGGATAAATTCCTAGATGCACACAATCTTCCAAGGCTGAAAACAAAACAAAACAAAAAATCCAGACTGATTACTACCAACAAAATCGAATGAATAATCAACGAGCTCCCAACAAACAAATGTCCTGGACCAGACAGCTTCACAGGTGAATTTTACCAAACATTCAAGTGAAAATTAACAACTATACTCAAACTATTCCAAAAAATCCAAGAGGAGGGAAAGGCTCTCAAGCTCATTTTAAAGACCAACATTACCCTGATTCTAAAACCAGTTAAAGCCATTACAAAAAAAGAAAACTATTGGCCAATATCCCTGATATATGTAGATGCAAAAATCCTCAACAAAACATTAGCAAGCTGAATTCAACACTATATTAAAAGGATCATACACCACAATCAAGTGAGATTCATTCCTTGTATGCAATATTGGTTCAATATCTGCAAATCAATTAATGTGATACATCACATAAACAAAATGAAAAATAAAAATCATATGGTCATATCAATAGATGCAGAAAAAGAATTTGACAAAATCCAGCATCCATTTATGATAAAAACTCTCAGCAAAGTGGGAATAGGAGGACAATATCTTAACATAATAAAGGTCATATACTCATATGACAAATTCAGAGATAATATCATTCTCAGTGGGGTAAAGCTAAAAGCTTTCCCCTTAAGATCAGGAACATGACAAAGATGCCCACTATCACCACTTTTATTCAACATAGTACTGGAAGTCCTAGCCACAGCAATTAGACAATAAATATAAATTAAAAGCAACAAAATGGGAAAGGAAGAAGTAAAATTGTCATTACTTGCAGATGACATGATCCTATAGAGAGAGAATCTGAAAGGTTCCACCAAAAAAATGTATTAGAACTGATGAATTAATTAGTAATGTAGCAGGATACAAAATTAATATTCAGTAATTTGTTGTATTTTTATACACCAATAACAAACTATCAGAAAGATTCATTAATAAAACTATCCCATTGGCAATTGCATTAAAAAATTAAATACATAGGCATAAACTTACACAAGGAAGTATAAGACCTGTACTCACAATATTATAAGACATTGAAGAGAGAATTTAAAGATAATGCAAATCATTGGAAACATATGCCATGCTCGTGGAGAGATTCATGCAATCCCTATCAAACTACCAATGACATTTTTCAAAGAACTATAACAAATAACCCTAAAATTTATATGGAACCATAAAACGCTGAATAGCCATGGCAATCCTGAGAAATAAGAACAAGGCTGGAGATTTGCTACCTGACATCCAATTATACTACAGGCCCATAGTAATCAAAGCAATATGGTATTGGCATAAAAACAGATAGATAGGTCAATGCAACAGAATAGAGGGCCCAGAAATAAACCCATGCCAATATGGTCATTTAAACGATGAAAAAGGATGTAAGAATTTACACTGGGGTAAAGACAGTCTATTCAATAAATGGTACTGGGAAACATGGATAGATACATGCAAAAAAAAATGAAACTGGACTACTTACTTATGCCAAACACAAGAATAAACTCAAAATGGATTAAAGTCTTAAATGTAATACCCGAATCCATAAAACTCCTAGAAGTAAATATAGTAAGTAAACTCTCAAACATTACCCTTACTAATATTTTTACTGATCTATCTCCTGGGGCAAGGGGATAAAAAAACATAAACAAACAGGACTACATCAAACTAAAAAGTTTTTTCACAGCATAAAAACTGTCAATGAAAGAAAAGGACATCCTACTGAATGCAGAGGATATTTTCCAATCATACATATGATAAAGGATTAATATCCAAAATTTATTTTAAAACTCATACAACTCAACACCAAAAACACCTAAGAATCCAATTTAAAGGATCCAATGGGCAGAGGACTGGAATAGACATTTCTCCAAAGAGGACATACAGATGGCCAATAGACATGAAAAGATGCTCAATGTCACTAATCATCAAAGAAATGCAAATAAAAAACACAAAGAAATACCACCTAATTCCTGTCAGCATGGCCTTCATCAATAAATCAACAAACAACAAGTGTTGGCAGAGATGTAGGGAAAAGGGAAGAAAGCCTGGTGCACTGTTGATGGGATTGCAAATTGATGCAGCCACTACGGAATACTCTATGGAGGTCCCTCAAAAAAAAAATACAGCTACCTCATCACCCAGCAATTCCACTCTCGGGTATTTATCCAAAGAAACCCAAAACACTAATTTGAAAAATATATGCACACCTATGTTTACTGCAGCACTATTCATAATAGCCAAGATATGGAAACAACCGAAATGCCCATCAACAGATGATTGGGTAAAAACATTGTGGTACGTATATACAATGAAATATTACACTGCCACAACAAAGAATGAAATTTTACATTTTGTGACAAGGTCGATGGACCTAGGACATTCTATGCTAAGTGAAATAAGTGAGACTGAGAAAGACAAATACCATATGATCTCACTTATATGTGGAATCTAAGGAACAAAATAAGTGAACAAACAAAACAGAAATAGACTGTTATATACAGAGAACACATAAATGGTTGCTAGGTGGAAAGGAGGTTGGGGAGATGGATGATAAAGATGAAGGGATTAGAAAGTACAAATTGGTTGTTACAAAACAGTCACAGGGATGTGAAATACAGTGTAGGAAATATAGCCAATAACATTTTGCAATCAAATTCTTTACCACTGAGCTATACCTCCTGTATTTTTGAAAACTATGTATAGTGTCAGATGGTTTCTAAACATATCGAGGGGAATCTCTTCAGAAATTATATAAATGCTTAACCACTGCACTGTATACCTGAAACTAACAACAAAAACAATATATATATATACATATTCCCCCCCCCATGGGATGTAAAATACAGCATAGAAAATATAGTCCATAGTATTGTAATAACTATGTACGGTGTCAGATGAACAGTGAACTTGTTGGGGTTATCACTTTGTGAGGTGTGTAAATGTCTAATCATTATGTTGTTTTGTACACCTGAAACTAATAATAAACAAAAAGAAGAAGAAAGCAAACTTGCCTTGGAATTAGAAGACATCGGTATCAGTGCCAGATTGGTGATTCACTAACTGGTTGGGGAATTTCTTTCCCTTGCCTTGAGTATATTTTTAATCTATGAAATGAGAATGTTGGATTAGATAAACAATTTTCAAACTATTATAAGGAGCTCCCTAAAAGGTTTCCTTGTTGTGGGAAGAAGGTAAAAATCTTTTTTCTCCCTCTTCCAGTCACAACTCCTCAAATATCTATTTTATACTTTGGGCTACTGCGTGCGTGCGTGCGTGCGTGTGTGTGTGTGTGTGTGTGTGTGTGTGTGTGTGTGTGTTTGTGTGTGTAGGGAGGGAAGGAGGGAGGGAGGGAGGGTGAGAGAGAGACAGAGAGAGAGAGAGACAGAGAGAGAGAGACAGAGAGAGAGAGGAGAGAGAGATAGATTTAGGTTTTTGTATTTTTTAAGGGTGAAAATCTGTCTAGATTATCTCTATACAACTTTATATCTGTGATGCCCTAGAATTCTATAATACCTAAGCTTAGAAAACAAAGACATTCCAAAAGCTCATAATATATCCTCCCTCACTTTTCTTCTATTAGTTTTTTGCTATTGTTATCATATACTTCTGAAAGCCCTCCACTCCCATCTTCCTAAAGCTCTCCATAAGAAATGGCCTAAGGAGGGAACACTAGCTCCTATTTTATAAAATGTCCCTGTTGACCCCACAGGACTCACTCTAAACCTAAGCAGTTTGGGGCTGCCTAGGTAGTGAAATTAAGATAGGAAGCTCAAATCCTAATCTTATAGGTAGCTGGATGAAGCTTGAATGCTTTCATAAATAAATAAATAAATAAATAAATAAATAAATAAATAAATAAATAAATAAATAAAAATAAAGCAACCTGTTGTTCAACACTGGGAATTTAGGTTTATAATGCTGACCCTTGTGGAAGAAGAAAACACTGACATATTCACACTCAGTTAGAAATAACTCTTGTCTGAGGTCGAACTTCTGATTATAGAAAATAGAACTGAGTGCCTAAAGTAATGAGACAGAACAAATCTCAATTTCCTCATGTATAAAGTGAAAGTAACAATATATATAATGATAACAATGACTCTGGCAATTTATTGAGTTTTTAACAGGTACTAAACATCACAGTAGACATTTGACTTATACTATCTCATTTCATTCTCACAACAATCTTATAAGGTAGGTGAATTACCTAATGCAATGACAAGGCCTCTACAATTTATAACTTATTATTTTCATTACTATTCTTATTTAAAGGGTTTGAAATGGGGAGGTTAGAAAAACAACGTTTAACAACTGCACAATCCTGCCATCGCACTTCCTTGACAGCATAGAATCACCTCTGTCTTTCAGGTAGTATCCTAATCTCTGCCAATACTACATTCACTTAGAAAAACAAACTACTGTAGCGGGGGATCCAAAATGGCAGAGTAGATAAATAAACACTGTGTCTGTGTCGTTCTGTGAACAAACTAAAATTACCACTAAATTATAGAACAATAAACCTGGAGAATCATCTGAAGCCTAACGGAACAAAAGTTTTACAACTAAGGATATAAAGAAGCCACGTTGAGACTGGTAGGTGGGGCGGAGATGTGGAACTGGCCAACTCCAAACGTCCATGTCCCAGTTGAGAACTAGGAATGATATCTCAGCTGTGGACATTACCCCCGAGAGGAAAGAGGGACCCCCAACCCCACACTGGCCTTCCCAGACCAGAGTACTGGTTCCAGGAAGAGGAGCCCCCACAAAATCTGGCTGTGAAAAACAGTGGGATTTAGGACCATCAGGGTGGGATGGAAGGCAGGAAGAAACACAGGCATCCTCTTAAAGGGCCCCCACACAGACTCTCTCACTCCCAGGCACTCACTTTTCGCTCCAGTGGAGGGACAGTAACTCAGGGAGTGTTAGAGACATATGGTGGGAGGAATGAGTTGTGTGGCCTCCAGACGAGGGCTAGAGGACAGTTGGCATTTTCCCTGTAATGGCCCTTCTCCTGTGCAGCCAGTAGCCTAGCACCATCTTTCCTATGTTGAGCCCTCCCCTTAGCTTACAGCCAAATTTGAATCTGATTAGTCTGGTGAGCTCCACAGCTGTAACCTGTTGACTCACTGAGACCCCACCCCACCCAACTCCCTAAATGCTGGAGGCACTTTTTTCAAAATCAGCCAGCCCCACCTGCTGTGCACTGTTTCTTGGAAAATTATCAGAGTCTGACAGACCACAGATGGGCAGTGACTGGCCTCGGCATTCTCCGAAACTTTTGCTGAGCACTTTCAGGCTCAGCACTGGCACCACCAGAATTTACATTAATCTGGTGACCATAACTCTTCCCACTCTAGTGACTTCCTGAGACACTGCCTCACCCAACTTGCATACCACATGAGGCTTGATCAGTAGCTGCACTTTAAGGGAGCTGTCAGGTGGCAGCAAGTCTCAGCGTGTCCTGGCATTTTGCAGAGCTACCCCAGGCTTGATACTTATGGCAGATGTCCTCAGTTTGCAGTGGGGCCTCTTCCACACCCTAAAGGGTTAGCATAGTCAGCAAACAACCATGGATCACTTTGTAGCTCTTACCGGGTAGTATCCGGCCAGTCACAAGCAGTGGGTAACCTGAGCCTGCACTGGAGCCCCTCAGAAGAGGCCCTAGAATCAACATACTTGAAGATTAGCTTCAGACTACAGCAGAGCAATGCCCATGTAGGCCCACATTTGGCTACCCAAAGGATAGTCTAAACAGGCACCAGAGCCTGCTGGGGCAAATCCCACTGAGTGGGGTAAGCCCCCCACACAGCAGCCCATAAGCTATCGATGCAGCAAAACCTCCACAGCCAATCAGCCTGAGGGTCACTCCCACACACTGATGTGCTAATAGCAACCAGGGCTTAACTATAACAAGAAGGCACACACAACACACAAAGGACTCTCCTGAAGCACCCGGTGCAGGTGATCAGGGAGACTGTGCCACTGAGCATCACAAGGCACCTACTACGTAAGGCCACATAGCTAAGTCTGTGGGACATAACAAATCTACCTAGTACATAGAAACAAATAGAGAGGCAGCCAACATGAGGAAACAAAAAATAATCTCAAATGAAAGAAGAGGAGAAAACTCCAGAGCAGAACTAAACAAAATGGAGGCAAGCAACCTATGAGATACAGAGTTCAAAACAATGTTTATAATGCCTCTGATAAGGGGCTAATATCCAAAATATATAAGGAACTCATACAACTCAACAACAAAAAAATAAACAATCTAATTAGAAAATGGGCAGAGGACTTGAATAGACCCTTCTCCGAAGAGGACATACAGATGGCCAATAGACATGTGAAAAAAATGTGCAACATCACTGATTATCAGAAAAATGCAAATAAAAACCACAATGAGATATCACCTCACAGCAGTTAGAATGGCTATCATCAACAAAACATATAATAACCAGTGTTGGAGAGGCTGTGGAGAAAAAGAACCTTCATATACTGTTGGTGGGAATGCAGATTCGTGCAGCCATTATGGAAGGCAGTGTGGAGATTCCTTTAAAAATTAAAAATAGAATTACCATATGACCCAGGAACTCACCTCTTGGGTATCTGCACAAAAAATCTGAAAACATTTATCCATAAAGATATATGTGCTCCAATGTTCATTGCAGCTTTATTTACGGTGGCCAAGCCATAGAAACAACCAAAGTGTTCTTTGATAGATGATTGGATAAAGAAGCCACGGTATATATACACAATGGAATACTATTCTGCCATCAGAAAATGTGAAATAGTGCCATTTGTGACAACATGGATGGATCTTGAGATTATTATCCTAAGCAAAATAAGTCAGACAGAAAAAGTCAAGAACCATATGATTTTACTGATATGTAGTATATAAAACTGAAAACAAGAAAAGAACAAGAAAAACAAGTGAAGAAACAAAACATAGACACAGACAATAGTTTAGAGGTTACCTGAGGGTAAGGGGGGATGGGGGTGGTAAATGAGGGTAAAGGGGATCAAATCCATGGTGATGGAAATAGAACTGACACTGAGTGGTGAACACACAATGTTATATATAGATGATGTATTACAGAACTATACACCTGAAGTCTATGTGACTGTGCTAATAATTGTCACCCCAATAAATGTTAATAAAAAAATGAAAATACAAACAAATGAACAAACCAACAAACAAATGTTTGCAAGAATTGTCAAGGAACTTAGTGATAACTTCAATAAAGAAACAACAAGTATAAAAAAGAACATAGAGGGCCGGACGAGTGGCACATTGGTTAAGAGCTGGATTGGGATGCCAGAGGGCCTTGGTTCGGATCCCACATATGAGGGCCAGTGCCACTGCCCTCTACAGCTAAGATGCTGAACAACAGCTCGACCTGGAGCTGGGCTGCCATGAGTCACCGGCGATGGCAGGTGGGTTGCCATGGGCTACCATGTGTAGCTAGCAGCCAGCTTGAGCGGCCAGCAGCTGCTGTGAGCGGCTGTCCAGAAACCTGCGACTGATCTGCCTCGCCCGGGAAGAGTGCAATGATGGTGCCAACTTGGGCCAGTGAAGCAACGTCCTCCACAACTAGACTGAAGAACAAAAGGATAGCAACTTGTCTGTTCCCCTACCCTCAGTTCCCCAATAAAAAAAATCTAAAAAAAAAGGACATAGAAACCATTAAAAAGAACCAGTCAGAAGTGAAGAATACAATAGCTGAACTGAAGAATGCAATAAAAGGAATCACCAGCAGACTAGATGAAGCAGAGAATCGAATCACCGACTTGGAAGACAAGGTTGCAGAAAGCACTAAGTCAGAATAGCAAAAAGAAAAAAAGAATTTAAAAAATGAGGATAGTTTAAGAGACCTCTGGGACAACATCAAACATAACAACATTCACATCAAAGGGGTACCAGAAGGAGAAGGGAGAAAGCAAGGTGTTGATGACCTATTTGAAGAAATAATGACTGAAAACTTTTCTAACCTGGTGAACCTGGGCATACAAGTCCAAGAAGTGCAGAAACCCAAACAAGATGAACCCAAAGAGGCCCACACCAAGACACATTATAATTAGAATGTCAAATGTTGAAGACAAAGAGACAGCACTAAAAGCAGGAAGAGAAAGGCAACTAGTAACTTATAAGGGAGCTCCCATAAGATTGTCAGCTGATTTCTCAACAGAAACGTTGCAGGCCAGAAAGAATTGGCACAAAATCTTCAACCTGATGAAAAACAAGGACCTACAACCAAGATTACTCTACCCAGCAAAGCTATCATTTAGAACTGAAGGACAGGTAAAGAGCCTCCTTGACAAGAAAAAGTTGAAGGAGTTCATCATCACCAAACCAGTATTACAAGGAATGTTAGAGGGACTTCTTTAAGATGAAAAAAAAAATCAAAATTGTGAATAATAAAACTGCAATAGCTACATATCTATCAACAATTACTTTAGATATAAATGGATTAAATGCTCCACTCACAAACATTGGAGGACTGAATGGATAAGGAAACAAGACCTTTACATATACTGTCTACAAGAGACTCACTTCAAATTGAAAGGTATACACAGATGGAGCATAAGTGATGGAAAAAGACATTTTATGAAAATGGAAATTAAAAACCAAAAAGCTTGGGTAGAAATATTTACACCAGACAAATAGATTTAAAACAAAGGATAAAACAAGAGACAAAGAAGGACTCAGTAATCCCACTTCAGGGTATTTATCTGAAGAAATCAAATGCTACTACTTCAAGGGGACGTGGTCATCCATATGTTCATCACAATGCTGTTTATAATGGCCAAGATGTGGAGGCAGCCTGGGTGTCTGTAGATGGAAGAATAGATAAAGAGGAGGTGGTACATCTATACAAAGGAATATTGTTCAGCCAGGGAAGGGAATGGATTCTTGCCATCTGTGGTAGCATGGATGGACCTTGAGGGAAACGTGCTGAGTGAAGTGTCAGACAGAGAAACACAGATGCAATGAGATTTTGATTTATGTGGAATCTAAAGAAGAAAATAAACAAACAAAACAGAAACAAGCTCATAAATACAAAGAACATTGTGATGGTTGCCAGATGGGAGAGGGGTTGGGGATGAGTGAAAATAGGGAAGGAATTAAGAAGTATAAATTTGTTGTTACACAGTAGTCATGGGGATGTAGGGTATTTCGTAAGTAATATAGTCAATAACATTGTAATAACTATGTATGGTGTCAGATGGGTACCAGGTTTGTTGGGGTGATAGATGGGAGAAGGTTGGGGGCAGCATGTAAAAGATGAAGGGAGTAAAAAATACAAACTGATAGTTACAAAACAGTCATGGGGATGTAAAGTAAAGCACAGGGCATACAGTCAATAATATGGTAGTGTCTATGTACAGTGCCAGATGAGTACTAGACTAGTCAAGAGGATCATTTCTTAAACTATACAAATGTCTAACCACTATGCTGCACACCTGAAATTAATATGAAATAATATTAAATGTCAACTGTAATTGGAAATTTCAAAAAGGGGAAAAGGTGAAGGGGAATAGAGGTTTAAATCTCCAGGTATAAAACAAGTCATGGGGATGTAATGTACAGCATAGGGAATATAGTCTATAATATTGTGATAGTGTGGAACAGTGTCAGGTGGTTGCTGGACTTATCATTGTGATCACATTTTTAGGGATATAAACATTGAATAACTATGGTGTACACATGAAACTATAATAATACAATGTTGTATGTTAGCTATATTTTAATAAATTGTTTTAAAAAGAATGATCTCAAACTAACTATTCATCTTCCACTTTAGTAAACTATAAAAAGGTAAACTAAATCAAAAGCAAGCACAAGAAAGAAAATTATAAAGATTAGATTGAAAATGAAAGAAATAGGAATTAGAAAAATATTGGGTTTTCAGAAAAGTCATGATGCATTTTTGCAACAAAAAACATAGATAAAACACGTCATGATTTTCTGACAATCCAATAATAGGGAAAATCTGACTCTGGGTGGTGAACATACAGTGTAATACATAAATGATGTGTTATAGAAATGTAAACTTGAAACCTATATAATTTTACTAACCAATGTCACCCCCAATAAATAAATAAATAAAAGCTAAAGAAGGAATTAGTTGACAGGAAGATATAGGAAAAGAAAACACAGCCTGAAGGTCAAAGAGAAAATTATAAGGTTAATAAAAATTAAGCATACATGGAATATAGGATAAAGTGAGGTCAGCATAAATGATATTGGGGTTCCAGATGAAATAAAAGAGTTATGTGAAGCATTAATTGAAAGCATAATTATGGATAATATGCAACATATATAACAAAATATATAGAGAATATTAAGCTAATCATAAAATAATCTATTTGCATGGTTCCCATTGCATAAATTTCTAAAGTGAACATAAACTAATCTAGGATTTTATAGGTCAGGATTGAGCCTACTTTTCAGGAGGATGATTGAAGGGATAAATTATGGGGAGTAAGAATGTTCCTAGTTTGATGGTAATGTGTTATTTGGTGAGTCTGTTCACCTTATTGCAATCCATAAGCTGTACACTTATGGTTGATGTATTTATTTATGTGTATGTTATACATCAAAATAATTGTTCCAAGTGATTTTTGATATTATTGTTACTATTTATAAATACATAGTATTGAAATCATTTAAGAAAAGAAAAACAAACTACTGTAGCTACAGCACTTGCTGCTGAAACCAACCACCCCTTCAATGACTTCCACAAAAGTTCTTACCAACTTTATACAGTTCAGTATAAGATATACTGTACCTTATCTTTAAAAGTTTCTGTCTCTCATTCAATGTGTATAACCTGATTTCTCTTTAAGAATCATTTATCTTAATTTTCCTTCATCAGAAATAATAATTGAAATTATAAGGCTATAAAATTTCTCAAGCATTTAGAAAAAGGTAAAATTTTTGATCCTATAATATATCCCTATAGAACACAAAAGTGTCCCCTGTCAGCAGTAAACACTAACAACATGTGTGGACTCTCATCTGTTATTTTACTTTCAGATTGTCTTGTTCAGTGATCAGAAGAGATTTATTATAAGCATTGATTAGGTTGTCAAAAAAAGAAATGTTTCCCTCACCCCAATCTTGAACATGATTAAATGATTTGTTAGAATTGTTTCCTTATAAAGAGGCCTTAAGTTTGTAGAATGTTTTACTACTTACCAAATCTTTTCACCTTCTTTTAATCCTCATAAGAGTTCTGGGATATATTATAGTTGGGGCAAGTGCTGTTATCTTCATTTTCTAGATAAGGACATTGAGACTCAGAGAAGCAAAGTGACTTGTCAGGCAGTGAGTGAATGGCTGAGTTGGAACTTTAGTAAAATACAAATATTCTCATTGCAAATCCCATGCTCTTTCTAGTTCTTTTTTCCATCTGCTTCACTGAATGATTTACTCATTTAACAGAATTGAAACAGGGCTGTCTCAACACAGCTACAAGAGAAAAGCTCTGCTAATCTAAAAGTACCCAAGAGACAAATCTTTTTCCCCAGATCTCCTTCAGGGTAATGACTATAAAATGGTTACCTTTGATTTACAGCCTCTAGAATCTTGGTCTTTCCCCATTTGGTTTGGTCTCTCAGTTCTCTATCCACTGCATCCATGTTCTGTCCCACTGGTCCTGTCCACCATCAACATTCACTCTGGTTTTTTAATCATTCAAGAAAAAGCAAAGAGTAGTGTTTAAAGTAGGGTTGCCAGACTAAATATAGGATGCCTATGTAAATTTGAGTTTCAGATAAATGAATACTTATTTATTATGAATGTGTCCCAAAATTGCATGGGGATGTATTTATACCAGAAAGTAATTTGTAGTTTGTCCTGAAGTTCAAATTTAACTGGACACTTTGTATTTTTATTTGCTAAATCTGGCAACCCCTAGGTTAACAGCACATGTTCTGACACCAGAATGACTTCATTTAAGTACTAACTCTGACTCTGAGTAGCTGTATGATCCTGGGCAAATTTTTTTAACATATCTGAAATTTAATTTTTTTTTGTCTAAAGTGGGGATAATAATATTTTATATTTAATAAGGTTGTTGAAAGTATTAAATATTGGGTTTTCGGAAAAGTCATGATGCATGTTTGCAATGAAAAACATAGAAAAATACATCATGACTTTTCTGACAACCCAGTAAGATAATGTGAGTAAAGCTCTTAGCAGGGTGCCTATCATATAACAGATACTCAACGTGTTAGCTATTAATATTTTTGAATGACAATGACTAATAATAGCATTATCCCTGTTAAGTAGATGGGCATTTGAAAGGTAATAAAATCTTCAGTTACATGGATAAATCTCTATAGTAGAAATCTAGGGACCTTCTCATAGGCAGCCAGTTTTCTCAGGGCATGGACCTTTTTTATAATTAAACTTAAAGTATAACCCCTCAGTGTCTGAAACAGAAATGACTGTTTTGTTATGAAACACGATGCAGTGTCGGTAGCATTTAAGTCTGAGACAACATATAAAGCAGGAATGATATAAAGTAGTGTTCAGGGCAATCGATGCCAAACACCCAATAGTGGTCCTCTCTTTAGTGTCAATTTGGTCAACAGGCAGCAGGCGATAAATCCTGAAGTCAGCCTGCATCTGGGTAACATACAAATAAGCAAATGACCTTAGAGAAGAACACGGCAACAAAGATTCAAAGCAAGGCAAGAGAGAATCAAAGAAAGTGATTAACAGTGAGGAAGTTCCAGTCAAAGATTTGTTGTTCATGAATACATCTTCATTTACTTAGGAGCTGCAAGAGAAGCAAGACCCAATAGTATTACTGAGCAGGTTTTTGGAATAGGACTTTCAATACTGAATTAGATACAACCAGAAGTGAGGGTCAAAATATTTAACAATTCATATAAATAAGAAATGCCACAGGCACTAAAGGCCCCTGGTTTGTCTGTTCAGTTGGTGAACTGTAAGGAGATACAAGGGCCCAGTAAAAGGAATCAGCGTGGCCAGGGTAGTTGTTGTGGTGGGACACGGAGAGTCAAGGGTGGCAGCTTCATACCAGTTGGCATGGAAATATTTCAACATGTTTAATAATCAGTAGACGCATGCTGGTATGACAACCAAATAGCAGTCCTGGATAAGATTCAAACTAGATTACAAACAGGCCAAGCAGGCAGACCAACCAGTGCAGGTTACCTAGAGCTATGTGTTTATAACTTTCATGGCCATAAAATTAGATTGTGATGATTTACTTTTGTTCTTTGATTCCAAATCAGCTAAAATTCCAATTATCAAAATCCAAATAATTTGATTTCAAATTATTTGATTCCAAATAATTTCAGTGAAAAGCAGTAATTGAATCAATTTTGTTTACCATTTATCCCTATCACTTATCACAGTACTCAATAAATATTTGATTAATGAATAAGCAGCCAGTCAGTTTCTCCTAGTACCTGGAGCGTCCTGAGCAAATGTCTACCTAGAGGATAGAACGTTCTGATAATTCATTCTGTGCTTGAATTGGCCTTGGAGGTCTGCTCCAGGTTCAAGCTGGTCCCATATCATTTGAACCCTTACATATCAATTCCTAAGCTTCACCTAGGGAAAAGAACAATTACATAGCATCCCTAAAGTGGAATTGAACACTTAAAGGAGAGGAGAAGAACCACACAAGTCATAAGAATACTGAGCTGTTTCTTAAACTTTTTCAGTTATATTCAAATTCTATTTGTTAGACATGGGTCCAGTTTACAAGTATAGAGAAAAACAACTTTCAGGAAATAGACTACCTATGAACTTCAGTCACTCTCAGTTAAAACCAAAGTCTTATGACAATTTAGGTCTCATGATAAACTGCCTCTATTCATTTGGGGAAGTGAAAAACAGAACTACATTGCAATTCTGTAAGTGACAAATTTCTCAGCTTTAAATAGAAATAGAACAATTCAAAGAATTAGCTGCCTATAGCAATGATTCAGTGTTTTAATTCATGACAATATACTTTAACTTGATTTTCATAATTTGTATAGATATGTTCTTAAATACAATTATTTAAAGTTTACTTCACAAAATTGTGGCAATTGATGCTATACACTTACACTATAGTAAATATGAAGCCACCACAGAATAATAAGACCATTTTTTAAAATTTCTACTAGACCTTGAGGAAAAGAACATAACAACATGATTGGGGATCAAAAGTCTCAAATTTCCAATAAGCATTTTTCAAAAGAACAGCTATCTTTCTTTTAACATTATGAGAACATTTTTCTGTGACCATTCCTTTTGCTTTTGCTTTCAACTATTATTTTGCTTATTATGGATTTTCACAAATATTTTGCTTATCGGCTAATTTTCCATGCAAATGGCTAGTCACAAAAATACTAAATTGCTTTTAATTTTATTTAATGAATATATATTACTATTGATTTGTTGATTTCTTTCCTTCCTGTATTGATTGAAAAGAATTGTCCACTTAACTGTACAATTATTTCAGTTTATTTCACATGCTATTCCTCATCAAGCCACCTTTCCACCCTTCATCCAAACACACATTATGTAGTAATACTATATTATATTACCTGAAGTTAAATTCATTTTATTTGAAGATATATATATATATATATATATATATATATATATATATATATATNATATATATATATATATATATATATATATATATATATATATATGAATCTACTCTACTCCTGCCCTCAAAGCAGCCGCACAAAGAAGTAAATAGCATGTGGAAAAATATCTCTACAGAGTTATTTATTTTGTTTCTCTGCTTCCAAACACCAGTTTTAATAAGACACAAATGCTAATGGCAAGAGTCAGAAAGTCTGCTTACAACGTTGAGTGGACCAGTTCAGTATTACTTCAATTCTTAAGAAGCTCAGGGAGACTGGCTACTTTGGGAGACTAACCCATAAGACAGATAGAGAAAGCCTAAACCTTCAGGAGTCCAGCATAGACTCTATCCCTTGAATTAGCTTCAATGATTTAAGGACACTCTTGAGAGAAAATTACCTGAGACTGGGTCAATCCCACTTTGAGCCCTACAATAATGACCTGAAATTCAAAGATGAGATATAAATTAACCTGACCTATGCAGGTAGGGAGCAGGGCTCTACTTGGTATCATTCTTAACCTCCTCAACTTATTCCCTGCTCAGAAACAGGATTATCCTTCCCAAATGCTGAAACATTAACATTCTCCATTTTTATATAAGCACAAAACTAATACTTTGAACTCCTGAAAAAGTGAGACAGAAATAAATTTATCATTCCATACATTTTGAACAATGCTTTTAAAGGGAACAGTATGGTCATACAAATGAAATCCATGAAGAAAGACAGAATGAAAAGTGACTACTTAAGGCCAAAATATGTTAAACCACAATCTCATATGCATACTTAATTTTAGCACTAAGTGAAGCCAGTAAAGGTCAGGATAAAAAAAATAACACCAAATGTATCATTTTTCCTTATTTAAATATTGCATTGAATTGTTAGGCCATTTTAACAAGTGGGTATCTTTAGATAATAAGCATTTTAATGGGATATACAAGAAAGAAAAATTGAACAGCACTTCTAAATTTGATACTAGCTAAATACTCTGGCCTTTTATATAATACTATGTAGTCTTAATACTATTTATAAATATATCTGCCTTATAAATAAAGTATTAATACATTATCACTGTATCTAAGGAAACTTCACACCAATAATGTTGTTCAACAACATTTAATTCACTTTGGAAAAACATAAAAAATATCATCAATATTTTATCATTTTATAAGTCATATTAAAATGTACAAATTTAGCAGTAAAGAAGACAATGTACACACAACTGTTTTTCAGTATCTACAATAAACTAAGTCAGTTTTTTCTAAAACCCTTATCCATTGTCTATTCAGAATCAAATGTCTGAATGATGGATATTGATTAGGAGGTTTATGGGGAAAGATGTGGAGGAAATGAGTGATGACGATAAAAACAGAAGATAAATCAGGGGTACTTATTATTAGATCATATTTAAAGAGGATAAAAATAAGGTAGGGATTGTGTGATAAAAAAGAACAAGCTGTGAAGGTATTGGGATAATTCATTATATAAAATTTAATCAAAGGCCAAAGAGATAATTGGAAGGGAATATATGATTGCAAATGCATAAATATTGTTAACATATAAAGCCATCATAACAATTTCATTAGAGAAATTCATACAGTTTTATTTTACAAGCAAAGGTGCATGCCAATCATTTAACTATATCTAGGAGAAGTATAAACTGTTATGTGTAGCCTAGTTTCCAAGTCTACAACAAACAGTACCATTCTTTTAGGTATATTTTGTTAATTAATTAATTGAATTTAGATTCCAAAATTGCCATAACATACTGTTGACTTTCATCCTAAACCAGGATCTTGATTGAGGATAACCTGAGAAGTATAAAAAGTTGACAAGACACCCTCTTCACTTCTAGATGGTGGTTCTCCATACACTTTGTTCTCTTTACCTGTATACTTTCTTTCCACCCATTCCTTGAAACCATCATGCATAGCATAGTGATATAAGAAAGTTGATGCTTGCCCCAGGAAAGTTCAAAAGCATCAAGTTTCAATTGCAAATTTCAATGGCAAATTCTACCCTTTCCTTAAGTATCTTTTCCATAATTTTTTCAAATATCATTTAAATATAACTAAAGTTTGAAGAATTTCCCTTATGTTATTCTGATTGTCAGTGTAAAACACATTCCATATGTTGAAAATAAAAGAAAGGGTATTCAAGCACTGCTCATATGTCTTTAAACATTTTTGTGGAGAAATAAAGCCTCCTGTCTGATATTGTTTCTAGTGGTCCTTTCAGTAGCTGAGAGCAATAATACTTGCCTTATCTCACGTTTTTACTTTTCTGATAAATAAAACTGATGCATGAAAGTTAGGTAATCAATCTGGGATGCTGGCAGATTAGATAAGTACATACAGAATTTACAAATCTGAATGTGGCAACCACAAAAGATGTGAAAATAATTAGAAAATATGGTCATAAAACTTAATTATTAAAATTGTCTCCTAAAATAATGTAGATGTACCATTGGTCAAATAATTTCTCGAAAAATGTAATAACCACACCCCAAAAGATGCCTGATGTGACATGATAAACCAGAGAAAACTATTGTTACTCCAGTCTCTTCAGTCCAACGAACCTATAATTGGTCCCTGAAGTAGACGTGATACAAATTCCCTACTTCTCTGGTTTGATATTTGTAGGTTAGGAGTGCTGAATTCAGAACTGTTCCCTTGGGAAATGTTACAAAGATTACATCTTGCTAAAGAATGTAGGAGAGCTTCCCGTGCTTTTGATGCCTCTATGTTGTGCTCTTGAGAGATGTGAAGGCTAATCTGATTTACATTATTCATTAGAACATTGGAAGTCATAAGATTGGTTATAGAAAGGCACTTAGTGAGATTTTCTTCCAAAAATTGTTTGTAGAGTTCTTCCACCTTTTTTTCCATGTAACTATTAAGCATAGAGTTCGAGAGGGGCTGCTTATGAAGCAACATACTTTTTTCTCGAATTTCATCCCCATTCAAAAGTTTTGAGGCAGGTGGTTTCTCTAGGGGCTCACTGATAAAAGAATGACCCAGCGGCATATCTACTGAAAGTAAAAGGGGACCATTAAAAGCATCATCACGTACATGTTCCACAAAGCAGCCTGAGTCATACATGTTCCCCACGTGGTCTCCTCCGATCTGTAGGTCAGGATAATTTTGGCAAATACTTGTACATGACCAAGAACGGTATAAATCCAGTTGTCTTTCATCATGTTGTTCTCTTTTTGGAATAGGCAATGCAACAGACACATTTCCTGGCAGGGATGCACTTTTGCATTTTGCTACAGTTATCTCATCCACTGATTTTATTTTATTTGTATCATTAATTTGCTGTGTTAAACTTTCTTTCACAACCTTATGTTGATTTTCCATTTGATCAGGAGAAAGTGAATTGTCTTCTATATCTAAAAGCTGCTTTTTCCAAGTTTCCTTTTTATCATTTGAGGTCTTCTTACATGTAAGTGGATTGCAAAAGGTATATGTCTGTTCTTTGTATAGGAGTTCAATTAAGAAGGCTTCTCCAAGCATTTTATTAGGCCAGGATTCTGAACAGGACACTGCAGTATATTCCTGTAATATAACAGATTAGGGCAACATACATTAAAGTGTCAAATTAAGATTTATCTTCTACATGAAACACAAGTGATTTAGAGAGGCAGCATTGCTCAAAGTATAGAGAATAGAGCCAGGAGTAAGGAGCTTGGGTTCTGATTCTGCCATCAACTTTTTAATATCAGGTAACTTATTTACCATTCTTGGGTCTCAATTTTCCTATCAATTAGATAGTTGTAATAATACTCTCCTGCCTTCTTCACAGCATTATTTTCAGGATAATATTATATGGTGTACATGCAAGTGTCTTAAAAAGTACAAACTTATACAAATGTTTATATCAGCTGCCATAAATGATTTATTTTAAAGTTATTAGTTAAACTGCCTAACCTTTTCTCTATCTTCTAATAGTCTAGTTAAAATCAAGCCTGCTTGCAAGAAATTGGTCTTAATTTAACTGTATTTTAACTAATGTCATTTGAATCACACATTGAAAAAAAATGTTATACCTTAGAATGTGTACAAGAGATGGATATTTATATATAGTTTGGACTCATGAGCACTTTCAGATTTAAGCTACAAATATAACCACTTACTTTTTCAATAATCTAATTGGAAATAGAAATTCATAAAGATAGAAAGTAGAATAGAGGCTTCCAGGGTCTGGGGGGGAGGAGAGAATGGGCAGTTAGTGTTTAATGGACACAAACTTTCACTTTTGCAAGATGAAAAAGCCCTGGAACCAGAGTGGCGATAGTTGCGCAATATCAATATACTTAACGCCACTGAATTGTACACTTAAAAACGGTTAAAATGTTAAATAAATAAATAAATGCAAATAAGCTTGTCAAAGTCACTACCATCCTTTTTACTTTTGTCTTTCCTTTTCCTTCCTTCCTTCATTCCTTCCCTCCTTCCTTCCCCGCTCCTTCTTTTCTTTCTCTCTCTCTCCCTCTCTCCCCCACCCATTCCTCCCTCCCTCACTCCTTCCTCCCTTCTTTCCTTCCATTCTTTTGGATCTAAATATTAGTTCCCAAAGCACTTATTGCAGTCTTTTGCATAAATTGCTTGCAATTTTAAGACTCCCAGTTTTCCATATAAACTCTATAAGTGTGCAAAAGGAAAAAGCAGACTTGATTCAAGATACAATTTTCCTTTTATAGATCTATAGTGTCTACTATACATGTTTCTGGGAAACTTACTTATTCATACTTAAAAGCTTTTCAGAAGAAAATGAAACAATACAACCCCCCAAATGTAAACAATTAGACTTACCTTTCCCAAATGTCAGGATACTTAAAGATTTAGTCTTCTAAGATTCCAACACTCCAAACACAGGAAAAGTCCTTTTTGGCTTATTTGTTTCCTAGCTTTTGCTTATACCTCAGACAGATAACTTCAACCACACAAAATGAAATACTTCTGCTTTCTATTCATGCCCTAGGACCAAAGCAAACTAGTAGGAAAATGATGTGGGTTGATCACATATATGGTATGGTAATGATCACATACCAAAAGAGGATCTTGAAAGTGTTTATTCAAGATGCAAATGACAATGACAGTGGGAAATGTTAACAGCAATAGTTTCCTACATTCAAGTAAAGACAGAGACAAGGTTATTTTAACATTTTAAGTAAAAAAAGCAGCATAGAAACAAGCATATTTTGTAACAATGAATAACTAAAATAAATTAAATGACCATCAATAAGACAATGTGTATATAAATTATGATGCATCTATTACATGAAATACTAAACTAAGGATTTTTAATACTGGAATGATAAAAAGCATCTATTAAGTAATTACTAGAAAACAGTCATTCTAAATTTTTTAAACGTACTATTTAACTTAAAATAGAAGCTATTATCTACATCTTACAAAGAAACAAAGACAGAGAACAGTTATATACTCGTTGAAGGTCACAAAGCTAGTAAAGGTGGAACTAGGATTGTACCAAGCAATTGGATTCAGAACCCATGCTCTCAATCACTACACTGTATTGCCTCAATGTGGACTAATGGAATGCCAGTTGCAGAACAACATATACAGTATGATTCCATCATGTATTGAGCATGTACTATATGCCAGGCACTTTTCTAAATACTTCACATGTACTGATTTAATCATCATAATGTATGAAACAGATATTATAATCTCCACTTTACCTATGAAGAAGTTGAAGTACAGAGAAGTTAGATAAGATGCTCAATATTACACAGCTGTAAAGGGTAGAGTCTGGGTTTCAACCCAGGCAGTCTGGCTTCAAAGACTGTGTGGTTAACTTCCATACTATAACTGACTTTTTCTCCCTTTTAATTGAATTAATATATGCAATCATGTTTGTGGGAAAGGATAAAAATCAAACTGTTAATAGAGGTTTCCTCTGGGAGGAGGGAGGCAGGGATAAGATGACGGGTAATTTAACTTTTTACTCCCTGTATTTCTATATGGTTTTAATTCTCCTACAATGAACATGTATGTATTATTTGCACAATTGAAAAATAAATAATTCACATACATAAAAGGACAAGAAATAAATTATACTACCTTCTTTAGAAATTATTTTCACAATCTCACAATTGTCTGCCCCACTAGAATGGTTTTGAGGCCAAATTGTCAAGTTAGACTGAGAAACATAAACAAAATTTCTACATAGTTGATACTTCCGGCCACAATTATCAATACAGCTTTTGTTTTACAAATAATTATTTCAAAATAATTATTTCAAACGTCCCATAGAATAGGTTAATTCTAAATTTGAATGCCATACCAATCAATTTATTTTAGTTTGTCAAAGATGTCCTCTTGTAAGAAATAGTGTATTAATTTAGCTTGGAACCAAGAGAATGGCTAATAGCAAAAGGAGAAAATATGTCTCAATCACACACCAGGAAAATGGTAAAAAGAATTATTAAAAAAATCAATTTTCTACCACTGCTACTACAAAAGGATATTAAAAGAAAATGGAGATCTCAAATTGTTCCTAACCTAGACTCCTTCATTAGTTACATCCTACTTCCTTTACCTCCAGCACCCCTGTATCCTGCTGATCCAAATTCTAGCAGCCCCCTATCCTAAATATCTCTGTCTTTCTCTGTCATTTTGTTCTTGGATTGCTGCAGCTGCTTCCAATATTGTCCCCTTTCAAATCCACTAGACATGTTAGATTGATTCATCTTTCACACAAATCTGCTGAATCCTTCAGTGGCTCCTATTCATCCACTGGTTAATAATAAGAACAATTTATTGAGTGTCTTATAAGTGAAAGATGTTCTTAGGCAACATCCGCACTTACATAATCTTCTCAGCAAATCTGCACGTTATGATTTTCCACACTTTTACGAAACAGGAAACAGCCTCAAAAGGACTAATAAGCATAGTCTAACATGGAACCTGAAGGACTATGTGTTTTCCCCTGTTTACTTTCTCAGCTTTTATTCCTCCACTTGTTCCTGAAGCTCTAATTACCATGTTGCTTTATGACTGTTCCTTCTACCTAAAATTCCTTTATTCTTATAATTTCCTGACAGACTATACATTCTCCTGGTTTTAGTTTAACTCTCAACTCTTCAGGCATACATGCTTTATAGCCTGGTTAATATTTTTCTACGTTGCATTTACCTCATCTTATCAGTTATCACTCTTGGAGTTCCTTGAAGGTAAATGCTTTTTCTTACTCATATTGATGCATTTGTTCCCAAGCAGCATGCAGAGTCTGGCACTTATTAGCATGAATTATAATTATTATCACTATCTGAACTACCTGTATGTCAGACCATGTGTCAAGCACCTTTACATACTCAATTCATTTAATCCTCACGATGATGCTGTCAGGTAGGCATCACCATTTCACTTAAACAATAGAGAAACTGACATTCAGAAAGAAGTATTTTGCCCAAGATCCATAATTATTAAGTGGTAGAGCCCTGGAATCCAAGTTTACTTTACACAAAAGCTGGTGCTAAGGTTCTTTGACCCTTCACTCTCAATTTCCACTGCCCATTTTTGGGATACCCCAACAATCCTTTAAATGTTATCGCTATCTTCAACTACCAGAAAAGGTTAAAACTTGACTGACAACAATGGCTGGAATAATGAGCTATGAATTTATTGAAGAGGAAGCTGACATTAAAGCACAAGGTCATCTTTTTACACAGGGAGGAGAGGAAGTGGTAGGAGAGTCAGGGACTATTGCACCCACAATTACGCAAATGAAAAAGGTCAACTCCCAGAAGGAAAGGATGCCCTGCAAACATCTCAAAAAAGGAAGGATACTGGAGAGGGAAAGGAGGTACCTCCCTGTGATAAAAGAAAAGGTAACAAAGATTGATATGGTGGTTCCGTCTTGTCTAGATAAGCATCAGCACCATGTGCTCTGTCCCTACAAACCTAGACAACACAAGTTTTAATTTATCTCTTTTCTTCCCACATCACATTGCATTTTGGCCATTGTCTCCCTCAGTTGTCTTGGCCCTTCATTCTCAGCCGCGGTTGCCAAGCAGGAAAGCTTGCGCTGACCACCAAGCAGGGAGATGGGAAAGCGGGCAGAAGGAATGCAGAGACCATTTGCTCTCCCGCCTCTCCTCTGGGCCTTGCAGATGAGAAAAGAGTGCGTAACTGGAGTTTATCATCCATAGGAGTTCACCCCCTCCCCCAAGGCTGATGGGAGCTACTGCCTCCTTGTCACCAGGCGCCCTGCATTCCCTGAATGGGCCCTTTCCTGCGTCACAAAGGCATTTGTTTCCCAGCGAATCCTGAGTGCAGCAGCCGCTGGTCCTTAGCAAGGGAGCTGAAGAAGGGCCCTGCCAAGCGTTAGGACTTTGCAAAGCATAGCTGAGCCAGAAACAGTGGCGAAGTGGCTAACTCAGGGTTACTTCTGCATGGTAGCCTGGACGTGGAAACAATGAGCTCCATTAAAGTCTATTATACCAGCGTGTCAGGGTCTAGGGAGGTGAGTGAAAAGAAAAGGGCCTCAGCAGGCGAAAGAGACTAGAGCGAAAACATTCTAGTCGGGAACTTCAGGATTGTGCTAAGACATTACCATTCCCTTCCTGCATTCCATTCTTCAGCTCCCTCTTCTCTAGGTGTTAGGGAGTGGAAGGGGGGGGCGGAGAACTGAGAATGTGGTTAATGTCCTCACCCAGGTTGTACTCTAGGGACTGATTGATCTGGGAGGTTTCTGTGTCCTGAGGTCACCCATCTTAAGGGCTTACAATAATTTTGTGGATGTTTCAAATGGAAGGGATAAATAACCCTGCTTAGGATGGGAGAGGAAAAATGGCTCAAGTCCTCAAAAGACTGGATAACCCCAGGCAGACAAACTGATTTTCAATTTTTAAGAAGGTGTATTTGCACAGATCAGACATTTCTTACAGTTTAGATGAATTATTTTGACCAGGATATAAGAAATACACGGGACAGTGCTTTCCAATACCAATATATTGCCAGTCACAAGTGTCATTTTAAATTGTCTAGTAGCCACTTAAAAAAAAGATGAGATTAATTTTAATATATTTTGTTTAACATAAAACATACAAAATTTTATTGTTGCAATATATAATCTGATAAAATATAGATGTTATATATCTTTATTTCATATTAATATCCAAATTGAAGTATGTATTTTGCACTCACAGCATATCTTATTTTGGACTAGCCACACTTCAAGTGCTCAATAATTATATGTGGCTAGTGGTTACCACATTAAACAGCTCAGTTATAGAAGGATTATTACACGGCTAAGAACCTCACTTGGCAAAGTTTTTGGAGAAGCATGGAAATTGAAGGATTTGGAATTGATTATAAATGGCTGACAAACATTTATCACATTCCTGCTGTGTGTCACAACAATGAAAGGTACAGGGAGGAATGAGAATTGATCTCAGCCTAGAAATAGTGTATTGATTTTGCATAAAGCCTTGTCAGGTAGATTAGAGATTTTATTTGGGTACAAAGAAATGAAAAGAAGCAGTTTGAAAAAGAAAACTGTGGACCATTTTACTAGCTTTTTTTTATTGTTGTGATTTATGTTATTGTATGTGGTGTTAAGAGTCTGTAAGAGGGAATTATTTGGAATCGGTAATGACCACTATGGATGCAGCAAAGAACTCACCCAATTGTTGATCTGTGTCTCTCAAACTGTAACATAAAAATCACCTGGAGGGCTTGTTAAAACATTCCTGGGACCCACTCCCAGAAAATCTGATTCTGTAGTTTTGGGGTGGGGTAAGGCTGATACTGCTGGTCTTATGAACATACACAGTCAAACTAGTACTGGTCTAAGCAACTCTTCTCTTAATGGGTTCCTCTGAAAAGGTTTTGAAAAACCACTATGAAGATTTAGGTCACATGCACCATGCTTTTGCAATTTTAAAAACTAAAGACCACTTCATGGATGGGGTAGAGGCTTGACCACTGCACGTACACCTGAAGCTGATGTATAATATTGTATGTCAACTATAATTGAATATATATATATATATATATATATATATATATATAGACATGGGATGTGGAGTATAGTGTGGGAGTGGAGTCAATGGAATTGTAATAGATATGTATGATATGGGGGGGAGGGGGCAGCAAACTGGGGGAAGGGTTGTCATTTTGAGGGGTAAAAAGTATAACTCTTGCACTGTGTTGTACACCTGAAACTAATTAAAATAATAATAATAATAATAAATACATTTTAAAAACTTAATGAGCCTCAGCAAGTAGACATGCTTCATTTTGGAATTTCAGAAATTTCTCAGGTATCTATTGGAAATAGGCAAGGTTTTCTCAGCATGACTGGATTAATTTTCAAGTCATCAAATAAAGTCTCTCGATGTGCATTTTGGCAGGAATCCCACTTGAATACACTTGAATAAGTTGGGGGTTGTACTTGTCAAATTGCTTTCACATGTGTTTTCTCATTCTGACATCAGAGATTTTGTGATACAAAATTGCCAAAGATTATCATGTGAAAATGTAGAAACCTCAAACTTCAAGATTTATGTTACAGTTATTAACAAAAAATTATAGTTATAAAATATGTTTAAAAGATAACTATGACAATTTAACATTAGTGTGTGTTTCAAGGGAAAATGCAGTCTATTAACAGAAGATACAAATCTCACAGTTCTTATTAGAGAACATAGAAAGAAGTGGCCACATTTATCCACACACATATTTGTAAATTTTTTTTTTTTTTTTTTGCTAAGCCATCCTGCCATTTGATGGCAGTTCAGTGGCAGCTCAGCTTGGGCTGTGAATCGAACTGGCGACCCTGTAGCTCAGAGCTCACACTCTTGAGTGAGCTCTTAACCAACATATTTGTAAATATTAATCCCCTGGTGTATGTATTTTATTTGTTCATTCCATGGATTTTATCTATACATAGGTATAGTCTCTGATTATAGTTTAGAACATGTAGTATGTTTCCCTCAAATTTGAAAACCTGATATCATGTCTATTTCCTACACAGAGCTACCATAGATATTGGCATAAATTAATACAGTGATGAGTTCAAAAGCATGCTTCAACTGTGACAAGAGTGTTCATACCACTTCATGTACAGTATGAAATTAATCTGGTAAATAGTTATAACCCATTAGAGATTTTCAGCCCCCACTGACACCTTACTGTAATTATTAATATACATATTAAACATATTTATGTATTATATGTGCATTATGTATATATGTATACACACACACACATATATATATATATATATGTATGTTTTTTTCTCTCCTCAAAGAAGTATCACATCATTAAAAGCTATTCCTCTTCCATAGCATAATGGACAGACAGGGAAAATAAAAATGAAAAATAAAATGGGATCAGCTAATTAAAATATTTCTATCATTCTATATCTTTGTCTATTTAGGTGAAGCAGAGACAGGAAGAAGTTATCAAGATTTTAGATACTTACAAAATAAAGTATGAATTAATGGACATTTCTGTCAGTTTGAAAGTACTTCAAGAAATGAGGATGAAAGTTTCCAGCCCTAAGGCTTTACCACCTCAGATATTCAGTGGTCAAGAATATTGTGGAGTAAGACTAAATCTTCATTTTTATTTTATTTTCATTTTATATCTTAAGGTCATATATATGGGGAAATAATACATTTATGGAGTGTGAGGGTCAGGTTTCTCCATTTATAGAATAGATGCCTGAAGACAAAGCAATTTGTAATTTATTACGAAATGATTATCTTAAAAGAAACTATGTCATGCTGCTTGTTTTGGAATACTTAAGCAGTATTTTTCATCATACATTATAGTCTGAAATTACTATACTCTAGAGGAAGTTTTTTCTATCTAACTTAGCTGGCAAAAGTTTGCCAAGGTCCAGGCAAGATAATTAAAAAATCTACTTAGACTCTTGAGTTTAATAACTTCATAACCGGGAATTATCAACATTGATATTACAAATTAATTTTAATTCCTTTTAGGATTTTGAAATGTTTCACAAGGCAAAGGAGAACAAAGAGATTCTGAAGTTCCTGAAAATTGAATAAATGGGCAGTAGTGATACAAAAGATGTTTACTGACATGGATCTGCATATACTTCCATATACATTGGTTACTTTTAATTGTAACAATGAAACTGCTTCATTAAAGTTAATTGCTACCTAGATTAAGTTGTAATCATTAAGAGGTGGGGCTTTATTATTTCAATCATGCATTAAAATCATTTGTCTACCACACAGAATATTTTATAAAGCTGTGTAAAAAGAACATCTATTAACATCAAACTTCTCTTGAGTTACTAGTAGCTGTCAATTCATAGGCATGAAATAGATTTTAGTGCATTTTCAATTTTCTTGCAGCTTTATTTTTTAAATGTTTCTCATTACATTTGACAAAGCCTTACATACTGTACTGGGGCTATTTTAAAAAGAAAAAAAAATCACTGGACCTCATTCCAAGCCCTTCTAAATGGAAATGGGGAAAGAATTGGAATTTGTATTGTTAACAAACTCACTGGTGATTTCTTTTTGTACACTAAGTCTGGGAACCGATACTTGAGAATAATTTTAGGTCACCTCTCCCTTCACCTCCACCTCTGCTGTAAAATGGTAGTGTTCTTCAATATCTGTTTTTACTCCGGTGGTTCCTATCTTATTGAATGATACCTGCATCCACTCAAACCCCAACTCAGAAACCTGGGCATTACCCTTAATATTGCCCATTCCTTCAGCCCCATATGCAATCAATCACTAAACCCTAGACAAGCTAGTTTTAATATCTCTCTTACCCCACACTCTCCAGCTCTCAACCTATTGCCTTTGTTCATGACCTAGTCAATTTTGCCTGTACTATTACAATATCTTAAAATCCTACTTCCAGTTTTACTATTCTAATATCTACCTTTCTCATTGTTGCTAAATCAGGACTTTCAACACTGACTGAACTGTGGAATCACCTGAGGAACTTTGAAAACCATGATGTCTAGATCCTATGTTTAATGGTTCTAATGTACTGCTAAAGTTGAGAATTGCATTAGAAGGATCTTTCTAAAATAAGTTTAATTAAGTTTACATAACCTACAGCAGAAAGTGTCTCACAATGTGGTGTTGGAAAACCACATTCTTCAGAATTACATGGAGAACTTAATAAATATGCAGATTCCTGAGCCCTCCTCCAAAACTCTAAAGTTGGGAAAAAGATATTTGAATTTTAAATGAGTAACTCCAGATGACACACTAACTTTTGCAAAGTGTTAAAATCTAAACTCTATACTTGTTCTCTGAAACAAGCTTCCATAGATCATACTTTTCTCATTTTATTTTAGTTATATCCACCTCTCTCCACCATTAACCCTACTTACCTATTTGTAGTTTCCTAAGTGTATCAGCTTTCAATTCTCTTGCTTTTGCACACACATGCAGGTCTATATTGTCCTGCCATCTGCTTGAAAAGTGTTGACCTTAAACAAATAGACAGCCAGATATTTCTCCAGCAAAATAGATTTCTTTGGGAACAACAAAGAACTGCAATTTGGGACATGTGGTCCAATGATGAACCACATGCAAGTCCAGAGAAACTAAGGAGAGGATGGCTCTTCTACAGACGTGGGAGAATCTATTGTAAATGAGGAGTCCAATGGAGGAAACTGAAAGTTCAAAATAGGTATAGTGAGCTTTCATTGGATGATTTACAGCATTCTCCCATTGGCTGAGCTGATATTGGGCAAGGGGGAATATTTTCTTCCTCCTGCTAAAGTAAAATATTATCACTTTATGTTGGAGATGTAAGGTAAGTCTCTTCCTATTAGGGTCAGTAATGTGTGCTGAGTGATGCATGTGTGAGAATTCTCTTTTCTAGACTCTAGACTCCATTTTAAATGAATTTTGTCTATTAATTTCACATTTCTGTCTTTTGATCAAGATATTTCTCAAAAAGCTTCACTGATCAAGAGTCATGTTTGTCCTGATTCAGTGGCCTTTTGTCCCTCAATGCTAGAAATGGCCTTTCCTGGGAGTTATGTCCCATATCACAGGGAAAGTGCATAGATTGGAAACCTATTGTGATCACATTTGAGTAACAAGAAGGGATAGGAGGGAGACCTCTCAAGTATTTTCTATCTAAAGTCTGTATCTTAGAATAGTGAATAGAGCAAAGGTACACTCAAAACTGAAATAATTAAATGAATGCTTTGGAAAGACACAATGGAGGAATAAAACATGACACCATTAACAATATTGTTATCTCAAAACAAAATATCTTATCAATAATATAACCTGTAGGTTGCAAATTCAGACTTATAAATTAGACTAGAATCCAAATTTAGTTAATAGTCTAGATGAAAGACAGGCTTCTGTAAATTTTAAACCTTATAACTAGCCTGGTCTAAATATCTTGGGAAAGCTGTCTCATTGAATGTCGTCTGCTTCAGTTTTGGGAAATCTTCACCTTCAGGTCATAAGATGGTGTGCAGTTCCCAACAGGGTGAGGTGCTTTCTTTAGATGTGTCACATGAATCCAGGACTCTATTCCCTGGAGTTTGGCTGCACAAGGGTCAGTTAGCAGTGCCTGCTACGGGCCTTCCCAGGGAGGTAAATTTCTTTCTGGGCTTGTCTTTTACAATAGATGGAATCTCCAGGCTGCAAAGTGTGTTGCTTAAGGTTTTTGTCTCCCTGGAGCACACTTTTAAATAAAAACTAACAGTGCACCATGAGAAGTTGGCATTATTCAAAGGAGTTTCCTGAAGTTCACCACAAGGGGACACTAGGTAATCCATCAGTGTTAAGCAGTCATGAGGGGCTTCATCAGTAATGCAGGGGAGAGAAGTTATGTGAGGAGCAGTTAACAAAAGGAATTCATAGGTAAGGAGGCTGACTGAATAATGCTAAGTGTGATGAGAATTCAGGAGGGATACTACTGCATGGGGTACAAAGATGGTTAGAAGGAATCCCACAAAAATTTATTCAGTGGCCTTAACCAAAAGGGCAGTGGCAATAATGGCTCTAAGGAAAAGGGGAGGTCCCCATGCAACAGGTGCAGTTTCCATCTATAATACTTAATGCAGTGGTTCTCAACTTTCCTAATGCAATGACCCCTTAATACAGTTCCTCATGTTGTGGTGACCCCCAACCATAAAATTATTTTTGTTGCTACTCTATAACTGTAATTTTGCTACTGTTATGAATCATAATGTAAATATCTTTTTGTTTTCCAATGGTCTTAGGTGACACCTGTGAAAGGGTCGTTTGACCCCCAAAGGGGTCGTGACCCACAGGTTGAGAACCGCTGACCTAATGGGTATGTGGGGACTAAAAAAATACTTTTCCTCACACCTTCTAAGTTCTTCCAGCTGGGCTAATAATCAAACTAACAGAGGCAGATTAATAGAAGAAAATCAAGTGTTAATACATGTGCACAGGGAATTCACATAAGCATGATATTTCCAAAAACAGTGAGGTGAAATTTGGTATATATGTCATTTTGGAAAAAGGAGAAAGGGGGGTAGGAGTCTGAAATTTCCAAGGAAGTAGGCAATTTATAGGTAGTTGAGGAAGAGTAGAACATACATGGCAGATAAATGTTGCTGGGCAACCCAGAAGCATTGATACCCAGGTGGTAATCTGGAAAACAGACTCCTACATCATTACTTCCCATCCATCATATTCAATTCAAATTAGGCTGCTGAGGTGAATAAACTAAGATTTCCTTCCTGGAGTAGGTCTTTCCCTCTGAATCTCTTAGGCAGGAAACGGGGGTGGTGGTGTCACAGAGTCTTTCTGAGTTATTTGTTTCTAAATAACCAGCTTAAATCAATCTCCCAAAAGGCACAGCTTTTGGGGTGGCAAACAGTTTTTGGTTCCCTTCAGGTTGACTGTGAGCCCCAAGTTTTTGGGTGAGTATCCCAAGGGCATTTCCTTCCTTTGCACATACAAAAAAGAAAAATAGGAATCTGATAACTAGGATGCCCGAAGGCAGGTGTGTTCATTAAACTCTCTTTTAAGGCTTTAAAAGCTATATCATCGTGCTCCTCTCATAAAATTGGGTTAGGGTCATTGTTCTTTAGTAAAACATAGAGCGCTTTGGCCATAGGAGGGAGACCTAGGATCCAGTTTTGGCAATAACCAACTAGCCTGAGAAAAACCTCACAGCTGACACTTAGTTTTGGGTTTCGGGAAATGTAGGACACCATGAAACCTATATGGATCTAGGTGCAGCCCTTGCTGTGTATCAGATGCTGTAAATATCAAAGTTGGGTTTGGGCAAACTGCGATTTTTCCTCGGTGACCTCATGTCCCTCAAAAGCTAAAAACTTTAGCATGTGGATATTGTTTTCCTGTGAGACTGAGGAGGAAGAGCAAAGAGCATGTTGTCCACATGTTGCAACAAAGTAAATCCTTAGGGAACTTTATATCATCCAGAACGGCCTTCAGGAGTTGTGAGAAATAAGAAAGGCTCTCAGTAAAACCCTGAGACATTACTGTCCAGGTGAATCATTTTCCTTCCCATGTGAAGGCAAAAAGATATTGGCTAACTGCAACAGGAATACTCAAGAACGCACTGCTGAAGTCAATTACATTAAAGAATTTACTTTTAGTTGGGATGGATATACTTTCAGATGGAATGGATATTAGTAACCTATGATAATTAGGAAAACAGGGTGTTGAGGGATATGCTGTTGTTTATTGCTTGAAAGTCCTGGATAAATCTCTACATCTGTCCCTTGATTTTTCTCACAGGTAAAACAGGAGCATTACAGCAACTAGGACAAGGGATAATGAGAATCTGAGTCTTGTGATCTTCTATTAGGGCTTTATATCTTGAAGGGCTTCTTTACTTATGGGGTACTGATTAATTATAGGAAGGGGTTTTGAGGGATCTATTTGAATTTTGATAGGAGTTATACTATGGATCCTGCCAATAAAACTTGAAGATTTTGCCCATAAACGGGATGGTAGCTGAACCAATAGGGACAAGTGATCAGTACTTCCTGATTCAGCTATAGTGCCATCAGATATGGAGCAAATAAAATATATTGAAGGGTCATTTAATTCACCTTATTGGCTCTTTTGATGACTACTGTACATTTTTAGAAATATTTTCCCATTTGGGGAGAAAGAGCTTCTGGTATTATACTTTCTAAAGAAGTCTCAACCTAATAAATGAATAGAGGTAAAGGATCTAAGGAGAAAAGTGTAAGCATCTCTCAAAGGGTCCAAACAAAAAGGTATAGGTTCAGAGACAAGAACCTATTGAGGTTGATTAACAATCCTCACGATTTGAACTGTTTTAGTACTATGAGGCTGGGGCTGATTTGCATCTGTGGAGTTGAGCACTGAGAGTGTGGCTCCATTGTCACTAAGAACAAAGACAGATTCATTCTCAATCTGGAAAGTGGTTTCTCTGAGCCAATTAAGAGGGAGGATTGGGACGCGCCCCTGTAGTTCCTTGAAGCCCCGTCATTGGGGATTAGGAGGACATTGGAAAGGCTGGTTAAAGGCTGAAAAACTTAAATTTGTGACAATCTCCTCTCCAATGTCCTGATATTTTTTTTGCAATAAAAGCAGAAACTAGGTTTTTTGTTTTCTAGAGATATGTTCATTTTGTTAAAATGAAAATTAAGAATTTTAGTGGTTTGTCTTTCAGGGGACTCATCTAGGGCGTCAGTAAACTGATTTGTCAAATTGATCAAATATAGAGTGAACATGGTCTGCGATTCCATCCTGGTCCTTTTAACTAAAAGAGAAAGATTTCAGTTCAGCCTGTTAATAAACATATTAGTAAAAGCCACCTGAGTGAAATCAATATCTAAAGGAAGTCCAGAGTTTTCTCTGAAAACAATCTGAAGTCAATTATAATATTCATGAATAGGTTCATCAGACTTTTGTAAGCAGGTCTGAATTTTGTCCCAATCAACATGCTTTGGGAAAGCCCTAAAAAATGCCTGATGAAGTTAGTTAGTGATTGCCCAAGCTTGATCATGTAACAAGTCAGCAGGTTGGAATTGGCATGAAATATTCAAAGTTATGAAAAGCAAGGACCTACAACCAAGATTACCTAGCAAATCTATCATTTCAAATTGAAGGACAGATAAAGAGCTTCCCAGACAAGAAAAGGCTAAAGGAGTTCATTGTCACCAAATCAGTATTATAAAAAGTGTTAATGGGACTTCTATAAGAAGAAGAAGTAAAAGTAGTTGTTGATATTATAGAAAGTAGGTTTATGGAATTTAAATGTTCCCTATAATGACCATTGGTATTCTAAATTACTTTTAGTCAAATCAGTCCATTTATTTAGAGTTACAAATGAAAAGGGATCGTGGTTTCTAAAGATAAAATCAGCTGGGGTCTCTGAAGGTGGAGGGGCACCCTCAAAGCATTTAGATAACTGAGGTCCCATTTTTCAAAAGCTTTTTCTCTAGAGGAAAAATCTAAACAGCCTGTAGGCCAAAAACCAGCATAATTCCACTAGGAACAGTCCAATTTCAAAAAGTCCAACTGAAGGCTGAATAGCATAGTTCTAGTAGGAACAGTCCAGTTTCAAAAGGAATTGGATCAAAGGCTAGCACAGTTCCAGTAAACAACCTGATTTCAAAACAGTCAGGCCAAAATGCCAACTGAGTACTCACAGACAAAAGAAGGACTTAACTATAAAAGGAAAAAACCTTAAATTAGGTCCCGAATAGAGTGTAGAGCCCTTCAACGTGCAAAAAGAGTGGAAATTCCGATACAGGAGAAGGACTTATTCTCAAACTCCAGGGTCAGCAAAGAATCAGTGAGCTCACTGGGATCTGTGGGTACCACACCTGTTCACTCATCACCCTCAGAGTTGTTGGAGGTATTCTCTGGATTCTGATATGGGTCATCAAGTAATGTTGGCCACTAAACAAATAGACAGCCAGACTTGCAATTCAGGACATGTGGTCTACTGATGAACTACATGAAGGTCCAGAGGAACAAAGGAAAAGAACACTCTTTTATGGATTTGGGGGCACCTGTGGTAAATGAAGTGTCATTTGGAGAAAACTGAAAGTTTGAAGTATAGTGACTTTTCATTGACTGAGTTATAGCCTTCTCTCATTGGCTGAGCAATGAAGGAATCTTTTCTTCCTCCTTCTGAAATAGCAAAGTAGTATCACTTCCTGTCAGAGATGCAAGGTATATCTCTTTCTTTTGGAGTCACTGGTGTTCATTGAGTGGCATATGTGTATGCATGAATGTTCTAGCCTCCTCACTCCATTTTAAATGAGGTTTCTGTTTATTTTCACATGAGTAATTAGTTATACTTCAAGTAAAACTTTCCTATGATGCCTTTTGTGAGTTCTTCATAACAGAATGAAACACCATTTTGCTTTATGACCTAGGTGGTACCCAGTACTTATATTGCATCATTAGTAGTAGTTTAGCATTATTGCCTCCCTTGAAATTCATAATAGCCAATAGTTCTTCAGTGCTTATTATATTCCAGACACTATTCTAAATTGCTTTACATGAATTTGCCTCATTTAATCCTCACAACCCTATGAGATAGGTGCTATTATCATTGTTATTCTATGGATGAGGAAAATGAGATGCCAAGCAGTAATTTTTCACAAGGCTACACAGCTAATAAATGAATACCCCAGATTTTGGACCCATTACATAGGCGAAGTGAAAGGCCATTTCTAGACAGAATGGAGAAGGATCTTAAAGGAGAGAAGGCAGTAACAAAGTTAGTCAGTGCTGTGGGTCCCTATGAAAAAGCCCCAGAGACTAACTTCTTATGGTTAAAACTCTAGAAAGGTGGGGGGATATATTCCTTTAAAGTACCACCTAGATTTAGGGGGACTAGAAAACAGAAAAGCCTGGCAACTCTTATCTTTGAAGTCTAGTTAGAGAAGTCTCATAGCCTCTCATTGTACCACAACTGCACAGCTGTAATCCTTAAATGCGGATCTAGGATGATGGGACTAAGGATAGCCTCATAGAGCAGTACATCTCCACTACAGTGAATGTTAGAGCATCCAAAACTTCCCCATGCTTCCTGTGGAAATAAGCAAATACCAACCAAATGAGAACAATTAAACCCAGAGATTTCTATAACAAGAAGTCAGCCACCATCACTTACATTTTTTCAGAGGTTCAAAGGCCGTCAAAGGGATAGTAAAGCTTTATAGTGGAAAAAAGAGAAGCTTTCAGCTATGTCCTGATTGGAAGTTGTTGGCACGGAGAAACTGGAGACAAGCTAACTAGACATAGAGCAGCCTATCTTTATCTGTTATGGGAACATATTTGGTTTTCTCCAGTTAGTCCTAAGTTGGAAGTGGAGCAAAAATATAGGGAACCTGGCAGTTATTAAGTCCTGGCTGTTTGGGACTGACTTCTATGGAGGTTCTTTTTTACTTGCTGGACAGTTTACTGCAGAGGTTGTGGTTTGGCTTGCTCAGCTGACTGTTGCAACTTAGGGGTAAGAGCTCTACTTTTATATAATGACTGACCTTTCCCTGTTTGTATATTCAGTTTGACACTCCACTCCAAGGGAGGATCAAAGGTAGCTGAGTGTGAGCCAACAGATATAGGAGCCTTCAAGTTAAGGAAATTGATGATGAGAGACTTGAGAATCTGGTGACCACAGAATAAAAGGCTATAGATATTTCAGTCACAATTTAAAATGAGTTTATCGTTTAAAATGGAGAAAATGCCTACTATATGCAGATGACTTTTGTTTTCCTTTAACATTTTATTTCTCCAGCTTTCATGCAGAAACTAAGAAAACTGAGGAGGATTGTCACTCAGCATAATTATGTTAAGTGGAGCTTCCCATAGGACTGTTAATCTGGGTAGTATAAAAAGCCTACTGAGATTTTCCAGTTAAGATGGCAGAGTAGGTAATGCTCTGCTCACCTCCTCTCAGGAACACATCAATTACAATTGAACCACAGAACAACCATTATTGATAATTGCCTGAAGTCTAGCTGAGCCAAAGCCCTACAAATACAGACATTTAAAAAATGCTACCTAGAGACTGGTAGGTGGGAACAAACTGGTCCCATACCTGTGTGTCACCATTGAAAACCGGGAGGGATATCTCAGATGTGGAGGTCCCTCCCTGAGGAGTGAGGGGGTTCCAGCCCCTCCCCAGCCCAGGGTTTCAGTGCCAGGAAGAGAAGTCCCCATAACTTCTGTGAAAACCAGCAGAGATTGTGATTGAATTAGATGGAGGGTGACTACACGCCCAGACACTCCTTTTAAAGGGACCACATGTGAATTTACTTGCTGACAGACTAACTTGCTTTGAGCCCCAGCACTGGGGAAGCAATTTGGAGGGTGCTGGGGATGTTCAGGGAGGAACTAAATTGTAAAAAATCAGGCTAAGGCTTGAATGGGGCAGCTTTCTGAAGGAGACAGGAACTGGAGGAAGCCACTGTTTCTTTGTTGAACCCTCCCTCTCCCTGCATGCAGATACAGGCAGACTCCATGTCAGAGTGTCCACTGAACTGTCTTTCACTTTTTTCCTGCTGTGCCCTAGTGATTCCCTGAGACCATACCCCATTGGGCACACCCAAGCCTCTTCCAGTGACTTTTCCATATAAACTGCCTGCCTCGGCTCATGCTGTGGACTTTTCCAAAACCTCTCAAAGGTTTACAAAACCCAAATAAGCAGCATCTGGCTTCACTGTGTCCCATACTTCTGGCTGAGCAGCCCTAAGCCTGGCACTTTTGGCCTTGGTTTAGGGATTGGCCTCTTAAGGCCCCTCCAAGCACAGCATGGGCAGCGACCATCTCTGGATGGCTTTATGACTCATACCCAGTGGCCCTCTTCAGGGCACAGACTGTGGCTGAACTTGGCCTGCAGTGAGTCCCCTCCCAGGGGCCACAGGGCTGGCAGGCCCATTGGCAAGCTTTGGACTGGGCCAGAGCATCATCCAGCCATCTCCAAGGATGACACACCTAAAAAGAAGACTGGGTAGGCACCAGAACCTGCTAAACCTAATCCTGCTCTGTATGGTCAGTCTCTGCACAAAAGCTCCTCCTCTGTAGTCACAGCCAGGCCCTACAATCAACCTGAGGGTCAATCCCTCCCAATAATGTACAAAGAGCATTCCAGTCTCAACTACAACAGGGGGACACATACAACCCACACAAGGGACACATGTGGAGTACCTGGCTGTGGTGACCAGCGAGAACACACCACTGGGTGCCACAGGACACCTACTACATAAGGCCACACTATTAAGACCAGGAGGCATAGCAGCCCCACATAGAAATAATCACAGAGAGAAAGCCAAAGAAACATTTCCCAAATGAAAGAACAGAACAAAGCTCCAGAAAAAAGAGCTAAATAAAATGGAGACAAACAATTTACCTGATGCAGAGTTCCAAAAACTGGTTATAAAGATATCTGCTCAGTGATCTCAGGGAGAACACCAACAAAGAGCTAGGAAACATAAAAATGGAGATAGAGAACATATAAAAAAACAGAAATAAAGAACACAATAACTGAAATGAATATATTAAAGGGAATAAACAGTAGATTAGATGAAGCACAGATTTGAATCAGTGATGTAGAAGATAATAGCAGGAAACACCCAATCAGAAAAAGAAAAAGAAAAGAGAATCCAAAAAACTAAAGAGAGTTTAAGGGGCCTCTGGGACAACATCAAGCATACCAACATACATATCATAAGGGTACCAGAAGGAGAAGAAGACAGCTCAAGGGATTGAGAACCCATTTGAAGAAATAATGACTGAAACTTCGCTAATGTGGTGAAGGAAATAGATATACAAGCCCAGGAAGCGCAGAGAGTCCCTAACAAGATGAACCCAAGGAGAACCACACAAAGCCACATCATAATTAAAATGCCAAAGGTTAAAGACAAAGAGAGAATCTTAAAAGCAAAAATAATAATTAGTTACCTACAAAGGAGCTCCCATTAAGACTGTCAGATGATTTCTCAACAGAAATTTTGCAGGACGGAAGGGAATGACAGGGAACAATCAAAGTGATGAAAAGCAGGGACCTATAACCAAGGTTACTCTACCCAGCAGAGCTATCATTTAGAATCAAAGGACAGATAAAGAGGTTCCCAGCCAAGAGAAAAGCTAAAGGAGTTAATCACCACCAAACTAGTATTACAAGGAATCTTAGAGGGACTTCTTTAAGATGAAAAAAAAAGAATAGATGAAAAATATGAATAATAAAATGGCAATAGCTACCTATCAACAATTACTTTAAATTTAAATAGATTAAATGCTTCTATCAAAAGATATGATGGCTCAATGAATAACAACACAAGACCTTTACATATGCTGTATACAAGAGATTCACTTCAAAACAAAAGACACACACAGACTGAAAGTAAAGAAATGGGAAAAAGATATTTCATGAAAATGGAAACAAATAAACAAAGCTGTGGCAGCAATACTTATACCAGACAAAATAGACTTTAAAACAAAGGCTGTAACAAGTGACAAAAAAAGACCCAGTAATCCCACTTCTGGGTAATTATCCAAAGAAACCCAAAACACTATTTCAAGGGGTCATGTGCATCCATATGCGCATTACAGCATTGTTTGCAATAGCCAAGATGTGGAGGCAGCCTGGGTGTCCACCAATGGATGAATGGATAAAGAGGAGGTGGTACATATATACAATGGCATATTGTATGGTCATGGAAGGAAATGGGTTCTTGCCATCTGCGGTGGCATGGACGCCAAACCCCCACCCATCTGGCAACCATTACAATATTCTCTGTATTTATAAGTTTGTTTCTGATTGTTTGTTTGTTTTGTTCTTTAGATTCTACATCTAAGTGACATCACACTGCAACTGTTTTTTGCTGTCTGGCATACTTCACTCAACACAATAACCCTTATAAGTGTGAAGCAGGGGGATGGTAGACACAGAGAAGAGAAACTGGAACCACTGAGGCAGAAATTGGAGCTATGTGACCCACATACTAAGTAATGCCTGGAACTAATAGAAGCTGAAAGAGGCAAAGAACAGATTTTCCTTTAGAGTCAACAGAGGGAATTCAGATGTACTGACACCTTAGTTTCAAACTTCTGATCTGCAGGTTGAGGAGAGGTTAAATTCTTGTTGTTTTAGCTACAAGGTTCATTGTAATTTGTTACGGGAATCACGGGCAACTAATATTATGCCCCATATGCAATTTCTCAAAATTAAGACCAAAAGGAATAAAAATATCTGGGGTCATGAATTATGTCAAAAGAGAAAGAGGTTTTCCTTTACACTATTAAAGGATGGACACAGGGATATTCCTAAGGTCACACTCTAAATGAGAAAGCTATTGAATAGGGCAAGAGTCACTCTCAAGTTCCAAGTATCTTTTTTTATAAATTCTGAAATGCAGAGATTTTGAAAAGGCAGGTGGCTACACAATAAAATCAATGTAGTAGAATGCTACTAGCATTTTTGAAAAGTGAAAAAAATACACTAGAAAATATGATAGTATATGGCACATGTTAAAAAGAAAGAAAAAACATTGAGTATTGCTTGAAAATATTGTAAGGTGAATGAAAATGAAAAACCCACAGTCTCCTGGGGCAAAACATTGTGATTAAGATATGCAATGTATTGCCTAAACCTAGGGTTCCTGTGGTGCAAAGAGGCGTTCCCATGGTATCTGGCAGTGAAAATCAGTGAGTACTCTGTCTGCCCTTCCAGGTGGGATGGTGGGGTGGTGGGCAGCTGGAAACCCAGATGCCCTCTTACAGAGTCAGCACATGGACTTGCTCACTTGTGGGCATTCACCTGGTTGCTGGTGGAGGGGTGGCAGCTTGGGAGGCCCAGAGATTTGGGGGGAAGGACTGAATTGTGTGGCTTCGGCATGTGAGCTAGAGGGACAGGAGCCATTGTTGCCCCTGTGTGGAAACTGACACACGTGTGGCATACAGGAGAGTGCCATGTTTTCAGTGTTAAACGTTTCCACAAAGGACCAAGTCTGGGGCCACATTGGTCTGGTGGAATGCCCACATGCACAAGGCCTTGGCAATACCCTGGGCCTCTACCCTCCACAGAGCTGGTGCTACATCTCCTGGGAAACTCTTGACTACTGGGCTGCTGGCCCTATCCCATAAGCAGTGGAAGCCTGTTTGAAGTGGGCAGATGGCCTGCAGTGGCCCAGGAAAGACTTGCTGGTGGACAGAAACCCAAGACCTGCACCACAGTGTCTCTTTGGCAGCTCTCAGGAACCTGTGGGCCTGAAATGGGTGGTGGCAGGCCTGATTCAGGCAGTGGCTGGCTGTAGTGTTCTTGGGGCATTTTTGTAGGGTTGTCGAGGGCCCAGCAACAGTGCAGGAGCCAAGACTGCATTGACTTCATAGAAGCCACCAAGCACAGCCCTTATCTCCCAGGAAACCCCCCAGCCCACCTAGAGATGCATTGCCAGGGGCGCTTTGGGTGCCTGGGTGGCCAGCCCCACTCCCCAGGCTGTGGAGACCTTTTACAGCAGTAGACAATCTGTGACAGCCTGGGGAGATTTTGGTGGTGGACAGTAACCCAAACTCTGCACTGCAGCCACTCTGGGAAAGCTCTTGGGGATTTACGAGCCTGAGGCAGTGGATGGCTGCGGTGTTCTAAGAGCAGTGCATAAAGTGGTCACAGGCAAGGCATTGCCCCCAGGTGAGCGGCGGCTGGCCATGGTCTTCTCAGGGTGCTGTGCAAAGTGGTCACAGGTTGGACACTGGAGTAAGAAGTGAATCTGCATTAACTTTGTAAAAATCACCACCCACGTCTCATGCCTCCTTGGTACTCAATCCAGCCTAACTAATCCTGCATCACTGAGGGCATACTCAACACTAGGTCAACCAGCCTGGCCTGATGACATAAGGAGGCTCTTTCAACAGTTGGGCCTTAGGGGTAGCTGGTGAGTGGCAATAGGCCTCGGGGGCCTTGGCCCTTTTGCTAAGCTGCCTCAGGCCCACTACTGGTGGCAGCCAGCCTCGGTTCACAGCAAGCGCACCCCCACATGCCTCCAGGTCCAGCACAGGAAGCAGCCAACCACATATAGCTTTGTGGCTCCTACCAGGGAGATGCGGGCCAGAAACAGGCAAGGCTGAACTTGGCCTGCATGGGAGCCTCTCCCAAGAAACACCAGAAACAAAACACCCAGAGGCCAGCTTCAGACCACACCAGAGCACACCTCGTTAGCCCCACAAGCAATACAACCAAAGGGGGGGCCTCAACAGGCACAAGAACCTGGGGTGGGGGGGAGCGAAGCCTCCTCTCAGAGGTCAGTCCCCACACAGCAGCTCATTCACTGAGCATAGCCAATCTTCAGTCAGTCAGCCTGGGAGTCAATCCCACCCACTAACATGCCAAAAGCAATCAAGGCTCAACTACAACAGAACAACACACACAACACATTCAAAGGACACTCCTGGAACACACACACAGGAGATCAGGGAGACTGCACCATTGAACCACATGAACACACAGTACATAAAACCACCTAGCAAAAACTGAAAGACAGGCTATCTACCTAACCGAAGAAGCAAACACAGAGCAGTAGCCAGGATAAGGAAACGTAAAAAACATGTCCCAAATAAAAGAACAGGAGGAGAAACCTCCAGGAAGTGAACTAAATGAAAAGGAGGCAATCAACCTACAAGAGATAGTTTAAACACTGGTTATAAGAATGCTGAAGGAACTTAGTGAGAAATTCAACAAAGAGATAGCAAGCAAAAGGATGACACAGAAACCAAAAAAAGAACCAGTCAGAAATAAAGAATAACAGAAATGAAGAATACACTAGAAGAAATCAAGAGCAGCTTAGATGAAGCAGAGGATTGAATCAGAGATTTAGAAGACAATGTACCAGAATACACCCAGTCAGAACAAAAAGAAAAAAGAATGAAAAAAAAACACAAAAACAATGAAGATAGTTTAAAGGACCTGTGAGACAACATCAAGCATAACATTGACATAATAGGAGTAATAGGAGAAGAAAGGGAACAAGGGATCAAGAACCTACTGGAAGAAGTATGAGGTCTGACAATTAAGTTCACGAACTTGCCACTGTGTGCTGTACTGTACAAACAGTTCAGTAAGGTTTCATAACCTTGGTATATCAGGGTCTCACAGCTGTGTTCGTGTCGATGTATCTCAGTGTTTGGCTGAGTGGCGTTCATTATTGTTGTTGAGTGTTTTTGTGTGCCATTGTGAGAATGTCTGAGCTTGAATTAGAGAAACTAACAAACACTAAGTTTCTTGTTAAACTTGGCAAGAGTGGTAGTGAAATCAGGGACACATTAGCACAAGTTTATGGGAATAATGCCATGAAGAAAATGGCAGTGTGAAAAGGGGTTCAATGTTTTTCTGAAGGGAGACAAGAGAGGTCAGGGCAGCCAGTAATAAGCAGAACTGACAAAAACATTGCAAATATTCATTGACTTGTGCATCAAAATTGTCAACTGACTGTGAGAAACATTTCTTTTTTTTTTTTTTAAGCTGAGTCATCCTGCCACCTGTTGGCAGCTCAGCGGCTGCTCAGCTCAGGCTGGACTTGAACTGCTGTTGCTCAGAGCTCAAACTCTTGAGCAAGCTCTTAACCAACTGAGCCACTCATCCGGCTCCTGACTGTGAGAAACATAGCAGACCAAGTAAACATTGATAGAGAAACATTTAGAAAAATCTTAACTAAAAATCTTGGCATGCGAATGGTATGTGCAAAAATGGTCCCAAAGGAGCTCACCGATGAACAAAAGCAAAAGATAGTCAAAGTTTGCCAGGACCTTTTGGAGAGGCCAGATGATGTTTTGGGCTGTGTTATCACTGTTGATGAAACATGGGTGTACCTATATGACCCTGAAACAAAGTGTCGAAGCACAATGAAAGTCAGCCAATTCTCCACAACCAAAACTGTTCTGTCAGTCCAAATCAAGAGTCAAAATGATGTTGCTAAATTTTTTATATCAGAGGGATTATTCATTATGAATTTGTACCCTTGGATGAACAGTTAACCAAGTTTATTATTTGGAAGTACTGAAAGGGCTGCATTAAAAAGTTAGATGAAAACGACCTAAACTTTTCATCAACAATTCATGGCTCTTGCATCACGACAATGCACCAGCTCACAGGGCACTTTCTGTGAGAGACTTTTTAACCAGTAAACAAACAACTGTATTGGAACACCCTCCTACTCACCTGATCTGGCCCCCAATGACTTCTTTCTTTACCCAAAGATAAAGGAAATATTGAAAGAAGACATTTTGATTACATTCAGGACATCAAGGGTAATATGACAGCTCTGATGGCCATTCCAGAAAAAGAGTTCCAAAATTGCTCGGAAGGGTGGACTTGGCACTGACATCAGTGCATAGCTTCCCAAGGGGAGTACTCCAAAGTTGACCATAGTGACATTCATCAATGAGATATGTAGCACTCTTTTCTAGGGAGAGTTCATGAACTTAATTGTCAGACCTCACAATGACTAAAAATTTCTCTAGCCTGGCAAAGAAAATAGATACTAGTCCAGGAAGTGCAGAGTCCCAAACAAGATGAAGCAAAACAGGCCCACACCAAGACACATCATAATTACAATGTCAAAGGTTAAAGACAAAGAGTCAGTCCTAAAAGCACCACGAGAAAGACAAAGCAGCTTACAAGGCAGCTCCCATAAGACTATCAGCTGATTTCTCAACAGAAACATTGCAGGCCAGAAGAGAATGGCAGGAAATGTACAAACAATGGAAAACAAGGGTCTACGACCAAGACTACTCTACCCAGTGAGGCTATCATTTTAAGTTGAAGAAGAGATAAAGAACTTCCCAGACAACATAAAGTTAAAGGAATTTATTACCATCAGGCCAGTATTACAAGAAATGTTAAAAGGACTTCTTTAAGCAGAAGAAAGGAGAAAACAAATAAAATCATGAAGATCTAAAATATGAAAGATACATTGGCAATAACTATGTACCTTTCAATAATCACTTTAAATGTAAATGGATTAAATGCTCCAATCAAAAGATGTAGGGTAGATGAGTGGATAAGAAAACTAGATCCATGCATACGTGGACTTCAACAGACCCACTTCAGAGCGAAAGACAGACACGGAAAGTAACGGGATGGAAAAACATTTCACACAAATGGAAATGAGAAAAAGGCTGGAGTAGCATTAATTATATTGGACAAAATAGACTTTAAAATAAAGACTATAATAAGAGACAAAGAAGGATATTATATTATAATAAAGTGATCAATGAATAAAAGAGGACATCACTCTAGTAAACATCTATGCACCCAACATAGGAGCACATAAATATATAAGATAAATATTGACCAACATAAAGACAGAGATCAATAGTAATATAATCATAGTAGGGGACCATAACACCCCACTGACACCAATGGACAGATCCTCCAGACAGAAAATCAACATGGAAACAATGGGCTTATATGACACACCAGACCAGATGGATTTAATTGATATTTTTAGAGCATTTCACCCAAAGCAGCAGAAAATACATTCTTTCCAAGTGCACATGGGACATTTTCCAATATAGATCACATGTTAGTCCTCAAAACAAGTCTCAATAAATTTAAGAAGACTGAAATCATATCAAGTGTCTTCCCTAACCATAGTGGTATGAAACTAGAAATCATCTACAGGAAAAAAAGTGAAACCACACAAATACCTGGAGATTAAATAAATAACATGCTACTACATAATTAATGCGCCAACAATGAGATCAAGAACTCAAAAGATACCTTGAGACAAATGAAAATGAAAACACAATTACCCAAAATCTATGGGACACAGAGAAAGCAGTCTTAAGAGGGAAATTCATGCCAATGCAGGCTTACCTAAAGAAAACAGAAAAATCTCGAATCAACAGTCTATCTTGACACCTAAGAGAACTGGAAAAAGAACAGCAAAATAAGCCAAAGTGAGTACAAGGAAGGAAATAATAAAGATCAGAGCAGAAATAAACAAAATAGAAACTAAAAAATGAATACAAAGACCAGTGGAACCAAGAGCTGGTTTTTTTAAAAGATAAACAAAATTGACAAACCTTTAACCAGACTCATCTGGATATATTATTCTTGGTTGGAAATTTCTCTTTCAATAGTGTGCATATTTGATTCCACTCCCTCCTGGCTTGTAGAGTTTCTGCTGAAAAGTCTGATGATAATCTAATGGGCTTTTGTTTGTAGGTTAGAGCCTTTTCTCCCTGGCTGCCTTGAGAATTCTTTCTTTGTCATTAATTTTTGACAGCTTCAGTATAATGTGTCCCGGAGAAGGCCTTTAAGGGTGAGGTGGTTATTTGTTCTGTTTGCTTCTTGGATTTGAGGATCCAGTTCTTTCCATAGGTTTGGGAAGTTCTCATCAACTATTTGTTTGAATAGACTGTGCCCTTCTTCCTCATTTCTCCTTCTGGTATACCCATTATTATATGGCTCTTTCTGATGAAGTCAGATAGTTTTTGTAGAGTTCTTTATTTCTTTTAACTCTCAAGTCTCTCTCTTCTTCCATCTGTGTCATTTCCAGATTTCTATCTTCAATATCATTGATTCTTTCCTCCATCTGATCAGCTCTATTTCCTAAGCTTGCTATTTTATTCTTCATCTCTTTTACTGAGTTCTTTAGTGCCAGAATTTCTATTTGGTTCCTTTGTAAAATTTCAGTCTCTTTGGTAAAATATTCATTTTGTCCATTGATTTTACTTCTGAGTTCACTAAATTGCCTATTGCAGGTTTCTTGCATTTCTTTGAGTATTTTCAGAACTGCAACCTTGAATTCTCTGTCATTTAATTCACATATTTCCATGTTTTTAAGTTCATTTTCTGGAGATTTCTCATTTTCTTTCTGAGCTGCCTTGTTACCTTGGTTATTCATAGCAATTAATGAATTATTTCTCTTCCTGGGCATCTACTGGAGTGGATTCTGCAGCAGATTGATATGAATGAAGAGGTCTTTCTTTTGCTTTCCAGTAGTTGACCCTGGAGCATTTTATTTTTTCTTGTGCTGTTCTGGCTTCTCATAAGATGGGCGATTTCCTCGGGGAGCTGGGCTTCTCCTCTCTGACCAGGTTGCCATTGTCTCAGGCACCCCTCCTATAGGAGAAAGTGGCAGGGATGGTGTTCTGAGCCTCTGAAATCTCAGTGATGCCCTTGCAGCCAGATGTGGAGCTGTGTGTCTCAGCAGTCCTAGGTGCCCCTGCTGGGATCAGCCAGGAAAGGTGGTGGTGGGGTGGGATGAAAGAGGTGATAGGCTTTTTTGCTCTCCTCCTAGCAATGATGATTTCCAGACCACAGTTGTCTTGTCCCTATAGTTCCTCCCCTATCGCTGGCATTAACCACACTGTGTCTGCATCTCAAGAACTACCTTTCCAGCTCTCAGGGCTGTAGATATTCTGCTCTTTAATCCGACATTGCTACCATTTTTTCCCTCTGGGATCCACTACTAATGCTGGGACGGTTTGGGGGAGATGAGCTCTTGGAGGGTGCTGGGAGGTGGCCAGGCTCCGTGGCTTTGTTTTCTTTCTGGCAGTGATGGTTTAAACCACAGTTCTCACACTTCTGTATTCAGTCTTTGCCCCGAGGTCTCTGCCCCAATTGCTGGGTTAAGCTGTATATGCTGATCCCTCAGGCAAGATTGCTGGGGCCACAGAAAGTGCACCTGCACTCTCAATCCTCCCCTCTCCCTGGACAGCAGTGAGCTCTGGGCTGCAGGCTGCATCCAGTGTCCCTGTCTCTTCACTTCCCCTTTATGCCTCCCCTGTTCACCCCAATTTGCTCACCTTCAGATGTTTTGATGTGCATATCTCTCAGATGTGTTTGTGTGTTGTATAGATAATGTTTTGTTGAATTACAGATGTTCCATTTGTTCTAATTTCCAGGGGAGATTTCAAGGAGCACCCCTCACACCATCATGTTTGTGACTTCCCATCTGATTGTTTTTTCTGATGTTGAATTGTAGTGTTCTTTATGTATTTTGGATGTTAGCCCTTTATCATATAGATCACTTGAAATTATCTTCCCTTATTCAGTTGGCAGTCCTTCCATTTTGTTGATGTTTTCCTTTCCTGTGCAAAAGCATTTTCATTTTGATATATTCCCATTTGTTTTTCTTTTTGTTGCCCTTGCCAATGGAAACATATCAAAGATAATATTGCTAAGATGATGTCAAAAGATTACTGCCTACTTTTTCTACAAGTTTTATGATGTCAAGTTTCACATTTAAGACTTAAATCCATTTTTAGTTTATTTTTGTATATTAAGAGGGTGGTCTAGTTTTTTGTTTGTTTGTTTGGGTTTTTTTGCATGTATCTGTCTAGTTTTCCCTAACACCATTTATTAAAGAGACTGTCATTGTATAGTCCTGCCTCTTTGGTTGTAGATTAATTGCCATATCAGCATGGTTTTATTTCTGGGCTCTCTCTTCTCATCGATCTATGTGTCTGCTTTTATACCAGTACCATACTGTTTTGATTACTATAGCTTTGTAGTATAGTTTGACATCAGGGAGCATGATACCTCCAAAATTGTCTTTTTTCCTCAGGATTGCTTTGGCTATTTGGGGACTTTCGTGATTCCATATAAAATTTAGGATTCTTTTAGTTCTGTGAAAAATGTCATTGGTATTTTCATAGGTACTGCATTGAATCTATAGACTGCTTTGGGTATTTTTATAGTAATTTTTCCACTCCATAAGCATAGTATATCCTTCCATTTAATTCTGTTGTCTTCAATTTTTTACCAATGTCTTGAAGTTTTCAGAGTACAGGTCTTTTGCATCCTTAGTAAAATTTATTCCTAAATATTTAATTAATTTTGATGCAAATATAAGTTATTGTTTTCTTAATCTCTTTCTGATAATTTGTTATTTGTGTACAGAATACAACAGATTTCTGAATACTATTTTTTTTATCCTGTAACTTTACTAAATTCCTTTATTAGTTCTAATAGTTTCTTCACTGGGGTCTTTAGGATTTTGCATATATAATATCAAGTCATCTGTAAATACTAATAGTTTTACTATTTTTCCAATTTGGGTGCCTTTTATTTTTTTCTTATCTGATTTTTGGCACTAGAACTTCCAATACTATGAAAATAAGGAGAAAATGATGCCGTCCAGGGCCTCTATCCCTGAAGAAAGTTCCAACAAATACCTACCATTCTAGCACTCACCCTAAAATGTATCTCCTTTACGACCTAGGTGCTTTTCAAACTGCTTCCTCTGTGCTGGGACTTGAAGCGTGTTCATGCTTGAGCCCTTTAATAGTGGAGTCTCAGTTAACTACAGTACTTTGGCTCTCCTAAATGTAAGCCCTGCTGGTTTTCAATGCCAGGTGTTATGGGAGCTCCTCTTCTTGGTGTAGGTCTCCTGGGCTGGAGAGCCAGTGAGGGGCTTGGACCCCTCACTCTTTAGGATGGACCTCCACATTTGTGATATTTCTCCTTCCTGTGAGTTGTCTCACTGTGGTTATGGGTCCTGACTGAACCATGTCTCTGTCGCTCCTACCCGTCTTGATGTGACATTTTCTTTATATCTTTAGTTGTAGAAAATCTGTTTTGCTAGTACTCAGGATTTTCTCAGCAACAGTTATTCTATATGTAGTTGTATTTTTGGCATATCTTTTGGAGAAGGCGAGCTCAGGATCTTCCTACTTCACCATTGATGCCCCTCATCCTGGTTATTTGATTTTTGACAAGGGTGCCAGGACAATTCAATAGGGAAATAATCTTCTGTTCAGCAAATGGTGCTTAGAAAAGTGGATATCTACATTTAAAAAAGTTGAATCCCTATTGCATATCATATACAAAAATAATTCAAAATGGATCATAGACCTAAGTGTATGAATAACTATAGAGGAAATGGGAGTAAATATTTACAACCATGGATTAGGCAATGTTTTCTTAGATATGATAACAAAAGCACAAAAATTGGATTTCATCAAAATTAAGAACTTTTGTATTTCAAAGACACCCTCAAGAAAATAAAAAGACAGTCCATGGAATGGGAGAACATGTTTGCAAATCACATATCTGATAAGACTTGTATTCTGAGTATATAAAGAACACTTAAAACTTAATAAAAAAAAGACAACCCAATTGAAAAATGGATAGAGTGTTTAAAAGGATAAGTTTACAAATAAGATATACAAATAATCATAAGCACATGAAAAGATGCTCAACATAATTTGTCACCAGAGAAATGTAAATAACAATTATAATGAGATACTAATTTTTAGCCACTAGAATGACTATAATAAAAAAGACAATAACAACTGTTGGCCAGAAAATGCAGAAATTGGAACCCTTACATATTGCTAGTAGAAATGTAAAATAGTGCGGCACCTTTGGAAAAGTTTGGCAGATCCTCAAATTGTTAGACATACAACTATCAAATGACTTACTCTTGTATATACAGTCAAAAAACGTAAAAACACTTGTTCAAACAAAAAAAAGTATACATGAATATTCATAGCAGCATTATACATAACGGCCCAAAAGGGGGGAAAAAAAACTCCCTATCAACTGATTAATGCATAAACAAAATAAGGTTATATCCATACAATAGAGTATTATTCAACAATAAAAAATGTAATACTGATGCATAAACATGGGTGACGCTTAAAAACCAGGTACTTTGAAGAAGTCATTCACAAAAGAGCACATATTATATGATTCCATGTATATGAATTGTTTAAAGGTAAATCCATAGAGACAGAAAATAAATAAGTGGTTATATAGGACTGGGGGAGTGGGAGTTGGGGAGTGACTGCTAATAAATATAGAGTTTACTTATTGGGTGATAAAATGTTCTAAACTTAAATTATGATGGTTGCGTAGCTCACAGTATACTAAAAATCACTGAATTGTATACTTTAAGTGAGTGAATTTTATGGTATGTGAATTATATATCAAAGAAGATGTTATGAAGGAAATCAATAATAATTATATAAACAGTGTGGTTACTCTTTAAGTGGCAATTCAAAATTTTGTTTGCTTAATAAAGAAAGGAGATGACATAATATTCACTGACAAGGTTAGGGAGGTGGGGGAAGAAAACCAGAGAGTTCAAATTAACCAAATATGAATGTCTCTTATTCTGTTTTATTGGAATTCTTCAAAAGAAAAGAAATACCTATTTATTTCACATAGGAAAAAAATAAAATCAATGTCAATCTGTCTATATTTTCATCATCCACAGCTGGGTAATCAAATCCATGTGAAACTTTCTTTTTCCTTTTGCTGAATTAATGAATTTAATTCAACTCTGTATTTAAACTTACCCAAGCAAGTAATTATAACAAAAATCTCTGTTTCAAAATTCCTTTTCCCCATATACTCAGATTCCCAAATAAGTGCTGACATTTAACAATTTGCATTGTTTGGTGAAAACAGACATTTTCCTGAAGGTCATATAGTCTTAAGGGCAAATCAGCTCTAAAATAGAAAATAACAAATTATCAGGTCTGATTTACAAACAGAAAGATGTCAAAAGTAAAATAAAAAGTAGCAACAGATATATTTTCTAGGCAAATTTCGTGAAAATTCTTTATAAAACTCACCTTAATAATCAGAATTTCACTTTTCTTGTATCTTCCAGATATACAGTGCTCAGCTGACAAAATGAAAGATTTCAATTTAGGAAGACTCAATCTGACCTTTTACTTTAAATGTACATATATGTTAATTGTAAGATACAGTCTGGTAGTCATACAGTCTGGTAGTCATACACATATCAAAAAGGTAATCTATTTTTGAAGAATGTCTGTTTTTAACAGTGGTAACTTATTTGATACTAAAATAAAAGTAAAAACATCCACATAGAATATTGCAAATAGAATCACCCACATTTAATAAAGCTCAGAAAAATATTGACCAATTTTTTAAACACTTTCCAGGATCTATTACAAAGCACAGTTTTCTCTAGTATTCTTCATAGCATATTTTTGTACACAAAACAATGGAATAGTTCTTTATTTGACTCCAGTGTGTATCAAAAAACTCAGGAACCTAAAAAAGAAATTTAGAAATTGCATTCAAATTGTTTTCTTTGTTATTATTTCTTTTAACCTTCCCCATCCTCAAAAATTATATATATATTACTCATCTAAAATTACTACTACATTATTTAGAAACTCCAGGAACACATAAATTATATTTCTAAAAGTACTGAGTTTATTGTAAAGCATCACATCAAGTTTGAATCCCAGTAAGCAAAGCCATGTCTTCATTATATGTTGATTTTGGCAAAGAGCACAGACTTGAGTACATCAAATGATATGATAATATAATTTAATGTAAATGGTATTTGATTTTAGTAATAAAGTAGTGTGGAACTAAAGTACAATATGTGTATCTCCTGGGTAAGTGATTTAGACCATGATGTTTCTTGTCTTCTTAGAAGTTTTATAAATTAACATTTTAAAAATGGCACTTTTATCTGATACTTGTGCTATTCACCAGAACACAGGCATAGAAAATATTCTCTCTGCTTAGATTAATGTATGCACATATTATATGCCCATGCTGAAATAAAAACGTCAAATATCTAGAGATAGTGGCATTTTTGGTCACTATTTTTTTAAAAGGGGGAAACCACTAAGATATTTTTAGCAAATAGCCCTTCAAAAACAGTCTTAGGCAATAAATGCTGACCTATTTTATAATAGTTAATTAAAAGTCTGAGCTCTTTGCAAAAGGAAGGCTCTTTAAATGTACATACCATTCCATTTCCATAACATACATATGCATATTTCACTGGGGCAAACAACTTAGAAACAGGATTGCACCATAGCTGTCTGTATAGTTAAGCAAGGAATTTGTCAACGGAATGCTTCTGTTTTTTTTTTATTGTGGTCATCTGTTCTGATCACTGAAATATGCAATGAAAGACTATCTTAAGAAGCATAGAAAACCTGTGGTTCAGTACATAGAAGTTTCAACTACAAAACAATGGGAATGTTATAATTACCATAGGAAATTATAATGTCTGACATCATAAACATTACCTGCAACTACTTTTTAGTCACAATAACATCCTATCAAAAAGGTACATGTTTTTGTTCATTAAAATTAATGAGGCAATTTGGGAAAATGAGACAGATTCTCTCTCTCTCTCTCTCTCTCTCTCTCTCTCTCTCTCTCTTTTAAATTCCTCAATGTGAAGCTACAGATATACTTAAGCTGAAATTGTAATAACAACAAAGGGCACAAGTGTTTGCTTTTAAAAATCATTAAAGTACATAAAATGCCTTGGCAGATAACAAAACTATTCCATGACATCCATTTAAAATATTACGTTCATCCTCCATTTTCCTTATCATAACATTCACATTTAATTATGTATTCATTTTGATTGTTTGCATGCGAAAACACCAACTAATCTATTATTTCAACATTAAGCCTATTTCTTTTGAAGCCAAGGTAATTTTGCTATTGTGTAAAAACAATGGAGACTCCTTTTCCAGGACACTTAAGGCAGATTCCTTAAGGTTCATGCTTGCTGCTTTGCCTGAGCTTCTGCTTCCTGAAATGAAAAACAAACAAAACAGATATTTTTAATCTTAAGCAGACATCCAATGTGTATTTTGGTTGGACTGTAATAACTCAAAACACTAAGCATAGTTAAAAGCATTAATTGGGCCTCAGAAAAGACTTTCCTACCTGGGAGTTGAATCATTCCCTTTGTCCAGTGTATCCATGCACTATACTAAGCCTGCTTAGTAGTCACTTGGTTATCAGATCAAATGCCATGATGTTGCAGTGCTTGTGTTCAAGTAATGTTTATTTTACTTAATAATGGCCCCAAAACTCAAGAGTAGTGATGCTAACAATTCAGATATGCCAAAGAGAAGTCATAAAGTGCTTCCTTTAACTGAAAAGGTGAGTGCAGTACAATAGGATACTTCTAGAGAGATAGAGATAGACCACGTTCATATAACTTTTATTACAGTAATATAATTGTTCTATTTTATTATAAGTCTTTGTTGTTACTCTCTCACTGTGCCTAACCAATAAATTAACCTTTATCATAAGTATGTACGTATAGGAAAAAAAACATAGTATATATAAGGTTCAGTACTATCCATGGTTTCAGGCATCCATTGGGGGTCTTCAAATGTATCCCCTGTGGATAAGGGGGAACTACTGTACCATCATGTGCAACTACATATCAATGTAGTGTATCCTATTGCTGCCTCTGTGAAAGATTTCTTAATGTCACCTCACTATTTTGGAATGCCTAATAGCTCTAATGTCACTTCCTCTGTGAACCCTTCACCCAAGTCCTTAGGAGTAATGTATGATTACCTCTGTATGCCTATAGCATCTTATTCACACCAATTGTATAGAATTTACAACAGTACATTTTTTGTTTTTGACAGATCTTGCCTCAGGTTTATTCGTACAAATAGCACAGGAGGACACCAGTCCCATGCAGACAGCAGCCCAGGGGTCACACCAATATTTCTGTTGTCATATTGACAGACAGAGGCCCCTACTCTGGAGCCTTCGTTGGAGCCTGGGCACCTTTGGGTGCGGGAGCCTGAGCCTGGAGGCGGAGCTGCAGCTACAGGTGCAGGTGTGCTGGGGACTTGGTTTGAGCCTTGGCCTTGGACTTTGGCCAGCAGAGCTTGAGGCCCTTGGCAATGAGGGCTCGAACACATTTCCCAAGCTTGGGGTGGGTAATGTAACAAGTCAACTAAACTTGCAGCTGCCACCCTCTGGAATCTTGGGCTTGACCTCCTTGGCTTTACAAGGTCCTTGATGCCTTCAGTCCATACACTCATGGCCTTGGCATTGTTGGCTGTATCTTCCTCAGGCCATTTTTGTGCTTCTTGGCAAAGTGCATGTTCCTCAGGAGCTTGGGGTCCACCCCCTGAAGAGATTCATATCTTTGTGATCGGGGTTTCTTGATGCCATTCTGTGCCATTTTCAGGACTGTTTGTGCATGGTGTGGTTCTTGGAGTTGGCCATGTCTGCACCAAAGCTCACAGCTCCCAAGCTCCTGGGACTGGACCACAGTATGTCTTAAATTATAATTATTTGTAGACATACTTATTTTATAATTATCTGTGTATATGTTTACAACCTAGTGATACAGTTTATCACTAGGTTATAAACACTTTGAAATTAGGGTATTCTCTGTATTTGCCCACCATCAATGTCAAGTCAGTGCTTGACATTCAAGCAACACTTTTTGAATGAACAAATGAATGAATGACTCCTACTTTTAATTGAAAGAGACAGAGTCATAGTCACAGAAAACAGACTATCCTTCCTTTCATACTTCCTATAATCTGGACTGAAATCAATGACTTAAATTGAGTCTTACTAACTTGTTTAAACAAAAATGCCTTACCTAACATTTCTAAGACTTCTTAGTTATTGAAAGCCTAAAATAAGACATTTTATTCATGGGGAAAAAAAGTTTGACAAAGGAAAGAGAATTTTTCAGTGACTCAGATTATCATGCTAGTAACTGGTCTCTAGTGAAAATATGAATAATAACACAGATTCTCAAAATTGGACAAGGAGCTGCAGTTCAAAGTATCTGTTTAACATAAAATCAGTTGCTAATAGCAAAACATAACATGATAGAGCAGGGGACATACATTCTGATTAAGCCAGCCTATGTAGAGAAAACCTACAGTTAAAAGCAAAGAAATATTTAAAGTCCATAGCTTTGAGACATTTCATTATACAGGCAATTTAATTTTTGATTATTTTTATATGGGCTCCATGAGAACACTGCCACTTACAAAATTAATTTGTTGTTGGCAGAAAAAGCCCCAAGTCTAGCCAGCAATTTAGTGACCACGTTTAAAACTCAAATGCTCTTAATTTGAATGGATGACTCTAGCATTTGCCTCACAAAAAGACAATAGAAGCTGCCAAGAAGATAACTATGAACTAAGATGCTTTCTGTGGATGTAGAGCCATGAATTACAGCTGGAATAACTACTTATTTGCGAATGGGTCAATGAGAAACTGCTGCCTTGGGCAGCTTTATGGGGAAGTAACCCTACCTTCCTCCTACTCACATATTTGTGTCTTTGATTATGTACATCTGTCTGCACTACTAGGGATTTTTTATGTGCATGCAGAGCAGAAACATTTCCTTTCACCTATGTTGCATGGCCTTTGGCTTAATCTGAGTACTTAATAAATGTGTAAATCTTACTGATTAAAGAACTCCGGAGCAATAAAATGGCCTAAAAGCAAGAAAAATCATACCTTTGAACCAGGTGGGGCTGTCAAGCCTAAAAAGGCATACACTGCATTATTTTCTCTGGCTTCAAAGAAGGCATCATAGTCCTTGATGAAAAGAAGGCAAGAAGAATTAGCAATATGCAACAAAAAATAAATAAATAAAGACCAATTCCCACTAGAAGAAGGTCCAAGATGCAGCAATAGGTAAACGCTATATCTACCACCTCCCATGAGCACATGAAAATTACAACTAAATTACAGAACATTCAACCCCAAGAATTATCTGAAGACTAGCTGAAGAGATTATAACTAAGACTATAAAGAAGAGGCCACATCAAGACTGGTAGGAGGGGCAGAGACACGAAAAGGGCTGACCTCAATACCCACAAGTAATGGATGAGCACTGGGAGGGACACCTAGGTGCTGGAG
>NW_017731759.1:0-2668 GCF_001890085.2 Hipposideros armiger | reverse complement strand
AGGGCGGCAAACTGAGAGGTGCCAAAGACATACAGAAAAAGACTGAGTTGTGTAGCTTCATGGCAAGGGCTGGAACTACAGATGCCACTATCCCTGTGTGGAGCCTGCCTCACAGGTAGCCTACAGGAGGGAGCCATCTTTCCAGTGTTGAACCCATCCTCACAGGGCCAAATCAGGGACTGCGTTGGTCTGGCGAAATCTACGTGTGCGCACACCACCTTGGTGACTCCCTGGAACCCCAACCTGCCCAGGTAGTGTGGCATTGACTGGGACACTCTAGGTTCCTGGGTAGCCGGTCCTGCCCCACAAGCAACTGGAGACTTATACAGCAGCAGGCAGCCCACAGAGGCCTGGGAAACTTTCAGTGGTGGATGGTCACTAACAGCATGCACTTGCAAACTTTCTGGATGGCTCTCGGGGATCAGGGCGCTGAAGGCAAGGGATGGCTGGCCCCTGGTGTTTTCAGGGCATATATTGGAGTGCCCACAGGCTCAGCTCTGAATCTGCATTAACTGTAAAAACCACCAGCCATACCCTATGAATTCCTGGGATTCTGATCCGCCCAATAGTGCAACATTCACAAGGGCACTCTTGGTTCCTGGGCAGCCAATCCTAACCCACAAGCTGCTGGAGGCTTCTATAGCAGTAGAAAGCCTACAGCAGCCTGGGAAACTTTCAGTGGCAGACAGTCAGCCCCAGCTCATGCTGTAGTATTTCGTGGGTGGAACAAGGGATCTGTGGACCTGAGGCAAATGACAGCTGACTGCAGTATTCTCAGGGCATTATGCAGAATGGCCATAGGTGCAGCACTGGCACAAGAACTGAATGTGCATTAACTTTGTGGAAACCACTGGCCATACCCCATGAATCCCTGGGGCCTTGACCCACATAACTCAGGTGGCATCACCGGGTTAACTGTTAACATGGTCACACAGGCCAGCCAATACACATAAGGAAGCTCTTTCAGTGGATGAGCATTATGGGCAGACAGCAGATGGCAACAGGTCTAGGGGGCCTTGGCCCTTTTGTTAAGCTGCCCCAAGCCTGATACTGGTGGCAGTCAACCTCAGTAGACAGTGAAGACATCCCACAGGAAGCCCATTCAAACACAGGAGAAAATCAATTGCATATATCTACGTAGTTCCTACCAGGTAGCCCAAAGCCAATGACAAACAAGGTTGAAATTGGCCTGCACAGAAGCCCCTCCCAAGAGGCATCACAAACAACACGCCCAGAGGCCAGCCTCAGACCATACCAGAGAACTACCAGGTTAGAACCACAAGTGGTACACCCAAAGGAGAGGAAGGGGGTCTCAACAGGCACAAGAACACAAGGGAGTGAGCCTCTTGTGAGGGGTCAGCCCAAACACAGCAGCTCATACACTGTGGTCATAGCCATTCCTCACAACCAGTCAGCATGAGAGTCAATCCACCTACTGAGACACCAAAATCAATTAAGACTCAACTGAAAAAGGAAAATATACACAACAAACAAAAAAGACATACCTAGAACACACAGACAGGTGATCAGGGTGACTAAGCCCTAGACCACACAGGGTATCTACTACATAAGGCCACCCAACAAAGACTGAGAGACACAGGAGATGTATCTAATACATAGGAGCAAACACAGAGAGGCAGCCAGAATGAGAAACAAAGAAACATGTCCCAAATAAAAGAACAAGAGAAACCTCCAGAAAAAGAACTAAATGATATGGAGGCAACCAACCTACCAGAGACAGAGTTTAAAATACCAGATATAGGAATGCTTAAGGAACTTAGTGAGAACTTCAACAAAGAGATAGCAAGCTTAAATAAGGACATATAAACCATAAAAAGAACCAGTCAGAAATAAATACAATTGAAATGAAGAATACACTAGAAGGAACCACAGCAGATTAGATGAATCAGAAGATCAAACCAGAGATTTAGAAGCTAAGATAGCCAAAAACATGCAATCAGAATAACAAAAAGAAAAAAAGAATTAAAAAGAATTAAAAAACAAAAGAACCGCAAAAAAACCCCAAAGATACTTTAAGGGACCTCTGGAACAACATCGAGCATAACAATGTCACATCATAGGAGTATCAGAAAGAGAACAGAGTTCACAAGAGGTCAATAACCTATTTAAAGAAATAATGACTGAAAAATTCCCTAACCTAGAGAAGGAAATAAATATACAGCCCTGCAAGTGCAGAGAGTCCTAAACAAGCTAAATCCAAACGTGCCCACACAAATATACATTAAAATTAAAATCGAAAAACTTAAAGACAAAAAGAGAGCTCTAAAAGCAGCAAAAGAAAGACAAGTAATTACTTACAAGGGAGCTCCCATTATACTATCAGCTGATTTCTCAACACAAACATTGCAGGACAGAAGGCAGTGGCAGGAAATTTCCAAAGTGTTGAAAAGTAAGGACGTAAAATCAAGACTGCTGTTCGTACTAAGGCTATCATTTAAAATTAAAGAAGAAAGAGTTTCCCAGACAAAACAACAACAACAACAACACCAAAAAACAATACAAAAAATACCCTAAAAACTAAAGTAAATTCATTACCAACAAGCCAGTATTACAAGAAATGCTAAAGGGACTTCTTTAACAAGAAGAGGAAGAAAACAAACAAACAAACAAAAGGTCAATACTGAGGGCCAGACGAGTGGCTCAGTTG
>NW_017735286.1:0-2101 GCF_001890085.2 Hipposideros armiger | reverse complement strand
ATACTAGGAAACCCCAAAACCTTCACAAGGAAGGGATCAAGTCTTCATGAGATTCATGGCGCGCGCGCACACACGCACGCGCACACACACACACACACACACACACACACACACACACACACACACACACACACACACACACACACACACACACAGAGGTATGCCGAAGCAGTGGCTTGATTAGAATCTCAGGCACCAAGAAAGACAGCAGATGTGGTATTTTTATATAGGAACTTTCTCCACTCAAATCACGCAGAGTAATCAGTCTACTCTGAGGTCTGGCCCCAGCCCCTTTTCTCCTTCACTGATGCCAAATATGCACAAGTGGGGCTCGGTTCGTCCTCCTGATCGAGCCACCGGTTAGACAGCTCTCAACATGTCTGTTTTTTTCAGATGGCTAACTCCTCTCTCACACCCTCCTCTACCTACCAAGTCCAAATTTTCTAAGTCCTTCCTTGGCACATCCACATGGACACCATATCTGAAATCCTGGCAGCTCCTGCATCCTAAATCAAAGCAACTGGCAAGGTCCTCCTGCAGAGAAGGACAAAATGGAGCAGGGAAATAAAACCTTCCACCATTAACACCGTGGAAGGGTGTGTATGTGTGACTAGAACCATGTTTGGACCAAGATATACATTTGGCTTACCAATTTCCCTTAAAACTATATCCACATGTACAGAAATCAGTTTGTCCCCTCAGCCATATCCTGGGTAAAGAAACTTATTTCAGGCCGGCCGAGTGGTGTGTTGGTTAGGAGTTGGCTTGGGACTCCAGCTCTGAGCAGCAGGGCCGCAGTTCTGATCCCACATGAGGGCCAGTGACGCTGCACCCTCTACAGCTAAGATGGTGAACAACAGCTCAACCTGGAGCTGGGATGCCGTGAGTCACTGGCGACGGCATAGGCTGCAGTGGGGCTGGCCAGCAGCTGGCGTGAGTCGGCATGAGCTGCCGTGAGCCGCCGTGAGCAGCCGTCCAATAGCCGGCAAGCAACTGCCTTACCCGGGAAGACAGCAATGACAATACCAACATGGGCCAGTGAAGTGACATCCTCCACAACTAGACTGAAGAACAAAAGGACAGCAACTTGTCTGTTCCCCTTTCCCGATTCCCAAACGCTGTTCCCCTCCCCCCATTCCCTAATAAAATCTTTTAAAAAAAATAAAATGTTATTAAAACTAATTTCACCTGTTTCTTTTTACCTTTTTTAATGTGGCTACTAGGAAATTAAAAATTGTGGATCATGCTGTATTTCTATTGCACAGCATTGCTCTAGAAGACAGTGTATGTGACCAGGGAAAGGTAAGGCATTTCTCAATCATGTTCATTCATCCTGTGCAGCCTTCTCAAATTCAGCCTTTACATCAGTCAGCAAAGTATATACTAGCAGCCAGCTCAAGTATATGTTCAATGCCACCCATCCAAAGGAACATTTGGGGTGCAACCAATGACCCAAGTACCTGAACCACAAAGTGCACCCGAATCTGTTTACTTCTCAAAAGTTTGAAGGCTATTTCAGCAGACCACACGTCAAAGCTGTGGGGAGATGCCCATCCAGAAGCAAGGAAGGATGGCATTTCTGTATCAAGTGTCAACCTTTCTGGATGACTTTTTTAAGGCACACAGAATAAGTGAGAGAAGGGAAAGAGATACAGGCTTCACAAAGAGCCAGAGTTCATTAGAAAGAGGAGGTGTATCCCAGAAGCCATCGCAAATAAGTGCAGCTCCTAGCAGGCTATCGGAGCTGAAGGAGTTTTAAGTCGTGTGGGTATTTAAAAAACAAGAACAAGCTCAGCCTCTATCCACCCATTCATCCCTGGAACAACCAGTCATGGCCTTGGCAGCTGGTCGGTCATGCTGGTTCCCTGAGATCCAGAACCAGCTTGGGTATGTTCTAGACACTCTGCTGAAGAGGAGGCATCAAAACTGAAATCTGGGGCCGGCCGAGTGGCGCATTGGGTAAGAGCTGGCTTGGGACGCCAGAGGGCCCCAGTTCGGATCCCACGTATGAGGGCCAGTGACACTGCCCTCTACAGCTAAGATGCTGAACAACAGCTTAACCTGGAGCTGGGCTGCCCTGAGTCGCCGGCGACAGCGTAGG
>NW_017735285.1:0-2099 GCF_001890085.2 Hipposideros armiger | reverse complement strand
CTTGGTATGAAAGATAGCTGATACAGCAAATTTTTCTCTAAAAGATAATTAAATACAACTGTAAAGGTCCGATATTAAGATAATGGTTTATGTAGAACACTGTTTTCTGCTCAGCAGCCAACAAACGTGCAACACAGGGTTCACTCCACTGACAGAAGGAAATGGGAGAATGAAAACGAGGCACACAAGCATGGAAAATATAAAAAAATTAAACCTCAAATCAACAAATGTCTGTTTCAAGATTAGATGCTACAGAGTTCCAGTCAGAGCCTTATCACTCGGATTTACAACACTGGGCGTATGCTATTCTTATCTATGCTGCCAAAACTTCACCAAATAGTTTTAATAATATAGCATGGGATGGAGGAATAAAAGAAATTGCCCTTTTTCTCAAGGAAATTACATTTTATTTCCATGAGGAACATGTTATATTTATTATTGTAAAAAAGAAAACAGAGTTCTTACCCTATAAAAATATTTTCTTTTCAGAAATTTTGGTTAAGAGAAATAATTTAATCTGCTTTTTACAGGTGAGTCAAGAGAGTCATGGGGGCGAGATATATATATATATATATATATATATATATAATGTCAGTGTTAAAGATTAGAATTAGTGGTGTATTGCAGTATTTTTTTAGGGCTACAGAGGGTTACAATATATGAAGAACTCTACCAACTTCAGCCTAATGAAAAGCTTATAATGGGGTCAGGTAGATTTAAGGAGGCAATTAAACACCTGACAGCAATAGTTTTACAGGTTTTGTTTGATTTAAAGAGTTCAATGATAGTCTGGCAGTCATTATCTAGTGGTTAGAAAATAGCTTTAAACCCCCTGGCAGTCACATTTGATGAGCTATATCCAAATGGGTTCCAAAAAACATGAGCAACAGAGGCCTAGGAATTCCAGAAAAGAAATCTAGTTCAGTAATAAAGGCAGGAATTTACAGTACACTGAGCCCCATTATATGTTGGTTTCTGAGAGATTAGATCCATGTAATCACTCATACCCTTGTTCAGCACATTTTCCTGTGAATTAATACAGAAATGAGAGTTCAATAAATCACAGTGCATTAACTGAGGTTCTAGCATACTGAGCCTTGCATCATACATCTGAGTTCTCAGGTTATTGTGCCATGTCAGTAGTATACATCTTCTTTCTTTCTTTTTTTTTATCCTATTTTTCATCATTATGATGGATGATTTTTTTAGATAGAGCTAGGATCTAGAACTCTTAAAAAGTGTTTGCTAAGACACACATGTATCCTACCTGCCTTTTGAGATTAAAAGTACTAATGACACAACTGATGTAATTTACAAATTAAGTGAAATCACCTTAATGTACTGATCTTTGCTCATTTATATTTGGAATGTATAATGTAGTTGTTTCCATTTATATTTTATTATTTGTATTACATTTTCACCACATCTTGGCCCATCAATCACTAGTGCTATTTTAGGGAAATAAAAGGAAATGTGTTAAGGTTCAGTGCTGATAAAGAAAATTAGTCTGAAATTAGGGGTCTTATAAATTTAATGGTAGACAGATTCCTGTTTTAGAAAGTCAGGCTGACTAAAATAACTGAAGGGAGAAGACAGAATTGGCACCAAAGAAGTAAAATTATAACTATTCTCTCACCCCTACATGGTGGTGATACCAGTTAAATTTTAATTCTTGCTGATTCCCTAAAGGACCAAGCTTTCTGTTGGTTACAATATGCATGGATGTCTTCCTAAAAGACTATACATAACATAAATTTGTACAAAATTAAATATATCATAAATACACTAAGGAAGGGGTTTCCCTCCCCCCAAAATAGGTAGGATGATACACTCGTATGTTGCAATTAGTCCTAAACTATGTCACAAGGAATTTGTTATTGTAATAGCTAAAGTATCAAGTTTTGTAAATTATTTACTTTTTAAAAAGCCTCTTGTGTGTTTTCAAGACTTTCCTTATAATATTATCACTTCTATTAATTTACATTTAACTATGCTTTCTTGAATGGGACAGAAAGGGGCAAAATTTCAGCCATTATACTGGGAATATCACCAAGTCAGGGTTTATTGACCCTGGAGGCAAGTCTGTGCTTAGCTCTATC
>NW_017735284.1:0-2103 GCF_001890085.2 Hipposideros armiger | reverse complement strand
CCTCCCTTCCTCATCTCTCTAGCAGGGAGGCTTTGGCTCTTGGCCACTTAGTTAGGCTCACTCATCAGAGTATGGATGCAGGGCCTGTCTCAAATACGGCAGAAGGTTAAATTCTCTTCTTTCGAACCTCACCTGCTCTCTGAAACCTAACTTCAGGGTTGTCTCGCAAGAACCAGTAGATGCTGTGTCAAATTAGACTCTACTCACATGCTGATTTGGAAAAAAAAAACCTTTGAGAGTGTGGTGGGAGCACCTGGAGCAGATGAGCAGACACCTCAAGTTCACTGCCAGAGTAAACAACCACGTCGACAGGGCTGTTGTTAGAGGGGTTAGACAGGACAGACAGCGCATGTCTGCAGGGAGCTGGAGTGCTCTGTCCGGGGGAAGGTGGGTGATTCTGGGCTGTCTGTTCCACTGGGAGCACAGTGCAGACTTGTGAAATTAAGCTGGACAGCAAGTCCGGATCTGGATTTGGACATGAGGGCACACTGGGTAAGAACCAGGGGAAAAGTGATGTGATTCAGAAAGTGCTAGAACTAGTCCCAAATGCCGGGACTAGGCCAGAGTGAGCTCTCAAGGAACTCTGGGCTTAGGGGCAGGAAGAGCCTAGGTCAATTAAGCCCACAGAGTATCCTGAAATTTTTTTTATCATTTTCGTCTTTATTTATTCCACCTTGGGTTAGCACATTTCATTACCTCAGAGATATTGTGGACTAGTGAGAGTAGAAATGATTTGAGAGTGAATGCCTGCTTTATTCACGTAGTAGAACAGTGAGTGTCCCGAATTGAATTCAGACCAGAGGTCTCATCCCAGTTCCGCCATTTATGAGCCGTGTGAAGTCAGGAAAATTGCAAAACTCTATGAGGGTTTTCTATGAAGAGAGCTTGGTAAGCCCTGCCATGTATGATGCCTGAGATATACGTGATTTATGAAAGCACCTGGCATAGTGTTTGACATGTATAGAGTCTTTCATAATTTGTGATGATGATGATGATATTATTTTGACCCCAGGTCCTACCAAATATGCTGGGTTTTTTTAATCCAAGAGATATCAGAGAACATGCAGCACTGTATGTATCGCACAACAAATCAGCCAACTTGATGCTTAGCAAGTAAAACGAAATTCCTTACTACAGAAGTTTTTAAGAATATGTTATTTGTTGTGGATGTAGGGAATTTCCCCCAGTTGGATGGGACTTACAGATCCTAGAATTTGAGAGCAGAATCAACTCCTTCCATCCCTTCCAACTGTCCTTCAATCCACGCCTCTTCTTTTCATTTATTTCAGTCCAATAAAAAAATCTAGCCCTCACTTGGAGTTTTACAAATTACACACGAGACAAACTAATAAAATGAGCTTTTAATGTAATTGCCTCTTGTCTCTTCCAGGCCAGAGCAAAGACTGCTAGCACAGTGGCTTCTGAGCACACCCGTGTCACGTGAGTATCACCCCTATTTCTCAAAAGCTCCCTGGGGATGATGTACTTAAAACACACCATTCATGTGCTGTGCTCAGCTGCACTGGGTAAAGGACACTGGGAAAGGATGCGGGACCCCATCCATGCTTGCCCCAGATGGGGTATTCCCTCTGGCTTATCTGTGACGCAAATGTAACTGCTAGAAGCAGTTTTCCATTCCAGGCTTTAGTGTCTCAGCTCTGGACACACCTTCAGAGGGTTTGGCCCCTTTCCACAGCCTCATCTGACCCTCTGCCCAGCTTAACATAAAATTGACTCACACCAAACTTGCAGTTTCCCAAGGTCCCAAACCCGCTTGCTGCAGGGCACTTACACTTGACTGCTCACACCTGGGTCACATCTGGACCTCTTCTTCTTTTGACTTGTCCTTAGGTCTTAGGGTTATCTCACCATCTTCCTTACCTGACAGATGCTCCTAGACTCTAACATTCTATGGGCACAGTGGGTCTTATTGATCCTGACATTCCCAGAAGTAACATGGAGCCTCCCAAAGAGCAGATGCTCAAGGAATGTTTGAGAAATAAATGAGACAGTGTGCAAGAAATCAAATTTATTATGTTATTGTACATTCTTGCATTCTTGAATACATACATACATATATATATATATATATATATATATATA
>NW_017735283.1:0-2104 GCF_001890085.2 Hipposideros armiger | reverse complement strand
GTGATTTGGAAAAGATAAAATTAGAAATGAAAAACAACCTTTGAAATAAAAACTGGGAACAGGTTAAACAGCAAATTAGGTAGAGCCAAAGAAAAAATTTAGTGGTCTGGAAGACAGATCTGAGGAAACGAGAGTGTAGAACCAAGAGAGAAAGGGATGGAAAATATGAAGATGAGGCCAGGTTGAGACATGGAGGAGATGATGAGAAGGTCCAGCATGAAAGAAGGAAGAAGTAGAAGAATGGGAGAGGCAATATTTGAAGAGATAATGGCTGACAGTATTCTAAAATTGATGAAAACTATGAACCATCTCCTGGCCCCTTCCCAGCCTAGACCAGGTGCGTAGTGCTGGGCAGTCCACCTTGCTCCGTAGCCAGGGCTCCACCCCCTGCCTCCCCTGGGGGCCAAGGGGCGCAATTTACCCGCAGCACCAGCCTCATGGAGATGAGGCTGTCCAGGCCTGAGTGGTCCAGCTGGAAGCGTTGCTCGAGGGTAAGGTCCGCACAGGGGAGAATCTGGCACAGGGGGAGCTCCAGCACCCCCAGAGCACACTCCCGGTCATCATCAAGCACCTGGGCAGTGGGCCAGTCACAAAATGAGAGAATCACCAACCCCGCCCTCCCCAGCACCACTCTGGGCCCCAGCCAAGTCTGAATTCACTTCAGTAAGTATGTACTGTGCTTTTACTAGCCTCTGGTCTTGTTCTGAAAACAGCCTGGGACCAGGTCCGGCCCGTGCCTTCAGTCAGGGAAGAGAGGAACTCAGGGTAGAGGCAATTACGATCTATGTGAGGTGAGTCTGTACATGCCCAGGGCCATGGGGGCTTGAGGGACCGCTGAGCCGTGCGGCTCTATGATGGGACATCCAGACAGGGCTGAGGTCCCCAAAAGAGCCCAGTTTTACCATTTGCTGGTCACGAGATCTTAGACAAGTCACGTTTGAGCCTCTATTTGCTCACGTGTAAAATAAAGATACTTCTCTTCCATAGATCTTTTTTGAAGATTAAATATTTTTTTAAAAAGACATACATCATCATTAAGATCCTGAGTAGATTTCAACACAGGCCACTCTGGGTGCTGTGTAACAACTAGGAAAGACTTACAGGGAGAGCCCAGTGACTTCAGGGTTTGTCCTTCACAGCCTCTTACCAGTGACCTTGGGCACCAGTCTTCTGCAGATGTGGGGCCTTACACAGGACTGGCTTTACCGCCAGGAGAGCCTGCTCAAGGCGCACTTGGAGCTCCCACCGCTCCTGGCTTAGACACCTCTTAGCTCTGTTCTAAGAGCCCAATTTCCAGCAAACCTTGAGGTGCAGGTGCTCAGTTGTCACACTGTGCACAAAGAAGGAGAACACCTGGCTCCACACAGGGTCCTTGCTTCGCGGACAGGTCTGGGGACAGAAGGGGGAGAGATGATTAAAGGGCCAGGGTGGGCAGAGCAGGATACCGGTACCCTGTGCTCTCACTCGGGCTCCTGGGTACCACTGGGGGCCTTCTCTCTGTCTGCACAGGGACCAGGCCCTGCATGTGGGAGACGCTTAGGGCCGGGCAGTCAGACTCAAAGGCAAGGGGAACTTTGCCAGAAAGTGTTACAGGGGCTGAAAATCATACCAGCATCAGTGCTCACTTGTGGAGGGGTGCGGCGGGGTGGGGGTGACAGGATTTCTGCTGCTGACTGAGGAACTCGGTGGGGTGGCAGAAAGGACACAGGCTTAGAGCCATACCTAAGCTTGAACCCTGGTTCTGCTGCTTTCTCGCATGTGCCCTTGGTAAGTCACTGATCTCTGACGCTCAGATTCCTGAACTGTAAAACTATTTGTGAGGTTACTTGGAAGACGAAAGAAAATAATATAAGGTGCCTAAAATGTGTCCCGGCACCTACTAAGCATTCAGTGTAAGCTAATTCCTGTCTTTTGCTTCTCTCCCTGAAAAGGGTTGGGGAGACCCCCACTTCCTCAGCCCATGGCGACGCACCAGACTGTCGTACCTTGCTCGTACAGGTCTTCTTGCCCACAGATAGCTTGACGTAGGAAGAAGGGTCTCTGCTGACCTTATTCTGTGAGGGGGCAAATCCACAACAATAAAGACACCATCAGAGGCAGCTTG
>NW_017735282.1:4353-5882 GCF_001890085.2 Hipposideros armiger | reverse complement strand
GAAACACCTTGAAGGTTAGGGTTAGTATCAGCGTGAACGTAGGGTTTTGTGTGAGGGTGAAAACCAGTTTAAAACATGGGTCAAATATGAGGCTAGAGGTAATGTTAGGGACGGTGTTAGGCTAAGGTTAGCGAAAGGCCTAGGTTTCCAAGGAGCGCCCGTTGTAGGGTAGAATCAGGTAGTGGATTCGTGTTCAGGTGAAGGCCCAGTTAACTGGCCCGGTTAGGAGGAGGTTGGGAATGAGTGTTAGGATTAGGATTTGGGTCTCCAGCTAGGGTTTTTGAAACGTTCCTACGTACGGTTATATTCACTTGTAGTGGTAGGGTTACAGTTAGGGAACCGTTCAGTGCCACAGTGGGCATCAGTGCCAGGAGGAGCATTAGATGTTGGTGGAAAACTCAAGACCCTGTGAGAATTTGGGTGAAGAGTCCGGCCTGTGTTAACTTTAGTACCAGCGAGCAGGTGAAGCGCACTCTAGGTGTGGTTCTAGGGAGAGTGTTAGGTTCAGGTCTTGAGACATGTCCAGCTTTCTCTTTAGGCTGAGGGGCAATCTTGGGAGTGTTCTTAGGAACAGGGTTCATGGGAATCTTCTGCTGAATCAAAGTGTTCGTGATGGGCTGAGTTAACATTAGGTGGAGGTTGAAGTTTAGGCGACGAAAAAGCGAAAGGTTTCGGGTAGGAAACACAGATAAGTTCAAGGTTATGGACGGTGTTAGGAGTGGGTTGAGGGAGAAGGTCAGGGATACATTTGCAGATGGAAATAGATAGGAAAGTAGGTCCGGGGAACCCTTAACTTTAGAGTAAGGGCCAGTCTTTGGAGGAGGGCTCGAGACAGGTTCACGGCCAATTTACGGTCACTTGCAGTTAGAGACAGGATTACGTTGAGAGGTCCAGTTAGGGACACATTTAGGGTTAGGTTGCGCGAATGCTAGAGGTTTACAGAGGAGACAGCGTTAAGTCTATGAAAAGCTGTACATTTAGGCTTCATGTTGGATGAGCGATAGGGACTGCGTTAGGTTCAGGGATAGGCCCAGTTTTAGGGTGAGGTTGGGAAACACCTTGAAGTTTAGGGTTAGTATCACAGTGAATGTAGGGTTTTGTGTGATGGTGAAAACCAGTTTACAGTATGAGTCAAATATGAGGTTAGAGGTAGTGTTAGAGACGGTGTTAGGCTAAGGTTAGCGAAAGGCCTAGGTTTCCAAGGAGTGCCTGTTTTAGGAGTAGATTCAGGTAGAGGATTCGTGTTCAGGTGAGGGCCCAGTTAACCTGCTCGTTTAGGAGGAAGGTGGGAATGAGTGTTAGGATTAGGATTTGGGTCTCCAGCTAGGGTTTATGAAAAGAACCTTCGCACGGTTATATTCAGTTGTAGTGGTAGGTTTAGAGTTAGGGAACTGTTCAGTGCCAGCGTTGGCATCAGTGCCAAGAGGAGCACTAGATGTTGGTGGAAAACTCAAGACCCTGTGAGAATTTGGGTGAAGAGTCCGGCCAGTGTTAACTTTAGAACCAATGTGCAGGTGCAGCACACTCTA
>NW_017735282.1:0-3111 GCF_001890085.2 Hipposideros armiger | reverse complement strand
GAGGAGATTCAGGTAGAGGATTCGTGTTCAGGTGAGGGCCCAGTTAACCGGCCCGTTTAGGAGGAGGTGGGAATGAGTGTTAGGATTAGGATTTGGGTCTCCAGCTAGGGTTTATGAAAAGTTCCTACGTACGGTTATATTCAGATGTAGTATTAGGGTTAGACTTAGGGAGCTATTCAGTGCCAAAGCTAGTGTCAAGGCCCGGAGGAGCATTAGGGTTTGGTGGACAACTCAGGACCCTGTCAGAATTCGGTGTAGTAGTCTGTCCATTGTTAACTTTAGATCCGGAGTGCAAATGAAGTACAGCTCTAGGTGTTGTTCTAGAGAGGGTGTTAGGTTCAGTAGTGACATGTCCAGCTTTCGTTTAAATTTGAGAGAAGTATTAGGGGTGTTCTTATGAACAGGGTTCTCGGTAAGTTTCTGCTGAATCAGGAAGTGTTATTGGTGGGCTGAGGTAACGTTAGTTGATGGGTTAGGTTTCGGCGCAGAAACAGGGTGAGGTTTTGCGTGGGAAACACAGATAAGGTCAAGGTTATGGACCAGGTTACGACTAGGTTGAGGGAGAAGGTCAGGGATAGGTTTGCAGTTGATAACAGATAGAAAGGTAGGGCCGGGGAACCGTTAGCTTTAGAGTAAGGGCCAGTGTTTGGAGGAGGACTCGAGGAACGTTCACGGCCAGCTTTAGCGTCACTTGCTGTTAGAGAAAGGATTACGTTGAGAGGCCCAGTTAGGGACATATTTAGGGTTAGGTTTCGCGAATGCTAGAGGTTTAGGGAGGAGACAGCGTTAAGTCTATGAACAGCTGTACAGTTAGGCTTCAAGTAGGGTGAGCGATAGGGACTGTGTTAGGGTCAGCGATAGGCCCAGTTTTAGGATGAGGTTGGGAAACACCTTGAAGTTTAGGGATAGTATCAGCGTCAACGTAGGGTTTTGTGTGAGGGAGAAAACCAGTTTACTATATGGGTCAAATATAAGGATAGAAGTAGTGTTAGAGACGGTGTTAGGCTAAGGTTAGTGAAAGGCCTAGGTTTTCAAAGAGCGTCAGTTGTAGGGGTAGATTTAAGTAGAGGATTCGTGTTCACGTGAGGGCCCAGTTAACCGGCCCGGTTAGGAGGAGGTTGGGAATGAGTGTTAGGATTAGGATTTGGGTCTCCATATAGGGTTTATTAAAATTTCCTACGTACGGTTATATTCAGTTGTAGTGGTAGGGTTAGAGTTAGGGAACAGTTCAGTGCCAGGGTTGGCATCAGTTGCAGGAGGAGCATTAGATGTTGGTGGAAAACATAAGACCCTGTGAGAATTTGGGTGAAGAATCCGGCCTGTGTTAACTTTAGTACCAGCAAGCAGGTGAAGCACACTCTAGGTGTGGTTCTAGGAAGAGTGTTACGTTCAGGTCTAGAGACATGTCCAGCTTTACCTTTAGTCTGAGGGGCAATCTTGGGAGTGTTCTTAGGAACGGGTTCATGGGAATCTTCTGCTGAATCAAAGTGTTCTTGATGGGCTGAGTTAACATTAGGGCGATGGTGAAGTTTAGGCGACGAAACAGCGAAAGATTTCGGTTGGGAAACACAGGTAAGGTCAAGGTTATGGACCGGGTTAGGACTAGGTTGAGGGAGAAGGTCAGGGATAGATTTGCAGTTGGAAATAGATAGGAAAGTAGGGCCGGGGAACTGTTAGCTTTAGAGTAAGGGCCAGTGTTTGGAGGAGGGCCCGAGACAGGTTCAGGGCCAGCTTTACGGTCACTTGCAGTTAGAGACAGGATTACGTTGAGAGGCCCAGNGAGGCCCAGTTAGGGACACATTTAGGGTTAGGTTGTGCGAAAGCTAGAGGTTTATAGAGGAGACAGCGTTAAGTCTATGAAAAGCTGTACATTTAGGCTTCATGTAGGATGAGAGACAGGGCCTGCGTTAGGTTCAGGGATAGGCCCAGTTTTAGGGTGAGGTTGGGAAACACCTTGAAGGTTAGGGTTAGTATCACAGTGAATGTAGGGTTTTGTGTGATGGTGAAAACCAGTTTACAATATGAGTCAAATATGAGGTTAGAGGTAGTGTTAGAGACGGTGTTAGGCTAAGGTTAGCGAAAGGCCTAGGTTTCCACGGAGCGCCTGTTTTAGGAGTAGATTCAGGTAGAGGATTCGTGTTCAGGTGAGGGCCCAGTTAACCGGCCCGGTTAGGAGGAAGGTGTGAATGAGTGTTAGGATTAGGATTTGGGTCTCCAGCTAGGGTTTATGAAATGTTCCTACTTACGGTTATATTCAGGTATGGTTGTAGGGGTAGACTTAGGGAGCTGTTCAGTGCCAAGGCTGGTTTCAATGCCCCGAGGAGCATTAGGTGTAGGTGGACAACTCAGGACCCTGTCAGAATTCGGTGTAGTAGTCGGTCCATTGTTAGCTTTAGATCTGGAGTGCAGGTGAAGGACAGCTCTAGGTGTTGTTCTAGGGAGTGTGTTAGGTTCAGTCTAGAGACATGTCCAGCTTTCGCTTAAAGCTGAGAGAAGTGTTAGGGGTGTTCTTATGAACAGGGTTCTCGGTAAGTTTCTGCTGAATCAGGAAGTGTTAATGGTGTGCTGAGGTAATGTTAGTTGATGGGTTAGGTTTCGTCGTGGAAACAGGGTGAGGATTTGTGTGGGAAACACAGATAAGGTCAAGGTTATGGACCGAGTTAGGACTAGGTTGAGGGAGAAGGTCAGGGATAGGTTTGTAGATGATAACAGATAGAAAGATAGGGCCGGGGAACCGTTAGCTTTAGAGTAAGGGCCAGTGTTTGGAGGAGGGCACGAGACAGGTTCAGGGCCAGTTTTACGGTCACTTGCAGTTAGAGACAGGATTCCGTTGACAGGCCCAGTTAGGGATACTTTTAGGGTTAGGTTGCGCGAATGCTAGAGGCTCAGAGAGGAGACAGCGTTCACACTATAAAGAGCTGTAAATCTAGGCTTCATGTAGGGTGAGCGATAGGGAATGCATTCGAGTCCGGGATACGCCCAGTTATAGGGTGAGGTTGGGAAACACCTTGAAGGTTAGGATTAGTATCAGTGAGAACTTAGGGTTTTGTGTGAGGGTGAAAACCAGTTTACAACATGGGTCAAATATGAGGCTAGAGGTAACGTTAGGGA
>NW_017735281.1:0-2106 GCF_001890085.2 Hipposideros armiger | reverse complement strand
TATATTCTTAGAGCAGAAAAATACCTTAAAAGTTATGTAATCCACCATCTTAACCAATAATAGCTATATTCTTTGCTTCTGGATGTTTCAAGTGATAATATTCTCTTGGCTTTATAAACACGAAATAATTTTGATAAAACAGGCATTATTATTTTTATATTCTTCTGATGATAGGATAACATTGGTCTCTTTGTAGAAGACCATATCAACTTTGGAAATAGAGTTGTGTAAGTGTTTTGTTTTGTTTTTTTTTAAAGATTTTATTGGGGGAATTGGGGGAGGGGAACAGCATTGAGGAATTGGGGAAGGGGAACAGCACTGGGGAATCGGGGAAGGGGAACAGACAAGTTGCTGTTTTCTGTTCTTCAGTCTAGTTGTGGAGGACACCGCTTCACTGGCCCATGTTGGTATTATCACTGCACTCTTCCCCCGTTAGGCAGTTGCTCGCTGGCCATTGGATGGCTTCTCATGGTGGCTCATAGCAGTTCACGAGAGCTCACACCTGCTGCCGGCCAGCCCCACTGCAGCTTACACTGTCGCCGGCGACTCATGGTAGCCCAGCTCCAGGTCAAGTTGTTGTCATTCATCATCTTAGCTGTGGAGGACGCAGCATCACTGGCCCTCATGTGAGAGCTGAACCAGGGCCCTGCTGCTCAGAGCTGGCATCCCAAGCCAACTCCTAACCAATGCGCCACTCGGCCGGCAGTAGAGTTGTATAGGTCTTGCTCCACCTGTTCGAGAGGTCTGGACATTTCTTAATGAAACATATATTAAATATAGACTATTAAAATTCATTTATTCCACATATTTCTTATTAATAATATACACAGTGTAATAAAAAAAAATGATGAGCCTTTGTCCCCAGTTCCTGGGAGGTAGCCTCTAAATCTTTGAAATTTTCCAAATGATAGCAGTATTTTTGTTGTTCATGGTGTGCTTTTCAGACTCTTCTACTAATGAGGTATCTTGTGGTTGCCCCCTACATAGTTTCTGCTAACAAGAGGACTCAGGATTGGAGGATGCCTGAAAGGCAAATCATGTAAAGGGTCAGCTTGATCACTTGGGAAGGGAGATAGCTGGAGACTGAGTTCAATCACTTGGTCAAGGATTCTATCAATCATACCTATTTAATGAAATCCCAATACAAATGCTGGACACTAAAGCTTGAATGAGTTTCACAAGTTGGCAATACTCTGCATACTGCGGCATCCCTGGGGATGATGGAAACTTTGCATTTTATACCCTCCCAGACCTCTCACAGAGAATCTCTCCCTTTGGCTGCTGGTGATTTGTATCCTGTGTCTAAAATATAACCGAAATCATAAGGACAGTATGTCCTCAAATAACATTATTTTTTTCAATGTCATTTTGTTATAATGATGATGAGATGGTGTAAGAACTTAACTCTTGCTTATATGAATTAACTTAGGTAAAATTGATTTTATTATATGCTATTTCACATAAAGTTGCAGAAATTATTGAAAGGGTTAAGTGAGGATTTACTGTATAGTGCTTTCCTGAGTCCTGTGTGACAATCTAGTCAAGTACCCTACCTGAAGGGTTAGTGGATACCCCCAAATTTGTAGCCAGCTGGTCATAATTGAAAGTAGCCTGATCCCATAATTTGTGGTCAAGGTCATTGCGCATACACATGATTATTATGTACATGTCGTAGTCTAGGCCCTTTCAAGTCATTTGCAATTTGTTGATTTTTACACTGGGCAAAGACGGTTGTCTGTTTTTTGGCCAGTATTATAAACTAACAGCCATAAATACCAATATCTTGAAAAAGAAAGTATTTAAATACTAAATATATTATTCAGTGATGTTATTGTTTTGAGAACAAGTACTTCTGTTTGTTTTTGTAGAATATTTTATGTAACATACATTAAGTCAGAAAGCATGACTGAAAATATTTTATGTAACATACAAGTCAGAAAGATTCTGCCCCACGTGCAAGTTAGCAAGTTAATCTACATGGTTTCATATATATCCAAGAGAAATACCAGAATGCTGGATCAGAAAAACACACCTCGTATTACACCAAAATCACCAGTCCTAGTAGCATCTTAGTACCAGTCTCTTGAGCCCCAACCCTCACTTAGT
>NW_017735280.1:0-2106 GCF_001890085.2 Hipposideros armiger | reverse complement strand
CAGGCCTGCTGCCACCATTGATCCACTTTGCGTGTCTTCTTGGCTGCCTCCCAGATCCTCACCTCAGGCACTGTCTCTGGCCTTTGTTCTGCCCTGTTGTCCCTTGGGCAGAAGAGAGGCAGCCACTGAAAGACCTCATTTCAACAGACTGTAGGAAATGAAGGTTTTTCAACCTTTTGCTAACCTGAAATAGAAGCTACCAATCAATTCAGAGTCTGTAATCCCCCTGATTGCATCTCTTTAGGAGTTTTCTAAGTGAAGTGATTTGCAGGTGGTCTCTTTGATGCAGATACCTGGGATAAATTGCAGAGCCCTGGTTTGAAGACGCAGGACTGTGAAGGATTGGGCGCTCTTATCGCATGCTGAAGTAGGTATGGCGTACACCAAAACCTTTATTCTGGATCGGCCTTTTTCTCTCTCCTGTGAAGAAACTACTAAATATCCTGGTTCTGAAATGGTTTTGTTTAGCGTCCTATATAAGAGACAATGATGGTTCAAAAAGGAGCTTTTGAGAGAAAATAAAGGAAGTAAATGAGCACTTTATACTGCCGAATTATGAGGAGGTAGGTAAGGAAGTTTCAACATTAAGTACATAGGAGACCCTGAAACAATAACACAGCATTGTATTCTAACTTCATCTATGAAGAAGGGCTGAAAGTAAAGTTTTCTCTTTTGAGCTGAATAAGGAATTTGTTAAATAATGATAAATAATAGGGATGGTGGGACATGTACCTAATACCTAAGTAAGAGAAACCTAATTTTAAGAATGTTGTGAAGGGACCACAAAGATGATCTCATTCAATATCTCCCCAGGGCAGTGCGGTAAAGTGTATAAGAACATGGACTCTGGAAGTAGGAAGCCTGGGTTCAAGTCCCAGTCTGATACTTACTAGCTATGTGACCTTGGGCAAGATATTAAAATCTATGCCCTTCATTCTCTCATTTATATGAAGGAGATAACAGTTCCAATCTCACAGAGTAGAATGAGTAATATTGAAAAGAATCATAAATAAATAAATGCAGAAAACTTACTACCTCACAAAGCATCCAGACCCCTTTCCTTACCTTACATGCAGCTGAAATTTAGCCTCCTTATAAAATTCCATGTATTGACCTAGTTTGGCAATATAAAATATTCACTTTTCCACATGATAATCCTTTAATATTAAAAGATATATAATTTTCCGGTCAAGATGACAGAGTGAGTAAACACTGTGCTTACCTCCTCTCATGACCACCCCAAAATTCTAAGTTAAGACCAACCATCATTGAGAATCACCTGAAGTCTAGCTGAATTGAAGCCCTACAACTAAGGACATACAGAAAAAGCCATCTCATGACTGGTAGGAGGGGCAGAGATGAGTAACAAGCTGGTCCCACATCTGCATGTGACCATTAAAAATTGGGAAAAATATCTCAGGTGTGGGGTTCCCCCAGAGGAGTGAGGGGTCCCAGCCCCACACAAGGCTGCCCAGCTTAGGGTTTCAGTGCTGGGGTAAGAAGTCCCCATAACTTTTGGTTGTGAAAACCAGCAGAGATAGTGACTGAGTGAGACAAGGGCAGGTGCAGTCCCAGGATCTCCTCTTAAAGGGATTGCACACAGACTTACTTGCTGACAGGCTCACTTGCTCTGAGCTCCAGTGCTTGGCAACAGCTCAAAAGGTGCCAGGCACATACGGGGAGAAACTGAATTGTCTGGCTTCAAGGCAAGGGCTAGGGGGGCAGCTTTCTCCCAGACGGAGGAGCTGGTGAAAGCCATTATTTCTTTGTTGGGTCCTTCCCACTCCCGGCATACAGACTCACGCAGCAGCCATATCTGAGTCTCCATGAACCTGGGTAACACCATTCATTCTCCTCACCTTATTGATTCTGAGACCCCCTCACCCCACCCAACTTGTGGGCCCACCCTAGACAAGGGGTGGGTTGGGGGTTGGTAAAAAGGGTGAAGGGATTAAGAAGTACCCTTATGGCCAATTAGTTGTGCCCCAAAAATGAGTGCAGTGAAAATGTTTGTTGCAAAAACACTTGCAGCAAAGATGTTTATGGCCAGCATGCTTATAGTGAAAACACCTAGATCCAGTTCTAAGATGCTATATTTAATTTTTT
>NW_017735279.1:0-2108 GCF_001890085.2 Hipposideros armiger | reverse complement strand
GCCAACTTGGGCCAGTGAAGCAACGTCCTCCACAACTAGACTGAAGAATGAAAGGACAGCAACTTGTCTGTTCCCCTTCCTCCAATTCCCCAGCGTTGTTCCCATCCCCCAATTCCCCAATAAAAATCTTAAAAAAAAAAATCCCATTTTCCAAAGCACCATTTTACATTCCCACCAATAATGCATTGATAATAGCCATCCTGAGTTTGCCTTTAATTTTCAAACTATAGCAATAAATGTGTAGTTAAGTGGGTGTGGTTTGCTAACACTTAGAATAGTATCTGTTACAGAGTAAACTATGTTGAATTTGTTAAATGCACAAATCAGCCAAGTTTATAAACTGGAAATAGTCTTAATTCTGTGTTATATGATCACATGGTAATGGCTTTAACAAAGCTTTAAATAAAATACTGCGTAGTACCGAGAAGAGGCAACTCGGGCCTTAAGGGACACTTCCCTGTCCACTGAGCTTGACAGGTAACCCTTTATGCAGGAAATGGCATTCCATGGAAGAGGGAACAGCGTGTTCAAAGTCATGGAGGTGTAAAAGGAGATTGAAAAACTCAGTGTCACTGATGGCGGACCATGAAGCCAGCGCTGGCTGTTCCAAGTGAAGGTAGGATTTTGCCTAAATGTTAATTTTCTTTATCATCTTTTAAAATTTTGTTTCATTTCCTGCTAACTGTTTTGAGTGCTTAAAATTCATGCTGTTTCATGGTGGATTTTTTTTTAAAGACCGAATTTGACCCCACCATTCATTTTAGGAAATGAAACACAGAGGCTTATCATGACATATCTCAAATTCCTACTGTTCAGAGGCAGAGCTGGAACTGAAACCCAAATCCAGGGTTTTCTCCACTATGAAGGCCAGCAGAATTCTACCGCGTCTCATCACACCCATTTTTAGCGTTTTAGAGTTAGAAGACTAGAGAAAAGAATGGTGCAGTTATTTTTGTAAAATCTCCTGCATTAATGTAGTGTTTTGTCTTTTCCAAAGTACTTTCATGTTACCACTTCCAAATGCTGTTACCATGTACCTTCTCTGCCACACATCTTACTTTTCTTGAACAAGAGCACTTCTGTTCTAGTTCCAAGAGTTTCTCACATTTTTCTCTAATCAAGTTTGCAATGTTTAAATAATCCCAAGTCCCAACCCAAAGTGATCAAACTAAATTGGAAACAAATGCAGGAACACTATATTTATTAGGTCAATAATTCATTTTTAGCAATACAAGTACAGAATAATATATCACAATGCTGGTTACAAACATACTTAGTATGGTTTAATGATTACAAATAATGGTGGGCACTACAAGTTTATGATAAGGATATGAAAGGTCATTCTGACACAATGAACTGTCTTAAAAAAATCCATCAATGACCTTAGATATTTCTATAGAAATTACTGTGGCACAATTAATGGGGATTTTCATGTAAAGAGTTGTCAGTGATTTGCTTTTGTTTCATTAAGACCTTTTAGAGTCTATTAAACTAAAATCCCCTGTTGCTTAATAAAGTATAAAAATAGTATACTGACCTGGTAATATTTATTAAAATGTAGCATTCATTCACATCATAAAAGTAAAACTAAATTGAAAAGTTTTAGTTACCATGGCAACATATCTTCCCATAAAAGGAATATACAGAAATGAGAAATGTTACACAAATTGTACCTGCAACAGTTATTTAGTGATTCAACACTTAACTTGTGCACCACAAACCAAGTTTTCTAGATATCTATATATAGCATATATTTTTAATCTTAAATTTTACTTTTGAAAAAAATGTACACTTCAACAAACTCACTAAGGCCACTCATGCTACTGATACCTAGGATTGCAATTAAAGAAGGTTATTATTTAATAAATCCTAATGCACACTCCTTCAGATCACCAACAGGGTAAAACCAGTTTTCTGCCTAAAACATTCCTGAGATTTGTGGACAATACAACTACTAGTGTTCAAGCTGGAGATTAATCCAAATGTCAGGTTAAAAAAATTTCCTAGCAAGATCTGAGGTCCTCCGAAGTCAAGAGGTGAAATATGTTAATTTTCAAAGCAAAAATAAAACTCTTAAAAAAGTTTGCACTTATTATAAATAAGTATTT
>NW_017735278.1:0-3501 GCF_001890085.2 Hipposideros armiger | reverse complement strand
ATTCCCTGGGAGGTCTGGCATGACTCAAAGTTCATAGGTGCTTTTTCCTGGGATGTGTCCCTTAACACCCAAGACAATCCAGTGTACCTAACAAGGATGAGGGACAGCCACTGGACACTGGTTCTGGCAGGCAGGCAGTCTTGTCAGGAAGAGGGCTTGGAAATTGGGGAGGGAGAGAAGAAATAGGACAGAGGAGTAGAAAATTCCAAAGATTAGAAATAAAGCCTTGAGATGTCCCTGAAGACTGAATAGGATCATGAGGGGAAATACCAAGTATGGGTAGCAGGTCTCACCCTCTCTCTCCTAAGAGGTGGGTAAAGGCTCTATTGAGGGACAGAGCCCAGGCCAGGGAACTTGGGATGAATAAGGTGCCTGGGTGTCCATCTTCCTGCAAGTCAGGCTGATCCCAAGCCCCCTGGGGCCTGGACAATAGTCTCCACACACTCATTCCTGGCTATAGAGAGCTGAGCCTTCCTTGGGGACAGGATCTCATGCCATTCAGCAACTATTTCACTCTCCGCTGCTTCTCCCTGAACTGCTCAGATGTTGCACATGTGAGGTCCACACATGGTTTGGAAGAGCAGAGGCTTACCCATTCAAATGCAGCGAGGCTTATAAGAACTGGGTTGACAGTTTTAGAGCAATTCCTCACAGTTAGAAACTGGGCAGTGGGGAACGGGGGGTGTGTGAGTGGCGGTGTGGCAGCAGCTGGAAAAGCCTGTTTTTTTTCCTTCAACTAGGCTGAGCAGAGAAGATCCAAATAAATGCAGGTCTTGACTCGAGACCATACTTTCTGACGTCTATTACCTTTGAATGCTAAGGGGTAAATTGTGTTAAGTTTCACTTCCTCTGCAAAGTCTCTATAAAGTTTTTCCTAAAAACTGTATCCCCACACTAATTTGCTCTTCACGGAATCCTATAGCACAGAGGTTCTCAAGCTTGAGCATGTATCAGAATCATGTGGAAGGTAGAGGGCTCATGTGGCACCTCTAGAGATGAATAGGTCTGGGGTGGGTCCTGAAAACTTGCTTTCTAAGAAGTTCCTGGGTGATGCTGATAGTGCTAGTCTGAGGACCACACTTTGAGAACCACGGCTGTTAATGCATAATCTCTACCTTACAATTTCACAGTTTATTTGTATTTTTCCTAGAATTAGTCCAGAATTATTTTTTGCATGTCAGTCTGTCTTCTCAGCCAGATCTCGATTACTTTGGGGCAGAGATTGTGTGTTTTATATTTTCCTTTACATGAGTTAGCATGTCATTAGACACCTAGTAGATGAAATATTATATATGGAGAAGAATTTGGTTTCTTCAAGCAGACAGGGATCAACTGTAGATCATTTTAGGATTCCCACATTTTGAAAAGAGCATCTAATTTTTTCTAATCATGCACATTTGCAGAGGAAAATCTTAATTGGCTTCAGCAGTATCCGAATCTCACAAAAGAAAAGCTCCAGTCTTGGTTTAGGAAAAAAACAAAGAGTTCATTCCTTCATCCTTCCAAACAAGGTACAGTACAACTGAACAACAATGCACATTGCTGAAAAACACAAATGCATTTTATATTGCTCACTACTCTTTAAATATGTGTAATTCAGATATTAAGGAAAAGAACTGCTAATCATCACATTAACGCATTACAGAAATCAAAATTAACTTACCACACAAAATAAATTAAAACATTAAATATTAACCTTTTCAGTGCAACATATACAGAAGTCAGAGTAACAAGTTCTAAAAAAAAAANAATGCTGCTGTGAACATTCATGCACAAGTTTGTGTGGACATATTTATTTCTCTTGTGTTTATGCCTAGGAGCAGAATTTCTGAGTCATATAGTAACTGTATGATTAATCATTTGAGGAACTGCTAAACTGTTTCCAAAGTGGTTACATCACTTTGCATCATACCAGCAATGTATGAGGGTTTCAATTCCTCCACTCCCTCACCAACACTTGTCACTGCCCGACTTTTTGATTCTAACCATCTAAGTGGGTGTGAAGTGATATTTCATTGTGGTTTTTATTTGCATTTCTGTGATAATTAATAATGTTGAGCATCTCTTCATGTGAGTGTTGGCCATTTGTGTATCTTTGGAGAGATGTTTATTCAAACCCTTTGCCCATTTTTAAATTGGATTGTCTTTTGTTGAGTTATGAGTTCTTTATATAGTCTAGACACTTGACTTACTGGATATGATTTGAAAATATTTTCTCCCATTTTGTGGATTGTCTTCATTTTCTTGATGGTGTTCTTTTATGCACAAAAGATTTTAATCTTGATGAAATCCAGTTTGTCCCTTTTTTTCTGTTGCTTATGTGTTTGGTATCCTATCTAAGAATGATTGCCTAACCTAAGGTCAAAAGATTTACTCCTGTGTTTTCTTCTAAGAGTTTTATAATTTTAGTTTTTAAATTTAGGTCTATGATCTATTTTTAGTTCATTGTTATATATGGTACGAGATAGGGGCCCAACTTTTTACTTTTGCAGGTGGATATTCAGTTGTCCCAGCACCCTTTGCTGAAAAGGTGACTCTTTCCCCATTGCATTGTCTTGGCACCCTTGTCAAAGATCAGTTAGCCATAGATGTATGGCTTTATTTCTGGACTTCTAATTTTATTCCACTGATCTATTCTTTAGATCAGTTTTGTTCATCCTTGTGCTAGTGCCATACTGCCTTGACTGCCATTGCTTTGTAGTAAGTTTTGAAATCAGAAACTGTGAGCCCTTCTACTCTGTTCTACCTTGTTTTGGTTATTCTAGATCTCTTGCAATTCCATATGAGTGTTAGAATAAGCTCATTAGTTTCTAGAAAGAAGTCAGTTGATAAGCAGATAGGGATTGCTTTGTATCGATCATTTTGGGGAGCATTGCCATCTTACTAATGTTAAGTCTTCCAGTCCATAGACACAGGAAGTGCATTGGGTGCGTTGGGAAGGCTTTGCATAGGGGCTTCAGGAAGGCTTCAGAGACAGCGAGGGGGTGAGCCTGTTCTTGAAGGAACAGAAGTATGCTCAGGCGAAGAAGCAGAAAAAGCCACTCCCAGCAAAGAGAACTTCCAAGGCTGAGAGGTGTGAGAGGGCCTGGGAGAGCCAGAGACAAGCAAACAGCTTGAGAGTGGAGGCTGCAAATGGATGTAACCTGTGAACAGATTTTGCTGGGGCTATAGACTAGTTGATAAATTTGAGCCACATTTAGAAGTACAGATATTTTATGAAAAGTTCAAGGTTTCCGGCTTCTATTGAAAAAAGGAAAATCGGGCCACCCTGCTAGATATCCATCACAGGCTGGAACTGAGAAGTGACCAACCCCTTTAGAAGGGGTCTGTGCATGCCAGTTCATCCCAGGACCCAGGCCCCAGTCCCGATTCAGACACACTCATGGGTGTTCACACTTTCATTAAGCAGTTACACCAATTCAGATGACCAGCTTCTTTCCTGAGGCATTTTACTTTTTAGCTTCTGGTTAAGCATTCCTGGGAATTAAAGAGCTAGGGGTG
>NW_017731758.1:1678933-1679808 GCF_001890085.2 Hipposideros armiger | reverse complement strand
TAATAACAATTTACATCAACAACAAAATCAGTCAGCCTTTGAATATACAGAGGATGCCAAAATGTATACACATTTTAAGAAAGGAACCTGGAATAAAATTGTAATAATACATACCAATAATAAAAGATGAAAACAAGTCACATTTGACTTCTGTAGTTACAAGAGGTGCTCAAAGTGGTTACAGCCATCAGCATCCAGACACTTCTGATTAAGGCAAACTACTGCTTGAGCAATGTTGACCACAGTGTCCACCTGTATATATATTTTTTGGCACCCCCGGTATATATTCAAAGCTTTCCACAATCTGACATTAACTTAGTTTCTCACCATACTTCCTACTGTTTCCCAGCAAAAGCACTTGTCTCCCGCTTCACACCTTGAAGCTGTGCCGACCGAGCACACCTTGGCCTACTTTGAAGTCACATGTTTCCTTAGGTCTCCAACGGAAATTTGCACAAAACAAACAATATGTATGGGAAGCTTGGATTTATTCCAAGTTATGGGATCAGCACATTTGGATGCTGAAAAGGCCTTTGGAAACTAGAAATCATGTGGTTCAATTCTCTCATATTATAAATGTGAATATTGAGGTGCAGTGTAACATAAGTAACTTCTACGTGGTCATCCAGCTAATTGTTGGCAAATCAGAACCAGAATTCTTCTTCCCAAATAGCTACCATTTTGGTTATTTAATATCATACAAACAATTTAGAAATGTTACTAATGGTGATAAATAACATGTAATGACATGTTTTCATTGACCACTGAAAAACTGTTAGGACCCTGTTCTCTCAAGTTTCAATCCCTGCATTTGAGCCATTACATAGGAAATGTTTCCATTGACATAGTAACACCAATATTTTCACAAAGTAACT
>NW_017731758.1:1657650-1676478 GCF_001890085.2 Hipposideros armiger | reverse complement strand
CATAATCCAAACTCAGCTGTCTTCTTAGAGTATCAGGTGTATTTTAAGCTCATAAGCAACACTGGGCCCTGCAGGATTTCCTGAGCTTGCTCCGGTTCCCCATCCATTTCCTTCCACCATCAGTAGCACCGCGCCATGTTCTTTACCATATAGTTCAGGAGAAATTTAGTACCACCTATGATGATGTTTAAAATAATCATAAATTTTGTTCTATTCTAGTAGTAGTTAACAAAGCTAACATTTATACAAGTTTGGGACACTCTGCCAAGAAACTTAAATTTACCCAACAAAACATATTTTCCCCTTTTAAGCTGCATAAAGAAACATTATTGCCAAATTTATTGTAAGAAATTTTTGCAATAAATTTAAAATTCATTGGTTCTTTAAACCTTTTATCAATTGGCTAAGTCTTCCGTACAAATCCAGAAAAAGCAATAAGTATCAAATTTAAGATCTCTCTGGTTGCGTAACATTTTATGTCAAAGGTCTGATTATATCTGCATTAATCATGTTTAAAAATCCATGTTAACAGTTGAACTTGAACTATATAAAAATTAATGGAAAAAGAAAGATTAAGGAAATATAGCAAAGTATTTTATAAATTTAGGTAGCTGGTTTCATGTAATTTTAACAATTCAATCACAATTCTAACAGTTACAAATGTCTTGGTGTAAGTTGCATACTAGGAAGTTTTAGTAAGTTTCCGTGGTGGGGAAGAAGGAAGACACAAGGTCCCGTGTGCACCCCTAACTCCTGCTGGGTGTGTGGCCTGGCATGTGAGTGATGGGAGCTTTGAGGTATTATGAAGTGTTACTCCAGGGGCTAGGTGCAACTTAGCCTCTAAGTTTCTCTTGGCTTCTCCAGGCCAGAGATGCTAAAGTACACTCACATTATATGTTGTGTCCACCCAAGTAAGATAACCAGATAAAATACAGGATACCTAGTAAAATTTGGATTGCAAAATAATGAATAATTTTTATTGTATGTATATCCTAAATGATTTCCTGGAAACCCTATCAAGGTGGCATCTCCCAGACCTGAAGGTCTTGATGGTGAGAAGAATCACTGGTTCTTAGATCTCTAGGACAAAGCTCAGGTCCGAATCCTACCAGGTATACTCAACTCTCCTGTTAATGGAACACTTGGAGTTTCAGGAAGCAGAAATGGGTAGTAGATCCAGGGCTGTACCAACTCTTTGGTCATCTCCAGGCTCTGCAAAAATACTAAGTGGCCCAGAGGCCGGCTGAGGACCCAGCCTCTCTGGACACTCCTGGTCAGGAGGGCATAGGACCAGCCTCTTTGCATGTGAATTGGCTGCATCTTGTCAGTAGAGCTGGACCATGACACACTGGAGAAATTGGGACTCTGTTTAAGTCATGGCTCTACCAAGGATGGTGGGGATACTGAGAGCAGGCAAGGAGGAAAGGCAATAGCCCCTGGGAAATGGAAACTCAGAGCATGATGGTCAAGTGTTCTCTTTGGAAGTTGAAATATGGGGTGCCTGATCAAGCCTGGGAATCTTCCCTGTGAGCTGCAGAGCATGAAGCTGAGTCCTGAATAGCAAGGCAGTGATTGTCTGTGCTGGTTGTTCTCCACGTGTCCACCCTCAGCTCATCCACCAGCCATCTCTGCTCTCTCTGCTCCTCCCTATGCCCACGTGGGATGTGGAGAGACCCCTACAGCTACAGCACCAGGCTTCCTTGCCCTCTGACCTCTAGCTGGGCTTGGCCAATGGCAGGCAGATGAAGGAGACCAGGTTACAGCAGGAGGGAGAGGTTAGGTTATTTCTTCCCCTGTTATCTCCTGGTCATAGGTTTGACAGTGGTTGTTTTCCTCCAAGGCTCCTGCTTCTACAGAGTGGACCTTCTGCACAGCTCAGCTTGTCACCAGCCTCTGGTGATGCCATTTTTCAGGCCTAAGGAATAGCAGCTCCTCACTTGTGCTGATCCCTGGGTGTTTGCCCTCTCATGTTTGTTCCCTCGGCACTGTCTGCACCCCTGCGGACATGATCTCCATCAGTGAGTTTCAAAGTCCCAGCTGTGGGTTTCTGTTCCCTGTTCAGAGCATGAGGGACGCCCCATCCCAATCAAGGCCTTCATCTAAAGGAATGAGAGTATTTTAAAAAGCCAAAGAAGACGTTTGTGAGAATTTTCTCCAAAGACAGGACAATTGCTTTCATCACATCATGCTCTCCCTCCTTCAGTTCCCCCAACAAGGTCCAAGACAGTGTTCCCAAAGAAGAAAAGGCCGTTACCAAAGGGCCATTCTCCATTAGCTTCAGGTCCACACATGTGTTTCAAAGGGGAAAAAAAATGTCTTTTTTTTTTTCCCACCAAACCTTTTACCTGGGAATAATTCCCTTAAACTTTACCTCAAAGAATTGAAAACTTGGGGGAAAAAAACCATTCATCTTGACACCTACTATATGGCAGGCATTACATTCGGCACTGAAAACAGAACTATAAACAAGGCAAATTTAGTACAGATCTTCAAGAAACTTATAGTCCAGAGGAAACATCCAACATAATACCAGGTGATATGTGCAAACTGTACTGCAACACAGGATGCTCCTGGGCTCTTACAAAGGCATGTAGCTCAGGTAAGCAGGTATTAGGGAAGGCTTCTCATCCAGGATGAGATATGGAAGGTGAACAGAAGTGAACCAGTCGTTCGGGGGTAAGATTTATGGCTGCAGAGTTCCTAAAGCTCCCAATAGTCTGAGAGAATGTGGCCCAGCCAAACAGTGCTAAAAGCTGGAAGGATAGTGAGCCATGAAGTTAGAAACTCCTATGAAGTGTATTTAGAGCTTGAACTTTATTCTCAAGTCAGTGGGGGGAACTATCAAACGGGTTGTAAGCAAGGAAATGACATGATCACATTCGCCTATTAAAAAGAGTTCTTCAGCCATGGTACAAAGCAGAAGAGGCAAAACTGAAATCTGGGAAACTTGATGGTTAAAATCCAGGCAAGAGATCCTGTAGGCAATGGGAAATGACAGTGAGAATGGAGAGAACAGAAAAGGCTACACAGATATTTAGGAAGGAATCCCAAAAGACTCAGTATTCTTCGGATGCCATTGGATCTAATAGTGGTCGGGCCTGTCCCTGCCCTTCTCCTGTTCTTATATGTTTGTTGACAGTCACCTGGAGAGTCCTTGGGTAGCTCATCTTTGTATCTCTTTCCCAGAGATACATTCTGCCACTGGCTCTTGTCATGCTGTCATTTATGTCAGTCTTCCTTCCTTAGCACTTAGTATATTTCAGAAGTCACTATTTACAATTTATGCTTTTTGTCCAACATCAAATATAATTCAGTCTGAACTTCAATGATGCCACAGAAAGAGAGGATTAGCATGTTTTCTTTCCCAAAGGAAATCATATTAAAGATAAAAGTAAGTTATTCATTGATCTGTTCAATAAATAATTATTAAGAGTCCACGAGTATATTACATGCCAGGCACCGTTCTTGGTGCTGAGGGCACAACAGTGAACAAAACAGATAAAGAGTCTGTCCCCAAGGAGAAACAGATGATCTAGATACATATACATATATATTTCAACATATAGTATGACAATATATAACGTGTCAGGTAGTGATAAGAGGGGAGGCATTGCTGGAGTGCTAGGAAAAACTCGATTGTGAAGGTGACATTCGAACAGAGACTTAAAGTGACAGAGGAAACAAACAGGTATCTTGGAGAAAGGGAGTCTGGAAGTAGGATCAGCGAGTGGTGACTTGCTTGGCACATGTGAGAAATGGCCAGGAGATCGTTATAGCTGGAGCACAGTGAGCCAGAGTGAGAAAACGAGGAAATGAATTCAGCAAAACAGTGGCTGGGTCGAGAGGGAGCTAATCCTAAAGAATTTGGCTTTTCCTCTCAATGACAGGAAATTGTTGGGGTATTCGGAGCAGAGGTGTGATACCATTTGACTTGGGTTTTAACAGGCTCCACCTGGTTTCTGGATAGAGGCTAGATTGTGGAAGACCAAGGGCAAAAGCAGAGAGACCAGTTAGAAGGCTTTGGAAATAATCCAGAAGATGATGGTGGCTTGGCTGGAGGGTTCCCAATGGAAGTGATTAGAAGTTGGCATATTCTGAATACGTTCTGCAGAAGTGTTCACAGACTTTGCTGAAAGAACCAAGGTGAGGTGTGAGAGAGAGAAGTCAAGGATGTTTCCCAGTTTGGTGCTGTGGTCAACGTAGACAAGTCTTCTAAACAAGTCTGCTGGGCCTGCCTCTGTTCCTCCAGATGTGCTTTCTCACCCTCTGACTGCCTGTTCCCCAATTATCCGTTTTTTTTATCTTTTACGACTAGCTAACTTAAATATCACACTCTCAATTTTCTACCTGATCTCCTTCCAAAATTCAACCATTTGCATTCCAAATGTGTATAATGTTTGGGAAGGCTATGCTATTTTTAAGTGTTCTAAGTGATTAAGACCTAAAAGGATAAATGTTGCTGTGTTGTCTGCAGAGCTTTTTTCCTCCTTCTAGAACTAATAGACGCAGCAGAATAGGGAGTCAGCTTGGATCCAGAAGAGTTTACCATATTCTATAGGTAATGATCTAATTTACCTGCATTTTTAAAAAGTTCATTTGCTAGATATATCATATGGTGCCATCAAATCAAAAACCAAATAAGGTTTGCCTCTCAGAAGAGATCTAGGAAACAGAAAGCATCAGGAGGCGACCCAGGCAAGTCCCTAGGCACCCAAGGTCAGAGAGGATCTGGCTGTCCTTCAGCTCCCAGACAATGACTCATTCCTTTGGATGAGGGATACTCTAATGAATTTATTCTGCCTGAAACCTCCTTCTTACCACTCAGTACCATTAAAAACATTTTAAAGAGAAGACTGAAACAGCAGAAGGGAAAATGGTAACTCATGTAAAAACCAAACAAACAAAAACTGAATTAATATACATAAGGATGAAAAAGGCCTCTCATGTTACTTAGCTAAAGTCAAGTTGTTGCCTCTCTTTCTCAGCACTCTGCAAAAGCATAACACTTAAACCAGGCAAAAGAAAGAATTGCTTCATCTTGATTATTGGTACCTTTAGAGATCCATAGATTCTTTGAAACTCTTAGTAGAGGCCTAACATGTTGAATTATGCATCACAGACATCAGGTAAAGCAATAAAACTGATTACAGAATTTAGACATCAGCCAATGAGGGAGGATTTTAGAGTTTACCAAGCAATCTCCAAAACATCTTACATTTCACTTTGCCTTCACTCAGGCTGTGCTCATCTCAACATCTTTCAGCTCTACATGACTGCTTATCCCAAGAACCCCTCTGACGTTTGTCAAAATATTCTCAGTTACATTTTATGCCATCTTTCACAATCTTTCACTAAATGCAACTTTCCAACTTTTGCTCCTTTTTCATTACAATCTAACTATTAATTTGAATAAATGCTCATGTTCTATTTTTTTATGATTTTAGCATTCTCACATAGTTATTAATAAGTTATTTATATATCATACAGATTTTTACTTATGTTATGAATACATGCCTTTGTCTTCCACATGAAATTACAGGTATTTTTTTGCCATTTTTTTAATATATATATTTTTTTCAGTTACAGCTGACATACAATATTATATTAGCTTCAGGTGTACAGCACAGTGATTGGTCATTTATATAACTTACAAAGTGATCACCCTGATAAATCAAGTACCCGTTTGACACCATACATAGTTATTACAATATATTGACCATATTCCTAATGCTATGCTTTAAATCCCCTTGACTATTCTGTAACTAACAATTTGTACTTCTTAATCCCTTCACCTTTTTCACCCAATCCCCCAACCTCCCTCCCATACAACAACCATTAAAATGTTCTCTGTATCTATGAGTTTGTTTCTGTTTTGTTTGTTCATTTGTTTTGTTCTTCAGCTTCCACATATAAGTGAAATCATATGGCATTTGTCTTTCTCTGTTTGACTTACTCCACTCAGCATAATACCAGCTAGTATTGTAACTGCAGATGGCAAGATTTCATTCTTTTTTATGGCTGAGCAATATTCCATTGTATATATGTACCACCTCATGTTTATCCATTCACCCACTGTGGACATCCAGGTTGCCTCCATATCTTTGCTATTGTAAATAATGCTGCAGCAAACATACGGATGTATACATCTCTTCAAAGTAATGTTTTGAGTTTCTTCAGATAAATACCCAGAAATGGTATTAATGGGTCCTTCTTGGATCTTGCTATAGCCTTTGTTTTAAAGTCTATTTTATCTGGATGGACTCATGTCTTGTCAGGAAGACCACTTCATAGTCGGTGTAGAGGCCTGACCACTGCACTGTATTTCTGAAGCTGATGTTGAATAATATTGTATGTCAACTGTAATTATATATATAGTCACAGGATGTGGAGTAGAGTGTGGGAATGGAGTCAATGGAATTGTAATAGATAAGTATGATATCAGAGGTGGGAGGGCAGTGAATGGGGGGAAGGGAGTTGTTACTTTGTGAGTGGTGTAAAGGATAACTATTGCATTGTTCTCTACACCTGAAACTAATAATAAAAAATAAATAAATAAATAAATAATAAAGTCTATTTTGTCTGGTATAAGTATTGCTACACAGCTTTTTGTTTCTTTGTTTTCATTTTCATGAAATATCTTTTTCATCTCTATTTTCAGTCTGGGTGTGTCTTTCACTCTGAAGTATGTCTCTTATAGGCAGCATGTGTAAGGGTCTTGTTTTCTTATCCATTCAGCCACCCTATGTATTTTGATTGGAGCATTTAATTCATTTACATTTAAAATAATTTTTGATGTGTAGTTATTGCCATTTTATTATTCATATGTTTTATCTTTTTTTTCTTTTTCTTCTCCTTCTCCCTCTTCTTCTTCTCCTTCACCTTCTTCATCTTTAAGAAGTCTCTTTAACATTCCTTGTAATACCAGTTTGGTGATGATGAACTTTTTCTTTGCTGGGAAGCTCTTTATCTGTCCTTCAATTCTACAATAAATAATAATTTTGTTGGGTAGAGTAATCTTGGTTGTAGGTCCTTGATTTTCATCACTTTGACTATTTTGTGCCAATCTCTTCTGCCTGTAAAGTTTCTGTTGACAAATCAGCTGATAGTCTCATGGGAGCTCTCTTGTAGGTAACTAACTACAGTAAAACCTTGGATTGCGAGTAACTTAGTTTGCTAGTGTTCTGCAAGATGAGCAAACATCTAATACATTTTAGCATGGTAAACGAGCGATGTCTTGCAACACAAGTAGTTTGTTTCCAGAACAAATTATGCTTGCAAACCAAGATATTACTGTACTTTTCTCTTGCTACTTTGAAGATTCTCTTTGCAGCCAAGATATCCCTCTCAATTTTTAACTGCCACATGTGTGTATGGGACCAACCTGTTCTGTGTCTCTGCCTCTCCTACCAGTCTCAATTTGGCTTCTTATTTATGTCCATAGTTGTAGGACTTCTGTTTAGCTAGATTCCAGGTGACTGTCAATGATGGTTGTTCTGTAATTTACTTGTAATTTTGATGTAGTTATGAGAGGAGAAAAGCACAACTTTTATCAACTTTGCTGTCTTGATTAGAAATCCCTAAACTCTATATGTAGAAATAATATCTGATATTTAAATGTGCCAAAAGTCTGAGGTAGTATTATACAGACCTACAGATACTAATTGTGAATATGCATGGTAAAATTATAAAAGCAAAACTAGAATGAATTTCCAAGTGTAAAATTAAAATGTTTCAGATTAGTATTGATAAATCAAATCTTATGTGTAAAGAAGTATTTTATTTCATTAAAATCTCAAAAATTGTAATGAGTGTGTTTTAATTAGGGCTAAATATTTAAGCAAACAAAACAGAGAAACCAAAAATTCTATATAAAGATGTCTGAATTTACCCATTCTGCTATTATCATACTAGGACTATATTTAAACTACCACCAAGAAATTTATGATGTGAGTACAAAATGTACAAGGAAAAAGCAAAATTAAGACCGTAACATTTTGTCAGCAGAACTATGAGAAGATCACGATACAGGTCAATGTGAAAAATTATTGTAAAATGCTATTATCTCATAGAAGGGACTTGAAAGGAAAAACATTACTAGAGTATACTTTAATTCAATTGGAATTCAGTAAGCTCTCCTACAAAGCTATTCCTTGACATTATTAAAACAAACAAACAAACAAAAACCCTAAAGCCTTGTCCTCTCATATTAGCTTGTGTTCATTATAAAAGAGAAAGCTGTGGTAAGAGATAAAATAAAACTGGCATCTATCAAATTACTCTAATCCATCTTCCCCAAAATAAAGTCTCATTAATTTCAGGAAATATAGTCACAACCAGAAAATCAACAACAGAAAAAAAACACAAATAAACAGTTACTTAATTGATGAGCTCTGAACCCTGTTCAATCTAATACTGAAAGAGATGAGAAAACATTAAAACAAAGTCAACATTAAACACAAAAATACATATATTCTTGCGCCTTGAATGATAGGTAAAATAGCCTAAACTTAAATTACTGGCTAACCCCTTGCAATACACTTCAGCAAATTATGTAGTAATTTGCATGAACAAATTTCCTATAAAATCACTTCTCTTGATTCCTTTATCCAGTTTCAATAACCTCCCATCTATTGAAGCCAAGAAGCATGAATTCATCCTTGATTTCCTGTCTCTCAGCTGTCTCTCATCAGCAAATTTTGTCTGCTCCACCTTCACATATGTCATTGCTACTTATCATCATCCCCATTGGTATCACTCTGGTCCCAGCCTCCATCATTTTTTATGTGTATTACTGAAAAAGCTTCCTATTTCCACCTTGTTTCTCCATTAGTCTACTCTAGTCAAACCTTGCAACCTTTTGACAGCTAAGGAGATTACTATGGGTTTGTTCAAAACCATGACATAGTTTTCCATTTCACTCAGCATAAAAGCCAGTTTCTATGATGGCCTTAAAGGCCTATCAGATTAGTCTCTTACCTCTCAGAGCTCATTTCCTACTTCTCTACCTCTCTCTACTCCAGTAACTGGCCTCATTTTTCATATAACTCATGTCCCATCTTGAACAGAGATGGGAAGCAAAGGCCCAGGACATTCTCTCATCCTAGAATGCTCTTTTCTCAGGTCCACAAGGTAACCTCCCTCACAACCTCCAAATGCTAACTCAAATATCATCTTCCCAGTGAAGCTTACCCTATTGAAACCTGCAACTTTCCCACACACTCCCCAACCCCGTACCGTGCTCCATTTGTCCCTTTTGCACTTACCATCTTTTAGAATACTTTAAACTTTTCTTATTTATTGTGATTATTCTTGCCCCACTAGACTATGAACTTCATGTTACTAGACTGGGTCTGTTTTGACTCACAGATACATCATCAGCACCAAGAGTTAGTTGTAAGTGTTAAAAAAAAATGAATAAAAGAATATCTTTTTTCTTTCTTCCATTTAAATTTCCTACTAACGGGGCATTTTTAGTTTCATACTTTCTTTTTATTTTCTAACAGATATTCAGGAAGAAGAAATTTATAAACTGTTAATTAAAATGACTTGTGTTACCTGATCATTTCAAGATAGGGCATAAGGGCCAGCCAAGTGGCTCAGCTGGTTAAGAACTCGCTTGGGAGCACCAGCTCTGAGCTGCAGGGCCCCGGTTCGGATCCCACATTGAGGGCCAGTGACACTCGCCTTCTACAGCTAAGATGCTAAACAACAGCTCGACCTGGAGCTGGGCTGCTGTGAGGCGCCGATGCCGGCGTGGGCTGCAGCCCCTGCTGCAGTGGGCTGCCATGGGCTACATGAGCGGCCGGCAGCCGGTGTGAGCTGCCGGGAGCTGCTGTGAGCGGCCGACCAATGACCTGCAACTGATTGCATCACCAGGGAAGAGCACAATGATTATACCAACATGGGCCAGTGAAGCGATGTCCTCCACAACTAGACTGAAGAACAAAACAGCAATTTGCCTACCTGTCTGTTCCCCTCCCCCCAAGTCCCTAATAAAATCTTAAAAAAAAAAAGATAGGGCATAAAATTAAGGCCAGCTCTGACACTGAGAAGTAAATATCACATAATAATGATATGAATTACATATAGTCAAAGGAAGCAGGAAGTTTTTGTGGCATTCACAGCAGGGGAAAAATGGTGACAGGAAGGGCTTTGAAGATGTATTCTGCAGATAACTTACAATCAAAATCAGCACAACAGGAATGCATACTGAAGGAGAGAGCCTCCTTGCCCAGGTGTGAATTTTCTCATTAGCACGCTAGACGGACTGTTTTCTAAGGGAACCGATTATGATAGGCCTTACTACAAAGAGCAAACGATCAGAAATGGCTCTCCACAACACTCATTAATATTGATTCTCATTGCCTCCTACTGTCACAATTTCTGATATTTATTCTTTAAGCAGCATGCTCCCACAAAATTCCCAATATTTATCCTTTGACTATACTTGAAATTGTCATAGGAAATACCATTGAACAAATATGAAACAAAGCAAAGTTCAACAAAGGAAATTAAAACGTAATAAAATTAGCCCTAACGTCTACAATATTTCCCTCTGCACACTGTCATACACTCTATACATTTTTTGATCAGTTAAATTCAATTCTATTTGAATTAAAGCTAAGTTTCTCTCTTTCTCTCCCTCTACCGTGTGTGTGTGTGTGTGTGTGTGTCCCAGAGAGGAAGAACTGAGCTACTATTTATGAAGTTCCCTGTTGTAGCAGGCATGGTGCCTATTCCATGTTCTTCCTTGGCCCATAATCCTTCTACTGATTAGTGCTAGAGAAATGATTTGGTCTAAGATTTTCAATTTACGAATTTTTATGTTATTTTTCTAAACCACCTTACTCTTTCTGTTAGAAACAATGGGGGTGATACCAGTCTATTTTCTGATTAATTATTGATAGGGGAATTCTGAAGGAATGAACAATGACTATGAGAATATTTAGGAATGAAATACACAGGCAATTTTGTAATTTGAAGTCCAGAACCCAAAACTGAGCCCACTAGTTTATCTGACAATGTATAATTGTGGGAGAGTTAATAACACTGTTATTAAGGTGAGAGTAAATATCCTCAGGTAGAATGAAAAGCTTGGGTACCCAAAGATCTGTGCAACGAAACCAACCACCTAACTTTTTCTTTGGCTATTGGAAAGTCAGAGATGATAAAACAATTTCCTCAAATGAACCTTAAGGTAGATGGAGGTTGACAATCTTGAAAATCACTGTACTTTATATACGGAGGAAAAGCTGAAGCCAAGGTAAAAACAGAGATAAGAAAGCACCTTTAATTTCTACTTGTGGAATTTTGTTTTGGTAGCTGTCTTGAAAATCAAGCCTCTGATATTTTCACATTATTTAATTGTAGCTATTTAATTTAGCACTATTAAGTTGTAGCTAAAAAGAAATGATTGTTTAATGTGCTTTTATTCTCCAGTGCCCCTAAATTGGGCAGAACAGCTACTGTTTTAAACACCCACATAGAGATTAATCAATGGTTAGAAAGTCTCTGGATATGGAGTTGGGTTAAATGACAGGTCTTGATTAAAAGCTATAGGCAATGCTTTTCTTACACCTAGTTTTCATGACTGTGGTTAATCTCAACTTTAAATGCAATTTGATAGTTAATTTCAACTCCAATTAAATATAGACTTTAGCAGTACCTCAGACTTTATTTCATGAAATCTCCATTTTACAGATGAGAATGTGACTTTCTCAAGAAAACTAACAAAAAAAGCAAATATATATATATATATATATATATATATATATATATATATTAAAGCTCAGACCTTGAAGATCACATATGGCAGGGCTATATTAAATAACAAATTGGTTCTTTTCTTTCCTCTTATCCTGATTTCAGGCCCAAATAATCTACCCAGTTTGATTGAAATTCAACACGTACAGTTGTAACTATCTTTGAAGATAGGGTGACATACATGAAGCTATGCATTACATTTTTTAAACTTTCCAGAGTTATATGTTGAGTAAAGGCAGCTTAGATGAGAGGTGGTCTGATGATGTAGGGTGACATAAGAATCACAGGAATCCCCAAAGTGTCTGTTGCTGACCTGCTGAGTTACCTGGAAGTTCCTCTACAAACCTAACTTGCAGGATCTGAGGCAAAAGAAACCAGTCTTTAGGAGGCAAATGTGTTACTTGTCAGGAGGAGCACAGGGATCCAAAAATCGCCCTGCCATAATTCAGTTCACCAGATTAGTCAGCTCAGGAATCAGGACAGGGGACTGGTACAACTTGAAGGGATTGGAACTGGAAAAGGTCAGTGTGCGTTTACGGAGAAGACACACAGTGGTGGGTCACAAAAGGTAGGGATCCGTGTGACTGGAGGTGGCATGTGGCCATGATAGGCAAGCATCAAAAAAGGAAGAGAACAGAAGAGCTAATGCAATTAAAGTGCTTCCTAGCAGGGTGACCTGAGGCAAGTTTCCTCATGTCTACTTTGCCTGGATACAGTGAGAATTTGAGATTGTTAAGTCTGAACAAGGGCCTGACACAAAGCAGAATGCAAAAATGTATTAGAAGTTGTCATCACTGTTTCTGCTCTACACCAAACACTCCCCTAAGCATTTTGCACACAATTCATTTAATACTCACAACAACCATCTTACAGATGGAAATATAAATTTCAGAAACAAGTATAGAAGATGATATTTTTAAATGTTCGTCTGATTTCAAAGCTATTGAATTTTCAACTTCTCCATACGTGTGTAGAAACAATATTGATAATTAACTTACACTGAGCACTTACTTTGTACTAGGTGTCTCATTAATACTCACATCTAACTTATGAATACGAAACGATTATTCCCATTTTACAGGAGAGGAACTAAGGCACAGAGAGTCTAGATTACATACCCAAAGTCATACATTAGATGAGTTAGTTTTCCATTCTTGTTTGGGTTCATTTCTTTATGACAAACAGTTAACAGGTATTGCATAAACTCATTTAATTCTCACAATTACACTATAAAGTAGATACAGTTCCCCCCGCCCCTCCCTTAAATTTACCAGCTTAGGAATCTGAAGCTCTAATCAGACTTTGGACCTGAGCCAGCATGATGTCAAAGATTGTGCCTCATAAAGGCTAATGGCCAAACCTCTTTTGTTTCAACTTTATTGAAAATATTTGTAAATCTATTTCTCTGCCTCAATAGATAGAGAATTCAGAATACGATATTAATATTAGAGTGAAGTTTTGGAGAATGTAGGGAAAACTAAATTAGTACCAAGGTATTTTAAATATTTATTCACATCCCTTTTAGTATGGTGAGCATAGTCTATCCTTTATGCTCGCAACAAAACCAAATTGTATTCTATTATCAAGTATTTCCATTCTCTAAGGTGAAGGAGCAATCGTTCAGCCTCTATGTAAAAAAGGCAGATAACTTCTGTAAATGTATTATATTCTATCCAGAAGAGGGCACTGGCAGACGTTCAACCCAGTATCTGATATTTTGGACAGAGGAAAGAAAAGCTCAAATGTAATAAATGCATATTTCAACAAGATGTGCTTTCTGTCATGCCCTGCAATGCGGCTTTAAGGAACATGATACACTGGATAAAATGATGTTTCCAAAACTGACGGTAGTATTATTCACAGCTTGCTAATTTAACAGCCAGCAAAACAGTGTAATTCTAGTCAGCGTTACAGCCTAAGGACTCCATGTTTTCTCCGAGCCTTACTTTCAAGGAAGTTTACATTTAGCATTCAGTTACAAAAGTCCTTTCCATCCACAATGACACAGTATTATGTAAGGCAGCTATGAACAAAATGTTCATCGTGATATTGTCTTCAAAAATGTTTGTTTTATTGAAGCTTAGAAGACATAGAAATAGAAAACAATGGTAGTTTTGATAAGTCTGATTTCCTGAATGGCTGGGACAAGTGATTTATCAATCACATAATTGCTTCAGTTCATTTTAATTACTGGCTTTGTCTTCTAAGTAATTCTTTTCTTTTCTGCACTATATAGATATGCAAGTACTCTTAATTTTGTGTCCAAGGATTATACTTGGAAATTCGCTGGGAACAACTGCTATTGTTATGGCCTTGCCTCCTGTTCTCTTGTGTTGTGAAATTCCATTTGCCACACCTCAAGCTCAAATGACAGGAGACTCTGTTGAAAAATTGTCTTCTAGTGTTATGCGAATAGTTTTATTATGTACATATGCGTTTTAGAAAAATTAGATGATTCATGCACTCAAAGTCAAAATGGATCAGCTTGAAAATTATCATTAGAACAAACAATTTTATCAATATATTCATATACCTTCAATACCGTATTTCCCCATGTATAAGATGTACCCTTTTTCGAAAAACTTTGGGTCTAAAAACTGGGTGTGTCTTATACAATGGTTGCAGATTTTTTTACTTGCATTTCCCACCTTTTCCGCGCTTGTTTTTTGCACTCATAACCACTGTATAAGACGCACCCAGTTTTTAGACCCCAAATTTTTCGAAAAAGGGTGTGTCTTATACGTGGGGAAATATAGTATGTATTTACTGAGATTTCAATAGGTATCAGGCATTTATATACGTATTACGGATTTCTTGAATCTTTCAGTTAACTACTTTCCAGTAGTTTGTCAAGTAATTATGGTGCTTGCAAAAATAACCACTCATAAATAATGAGTTTGCGTCCTGTCTACTTGAGAAACAGAGTGGAAAGTGTAGTGATAAGTTATAAGGAACAGGCAGAGTGGAGCTGGGTTCTCTCACGTAACTAGTTGGGTATTCTTAGACAAGTCCCAAGGTCCCTGCAGTCAATTACCACATCTATAAAATCTGGATAATATTTACCACTTAGAAATTGATGTGGGTAAGTACATTGTGTTTATAACTCCTAAAGGAGTCTCTAACTGCTATAGAAGCTCAACAACCGGTAACCATTGTTTTTGAATACGATTTTCATAAAAAGCCTGGCACTTGGCTTCAATGGGCACTCAGAATTCTACCTCTGAAACACTGAACTGGCATTGATGGCAGCAGTGGGTTATGTCACTTTCCCCATGTACCTTTATAGTCTTTAGAAGTAGTACTAAAAGTTGGGGACAACCAGAATGACAGCTGGGATTCACATTCCTATTAATGCATGCTCCGCTCAAAAAAAAACCAAAAAAAAAAACAAACCCAAATTCTAAAAGCAAATGAGGTCTTTTTCATGTTACAGACTTAGAGCTGAGATCAGATGGCACTGCCACTCTGAGTCAACAAGGAGCTGATAGTCAAGTCTAAGTGTATATTAAACCACCTGAACCAAGGCAGGGACTCTCGATACTATCAGACTCAATACCCACTTTTTATAATAAATATTTTGAAATGTCTCCTTTGCTATCTGGAAATAAAATTAACTCCCTCTAAACAGAATTGTAAATCAACGTAATCTGTTAATCGTAACATAAAAGAATAATAAAAAAACTAATACATAAAAATATGTATTTATATTTACATATATTACATGTATTATATGCACATTATATATTTATATTTGCATACATTTACATTCATTATAATATACAAATGCCAAGATACAACTACAGTAGGTGACATGTTTATAATGAGTAAGTTTGATTTAGGAAATGTAAGACAATAGCCAAATGTGCCAATTATTTATTCATTGTCTTTCAGTTCCAAACTTCCTCTCTCCATGCTCTGCTCCCTGATGCTGGGCCTGGGACTCTGCAAACCCCATTTCTGCTTTGCCAAGTTTCTCCCTGTTCGGATCTGCCACTTAGGGGCACTGGAGACTCCAGAGCTTCAGGAGAAAGAGACTTGCTATTTTCATCCACCCGTCCACCCGCAGGGACCCTCTTGGCTGCATAGGGCTCCTGTGAGCCTCACGGTGCAATGCTTCAGCACCCTGGCAGCAGCAGATCCTCTACCTGGTGGCACCTGAACACAGGTTGAGGTTTTGTCCAACACTTGAAGCAGCAGCTTCATCAGCCAGCGCTTCCCTCAGATGCCAGGCAGCCATTGTTTCTCCTTCAGAAGCCTGGATCCCAGCTTCATGGCCCCGCCTAAGAGCTCAGGCATTTCAGTACCAGCCACACTACCCTCCTCCCTAGAGGTCTTAGAGGTCTGAGTTTGAGCTCCACAGGGTCTTGCTTCGAAGTTTCTAAGTGTTTCCCTTTCTTCCTTCAATCCTAGTACTGGTAGCTGCTTCCTGAAGCTGCTATTTGCATGATACTTTAGGGTTTCTTTTCTTTTAAGTTACTCTCTGACAGCTCATAGCTCATTACTAATTAAGAATTCCTTAGAGTGTCCTTGTTCAAATAACTGATGTCATTTCTCTCTCCTGACTAGACTCTGACTGTTACATGTACTGAAGATTGTTAAGGTAATTTTTTTTCTCTGAACATTTAAAATAAGGACTAAAAAGTATGTTTATATGCACACATAAAATTATTATCAATACAACTGCTACTGCTACTCATGTAAGGTGACAGCTGGTGACTGAAAAGCCACTAGAAGCATTGCCATTGATGATGCCATTTTCAAAGATGGTGAACAACTGAACAAAACAAACTTCAATCTCCCGATTTACAGTGTAGTTTTTATTCCTGGGAACTTCAGCATATTTATGAATATTATGAAAAACCACTTTGTGTTTATATGTAAAATATAGTTATCTGAGGCATGGAAAAAAAATGCTACAAGGGCAGTCATGTGTTAATCTAAAGACCCTGACTCTTAAACACTAAATACCAGTACAGTTCTCCAAGGAGTGGGCAACCCAAACTGACCCTGACCCCCAGCCTCTAAAAACACCTCTGCGTGTAACACCTCATCTGTGGAAAACCAACAAAATGCAATAATAGGCAAGTGAAGCAATTTCCTTTATGAAATGAGTTGAGGGGCAAGTCACCCCATTGGCCTTCTTACACGGATAGAACCTCCCCTCATATTTCTCTCTACTTGACAAATGTCTGAGTTGAAATGAAGATTTTTCTTTTCTAGGAGGAATAACACACTAAAATAAATTACTAACTAGCTATAGACATATTTTTAAATCATATGTCAATTTTAATAGGAAAGAAAACTAAACATAATATTAATATAATACTAATTATAATATACAAATGCCTTGGCCCAACTATATTGGATCCTGAGAATGAATGTGATTATCAGTCTGTCATCCTGGAGGCCCTTAACACAGGACACAGAAAGGTAATTATGGTTTGAGAAGAGAAAGGGAAAAGAAAGATAATAATAGTTCCAAATCTTAGCAAAGATGTTATACAGCAAAAGTATTATGAAAAAAGGGGTAACATGAATGCATAAGGTTGGGTTAGGGAGCCCTGAAAATGCAAGTGGAATTGGGTGAGAGCACCCACAGGCACATATTCAGTACACATGTGTATTTTTTCCTCTGGAAATCTGTTAATGTAGACACAGATTGAGTGCAAATTTCACACATAAATTTACATCTTTGGTATAAATGAGATATTGTCTTTTTTGCATTATATTTAAAATTGCTAGAGTTGGAATACATCACTTCATTTATCCAGTATATCAAATATATCAAAGAGGAGTTACTAGGGTAAAGTAGAAATAACTTTGGATTTCAGCAAAGGTTAGCTCAAGAAATATCTGCAAAACCAGTAATGAATTACGAGTTACAGAGGAGGGGTAGCCAAGTGAAAGGAAACAAAATTACAAATGCTGATAGTCAGGTTAAACTTCTGTCCAGATGATCAGCAGAGATAATTAATGACAAAGTTCTAACTTCATTTAGATATTAGAATTGGAGATGAGACCTCCCTGAAGAATGGTGATCAAAGTCCTGACAAGCCAAGAACAGTCCTGATTTATGCCTGTCATCCTGGTGTTTATTAATTTTCATTCAAAAACAAAACAACTTGGATGATGGTCACCTTGCTGGAAACCTTAGAAGAATTAAGTTTGATAAGAGCAAGTTAACATTCATTGAAAACCTAATATGAGCCCGGGATTGTACTGACAGATTTCCATCTGTGATTTTATTTACTCATAAAAACAACCAAGTAAAAAGTGCATTCATCTTGTTTTACATCCCAGGACTCTGAGAGTCTCAGAGTAGGCACCTGACTTTTCCAGGCACAGGGAGTTTCCAACTTTTAGAGGCAGGACCCCAACCTACTCCAAATGGACTTTAAGATCCACTTAACATAGCTGGACTGTTATTTCTGAGCAGAGGGTGGAGCAAAAGACAACCAGCCAGGAAAAACAGACGTCTTAGGCTGCCAGGAAGGAAAGAAACTGGACCAAGTGAAAGCCAGGACATGGTTTGCACAACACGAGATTTAAAAATTAAAGAAATCATCCATGAGATACATTTTAAGCCCCATTAATTTATGTCCACGGCCAGTGCCTATTATTGCCTGTTTGTACACAGGCAATTACACATGAGCACATAGAGTCTGTTCTCATACAAACACTTGTACCTGCGGTAGAATGGCTTCTGATACCTCAGGCAAACAACTGGAGAGCATCATTATCCCACTGACTGTGGGGTTAATACCTGAAAATACAAAAGCCATGTTCTTGGAAAGATTGCTCCCAGGTGGAATTGCAGCATCCCGGGTGGATGCTGCAAAATGCTTAGGAGAAACTTGTGTTGCTTTACAATTTTGACTATGTAAACCTGTAAATGGTCAGCATGTTTCTTTCAAAATATTGTCACGTTTCCTGTTTTAAAATGGTAAGGCTTTTAGAGCAGAAAGGTTCAGAATTGAGCATTTCCCCAAATTTCCATAGATGATCAGAGACAGAGACAGAAATACTGTCCTTAGGTGAATCTATCCAGGATGAATAATTTTCCAG
>NW_017731758.1:1655765-1656561 GCF_001890085.2 Hipposideros armiger | reverse complement strand
CTGTACAAAACAAACGTCCACTATTTTTGTTTTTCACCTTTTTTCGTAAAAGCAAAAATCCTCTTTGGATTTCTTTTAGTTAACGAAAACAGGTACTAATGTAGGTCTTTCACACAAGCGAAGCGGCATAAAGCAAACTGTTGAAAAGCAGGGGAGACCTGTAATCTGCTAAGATTTCTTTCTTACAAAGGATCTAATTTTTTTTGTTTACTGAATAAATTCTGCAGGAGTCTGTGTGGATTTTTTTCCCCAGAAAGTTACATATAACTTTTGTGTTTTTATGCGAAGGCAGAAAGTAACAGTTTACAAATGTTCCATTCACAGCAATTAATTTACTCTTGTTATATTCTATTGAAATATTTATACAAATACATGATGATGAACTTGATTAGATTTAGATATAGAACCATGAAACAAGCAAGAATTTGTTCAGAAAGCAGGGGATGTTAAAAATGTTGCTGTCATTAAATATAAGTAGGCCTAGAGGAGGTTAGACACAAGGTATGAGCTAAATCCTGAGGTCTGCGTATTCAGGGACTGCCCTTCATCCCTTCATTTTGGAGCTGATCTATAGGATGGAGAGGGACATTGATTAGTGTGCTCTTAGAACAAAAGACTATCTTGATGCCCAAATTACCTCCAATGCACCAGATGCCTAAAATTATTTAATAAGGGGTGAAGCCTTTTATACAAAATTAAACTTAGGCCTCAAAATATTAATACCATGAGGATAGGAAACAGATTGAGTTGAATCCACATTAAGATGTAAAGGACAGAAAACTGTTTTCTCTGTTTT
>NW_017731758.1:1645913-1655755 GCF_001890085.2 Hipposideros armiger | reverse complement strand
GAAGCAATGTCCTCTACAACTAGAATGAAGAACAAAAGGACAGCAACTTGTTTGTTCCCCATCCCCCAATTCCCCAATTAAAAAAAATAATAATAATAAATTAAAAAAAAAGAAAGGGGGCCTTTCGCAAAAGTCCAGGCTACAACATGGAGAGCCACAGCTCTCGAGGTAGCAACCTCAAAGTTTTGCCAAGGGGTACTGCAGCTCGCTCTCTCCCCCTGAGCTAAAGGTCTTCTCCAACTAACCATACACCACATTGACATGGTCCTAAAAGTCATATTTTTGCAGGGGGAGTAAGCATGGAGACAGAGGGAGAATGAAATGGAGTGGAAAAAGAAAAGGAATGCATGATATACTGCAAGGATCAAAATTAATGGAAAGAGGCCAAAAGTAACAGAGTGCTTCTAAAATTGAGTATTTATGTAGGAAGAAACACTGTCCTCTCTAGGTCTCTCCACATCTCTTTCCTCAAGTCCTCAGCCTCCTGCCTCTTAACCACACGTTATTTCTTAAAACTGGATTGTCAGTGACAATGACAATAGGTCTAATTTATTAAGCACCTACTTGGAACACACACTGTGTTAGCAACTTTATTTGGTTTTATCACCTAATTCTTATAACAAATATTGTAAGACAATATTGTATAACAATGGCCCCATTTTTTCATGTTCAAAAATGGACACCTTAAATTTACAAAATGTTATATGTCAAATATATTCAATTAAAAAAATGTAGGTAGCTTACTCGAAGTCATAATTAGCAAGTAGCCAGGAGGCATTCAAACTCAGCTTTCTCTGGCTCTACAGTCAAAGTTCTTTCCCATTCATTACACATACTTCAGTGATGCAATCTTTTTGTTATTAAAATGTACTATGTTATTAAATTATTTGTTGATTAATACATGATTATCAGTATTTTGTTTTCTGATCAAATTAATAAATAATATTTGTTTTTGAAATTATTAATAAAATGATGATGATATACAAGTTATTATTTTTAACAGGACTCTACTGATGTGAGATTTGATATTCAGATATGTCCAGGAAAATTGCTCTCCCTAGAATATTTCTTCACATCCATGAATGTATATGGGGTTGAGGAGCCTTCTGAAGAAAGCAAAAAAGTGACTTAATTGGGGTCCCAGAAAATTCCACCAATGGGTATTCTCCCACAGCAACAAACAATTCTCAGGACACCAGCAGAGTGTCCAAGAATTCAAGTCAGTTCTAACATTATCTACCCAGAGATACCTCAGATTCCACAGGTTAAGGGTTTGGCCCTACAAGACTGCCCCCTTCTAACACAAGAACTTCAGATTCCAGATGCCAGCCCAGGTTGACCTGTATTTCTGACTGGCCACAGATGAGAGGTTCCAATGACCCCCTCCAACTCAGAATGTTAATCACAAGTTCAGGTTGTCACCTGCACTTCTGACCAACTGGCTATAATACAGAGGTTCCCACAGCCTCCTCCTTGGGCTCAATTAATTTGCTAGAATGGCTCACAGTGCTCAGAGAACCATGTTACTTACTAGGTCACTGGTTTATTATAAAAGGACATAACTCAGGAACAGCCAGATGGAAGAGATGCATAGGGCAAGGTACGTGGGAAGTGCAGTGAGCCCTTCTCCCTGCATCTCCAGTAGTTCAGCACCTGGAAGCTCTCTGAACCCCATCCTCTTGGGATTGTATGGAGGCTTCATTACATAGTCATGATTGATTAAATCATTGACCACTGGTGATTGAGTCAACCTCCCTTCTCTCCTCCCTGGAGGTCACAGGGGTGCAACTGAAAGTTCCAACCTTCTAATCACATAGTTGGTTTCATTGGCAACAAATCCCATCCTTAGGTGTTTTCCAAAAGTCATCTCATTAACATAGCAAAATACATATTTTCTACTCTCAACATTTAAGAAATTCCAACAGTTCAGGGAGCTGTGTTAGCCAAGAATTGTGGTCATCTAAATGACCAAATATATATTTCTTGTAAGTTATAATATCGCTGTGACTCATATCTTAAATCGAGACTTAGGCATATGTAGACATGCTTAATGAATTGGGGTAAGGTGAGGAGGGGAAGATGAAAGCTAGGTTCTATTTATCCTATGAAAAAGAATTAATCATAAATGTGTGGCATGAGAAGCCTAAGGACTAAGGCCTAAGAATCAAAGGACAGGATGAAAAGATTGCAGATGCCATGCTCTGCCCCGCCTCCCAAACCAAGCCATGTTAGCGGACTGTGTCTCAGGAGACAAAGTATTATATGTGTAAACCAATAAAGCTGTCTTTCCAAAATCTGTAGATTTGGTCAGAAGCTGTGCTGCTGTGGGACCCACTCTAATAGTGTAACACATGGGGAGAGCCATTTATTTTCTAACCTTGAGCAAACAGCCAAGCCCTCTGGGTGATGTAAAAACAAGGGGGAGGGGGATTGATTGGTCTCTAGGCCAATCTGCAATAGCAGCAGATTCCTGGCTTTGCAGAGCTGATGGTGGTGCTTCCAGACTACCTATCCAGCCAACAATGTCAAGTGCACAGAGGAGGCTTATCAGTAGTAACAGTAACATCAGTCTCTAAAGATCAGAACTAAATGTCTGAGCACTAACAGACAGATCATTGCTTGGGGAACCTGATACTTTGGTGAGACTCAGCAAGAGGTGAGTTGTTTGGAGCCCAAATGATTCAGCAGCCAATTTAGAGTAGCCTCCTTTGTACACTTAACTCCTCATTTCCCTTCCACTTAGGCCCTGGCCTTCTAGCAATGACCTTTCATACAGAGAAGTGTTCTTTGGGAACATTTTTTTCCCTATAATCATATTTCAAATCAACAGAATATAATATGGTAAACAGAGAAACCCAAAAGTAAAGATGAGCAAACAGATACATCATAGATACACCTGACAAAAAGAAATGTGGCTCAAATTCACTATTTAAGTCTTTTTAAATTGTCTGCCAAACATAAGCATCAAGGTACAGTTTTATAAAGTCAATAGAGCATGCCATTCCTAATCTCAGACACACTCTGTGTTTGTTTCCAAAGCAAAGGGCATTTCCAGAGAGTATAAAAATTTGTAGATAATTAAGAATCAGACATACAACATACATCCCTCAAGAACAGTAACTGTGAACATTCTACCAATGTTTCCTATCTTTGTGAAAGACAACCCCCAACAGAAGTAAGTTGCCAAATACTTAAGGGATGATTTAAAAAACAAACAAAAAAAACCAAAACAAAAAAAACAACTATTGAAAACTGTTCCAATAAACTGGACATGAGTGATTTATTTGTGCAAATGATAACATATGTATCAGCTATCTCCTAAATGCTCCCAGTTAAACCATTTTAAGGGAACTTTACACCCATAGTAATAAGAACAAAATGTAACAAATTCTAGCAAAAGGCATTTTATTGTCAAAAGCCACTAAGTCCTTCTGCATTATTGGGATCCAGGGGCATTTACCCTAGTCATCCAGCAAGATAGTGACAGATGCTGAGCTTCAATCTCATTTCTCCAGCTCCCTACTGTGGAATCTTCCCATGTATCACTTTATTTTTATTGTTTGCCATCCCTGTAACACCCCTCCTCACACTAACACCCTCTTCCCACAAATAAAAAGTCACCAAGCAGGAAGACCAACATCAAGACCTTGAAACAATACATTTATCTTCAGTATACCCAAGGACCTACAATCCTCCTGGTTCCATTCTTTCCCCTAAACCAGCCATAAGAACATTGTCATTATATTCACCAACAAGATTTTGCTAGGAGCTAAGCTCTGGACTTGTACTGAAGTTGCAAAGAAGTTTCAGTAAGAATGAAAATAATAGCAACTAATGTCTATTGAATAAGCAGTGCCTGCCAGGCACTGAACTAAGCACTTCACTCATTTAATCCCCACAATATCTGCATAATCATAACTCACAATAGTAGTTAATCCTATCCTTGTTACATTTTTTTAATTAAAGGTTATTGGGGTGACAACTGTTAGCAAAGTTACATAGATTTAAGGTTTACAATTCTTTCATACATCATCTATGTATCACATTGTGTGTTCACCACCCAGAGTCAGTCCTTGTTACATTTCACAGGCAGGAAAACTGAAGGAAAAAACTGTAGTAACTTGCCCTGGGTCACACAATTAGCAGCATTCATTCATTCATCGTTGGCTTGGAGTGACTGGTAATTTAAGAGCTCTCTTTCTCAAAGGCACTTGTATTCTAGTAACATTAAACACTGTAAGAAAAAGGATGAAATTTCAGCAGCCACCAGCATGAGGGCTTTCTTTCCCCCTGAAATCACAAGCTCTGCAACAATGCCCCATTTACAAACATAAAGAGATATTTATGGATTAAATCAAGAGTCAAACAGGTTTCCAGAATCAAAATTAGGTTACAGCAAGGACTGTGTCCAAAATCCAAGTCCAGGGTGTATAGCAAGATATAATTTATGCAAGGAAAATATCAATCTTCTCATGTAAGGATGTTCTGCTCCACCAAACTGTTGCCATGCTGTTTTGATTGAGAGGACATTTGCTAAGTCACTTAGAAAAATGAGGCTAGTTGGCTCAATTCTTAATGCCAGTTAACTAATGATTGTGTCCTGAAGGCAGTGTATTAGGATCTGCTGCTAGGGGTTAGAATTCCACATTTTAACTGAAAACGAAGTATTTCCATTTTTTTCAGGCAAAGTCTCTTCTATTTTTATTTTTTTTCTGAGAGAAAAGAAGAAAATTGCTGCCATGATTAAGTAGGTCTAGAGGAATAATTAGATATTTTCCCCTGATCATTTAATTGACCATGGTTGACCTCTATGGGAGCCAATTAAATTTTTTTCAGGAAGAACCACTGACCTATTTTATTCCATTTTCATGCCTCCCAATATTTGAAAAAATAGTGAAAAAAAAAGTCTAGTTTGATTATAAATGTTTATGAATCCCTAGTTACTAGAAATTCTAAGATATCGTCAGGCATTTTATCACTTATAATCACTAGTTTTGTTGAAGAGCTTTTCTGCATTATGGGAGAGTAGATTTCTAAAAGCATGAAATGTTACTCTGTTAATACAGCTAACTGGGACGTGAAGACTGTTTCAATTCTTGTGTTTTTTCAACAGGGCAAGGCTGACACATTGTTCCTGCAATACATGCAGTGATCCAGAACCAGTAGTATTTTAAGTGGAAAAGATTAAATGGGAGTGCCTGTCATTGTTTTAAACTCAAGTTTCAGAGCATTTCAGTGGGCTCAACCAGATGAGTTAGGTGGTCAGAATATCATGAAATACTGGATTAACCACAGAATGCATTTAAATGATCAATATTACCATCTATTAGTAATTGTAAATGCCAACATCACATATTACAATCAATATTTTGCTTATTCAATAAACATTCACTGAAGATAGTGATAAGATTCCAGGCTGTGGTGAATACACTGATTACAGGGTCTCTACCTACATTGTTTTACATTCAAACAGATCAACAGATTTTACATTGGATCACAAGATTACTACAGAGAAGCAGCTCAAAAAAATGATTCAGCTTCAAAAAGAAATTCTTTCTACAGAAATTCAACTTCCTTTATAAAAAACATTTAACTTGAATATTTTTTGTTCAGTAAAACAGCATAGTGCAGAGTGATTGATGCCAAGGTACAGAAACAAATTTGCATGTACCGCTAAGAATATATAGGATCTAACATTAAATCACTCTCAATAACTGAAAAAGCTTGATCCCTAAAGAACATGATCACAAGATAGATGGCTGTATGCAAACATTTCTGTTTGTGTTTATAAATAGTAGCTTCACATATGCCCAACAGGGCTGGTTTAAGAGAAAATATACTTATGTGCTTTCTTGAGAACATAGAGAAAATACATTATGGCTTTAGTTAATAAATAAAATGTACTCATTTAATATTTATTATTAACTATGTACTCATTTCATATTTATTTACACTAAAATCATATTCTGTTAAATAGTAGTTGTGAGTGAGGAAAATGGATGAGGTGGCCCGTGCCTGTGCTGAGGATATTCTGAATAGCCCATAGAGCCATTTTAAGAAACATATCTATGGTGTGGACTGTTTCAGAGTTTAAGCAATACACATTAACGTCCTATGGATTTTTTCTCTTGATTAGGCTCTAGCATGCCTTGTAACACATGATTTTGGAACTCTGGGGAGTTTTATCCACTTTTGAACTTCAGTTTGATGAGTACTAGTTATACTTTATATGAGACACAGTTATAGGACAACTTTCATAAAAGTCTGAAGCAGAGTTGGGTATAGAATTTCGGCAAACTGTCCTAGTTGCTGATCCCTCTCTGGATCCATGGTACTGCCGATAAGTTGTTATGGAATTTAAATAAATGGCATAATATTTAATGTTCAGGTCAGAACTGATAAAAAACCATGTTGAAGAAGCAGGCCTGAATTCTAAGGAAAGACAGCCAGAAATTTGGCAAGTCTCTTTTGGCTTGATTTGTCCAATTGCATTTTGACCGTTACATTTTTAATAGTGAGTAAAATTCAATTCAATACACATTCTGAGCACGATAGGGTATTCAAAAATGAGGATAACAAAGCAACTGGCTTCTGAGGAAGAGAATAAAAGAAAGGAAATAAGGAAAGTGCTATACAAGTATTTACTGAGCACTTACTATGCCCTAGACACTTCCAAACACTGGTTATGGTTTAATGCATAAAATGAGATGTAACTGTTAATGTGTGTTTGTGGGTAGTTGGTGCAAGATGGGAGCAGTGATGTCTTAATGAAGGAGCTGGTACTCAGACTTGCTTTAAAGATGGAGTTCGGCTTCAGAAGTAGAAGAAAAGGAAGGCATTCTGGGAGGATGGAACTACATGAGTAAGGCTCACATGTAAGAAATTACAGGACACACGGGAAACAGAGTTTTACGGTTCAAGTGTATCAGAGGCATGTCAGGGCAAAGGAGGAATTTTTGCCTTCCTCAGCACTATAGATAGAATTACCTGTTAGTTATCAAAAAGGTGTTTAATCTCACTTCTGGATTCAGTATATATAAAAATATTCTCAGTGAATTTGATGGGTTATGTTATAGCATTTCTTCAGAACATTTATAAATTATTTAAACTAAATAATGAGATTAAATTTAATTACATTAAATAGTAATTCATTAAATATTCACTAAATATGAATTCATTAAATATGAATTCGTTTATGTGATGTTTTTCATCCTTGAAAATGATCAAAATTATTTTGTACTCTAAATTGATTTTTAAATTTTATTTATTACATCAATTTGGGGGGAAATAGGTAGAGTTTTCTTTATTTTCTTTTCACACCATAAACCCAGTGTTATACATATAATATTTTTCTTCATGAATGACAAAATTTTCCTACTTATTGCAAAAGGAACTGTGGTTCATCTCTTATTTTACTTGTCATCTGTTTACTTTTCAGTGGTTTGCTTCAGAAAACTGTATCTAACACATATTTGTATTCCTAACACTATATCTGAAAGACACAGAACTATGTAATAATTGATATTAGCCAAACAAGCAAAGGATAAGAAATATATGTTGGACTGGAATATTTGCTAAAAAGACATTTGTGTTCAAAAAAGTTAAATCTGGGATCTAGTAGCAATGCGATCCTGCATCACCTAGGTATTTGTTATAAGCTATTTTCCACACTCAAAGCGTCCTGGGCTCCTTGGATAAATGCCAGGTCTATCTATGCTGAGAAAAGCTCAAGATGAATTTTTCTGGACATTTTGTTTTAGAAAACAAATAATTGCTCAAACACTAATGGAGCTTTTCAGAAGGACTCACTGAGCTAGTTTAGAGAAACAAAACAAAATTTTAAAACAATGCTATATTTGATTGCAAAATATAGGCTAAATAATATAAACTCACAGTTATACCAAAAAATGAATTAAAAATCAACTCATTTACAACCACTGGATATAACTGTTACACACCCTTACTCTGAACACTGGTAGTCAAAGGAAGATAACTGTACCTTTACCCTGCCTTTTGGGGAGTAGATGTAGTTCATTTCAACTAATGGAGGGAGAAGAATCTTAGGATTAGAACTCAAATTCTACAACCGGTAATGAAGACTAATGAAACAGTTGATTCACGCAAGGATCATAATTGGATGCTGAGATCTGCATTAAGGAGAGATCTGGGCATCATCACCTTGAGCATCAATGACGGTGACCTTATGGGCCTCCAGTGTGTTGTAACATGAAGTCCACAGCATTATCTATGAGGCATCTTTGACAAAAATGACTAATCTGAATCTAATCAACCATTTAGTCTTAACTTCCCTACTACAGAGACTATAGGGATAGAGGCACAAATCAGCTAATACTTTGAGAAAGCACTCAGATCAATCATGAATATGCATATTCTATGAGACAACTGGCTAGGTTTTTAAAACAGGCAATATCACAGGGTAGGAAGGATTTGGGAAGACTGTTCCAGATGGGAAGAGACTAATGAGACACAATAACCAAATGCAATGTATGAATTTTGTTTGGATCCTGGATTAAAACATAGCTAGGAAAGGAAAGACAGAGAATCCGAATATAGACAGAATAGCAAATGATATTAAGAATTATGTTTGATATTTAAGAAGAATCATATATGACTGTCAGAAAAATACACCTACGTATAAACTTACATATATAATTTATTTACATATTTATTTATTTATAAATGTAAATGTTTATATTTAAATGTGATATATTTATGTGTCTGCATGCACGCATATGTTCCCATGCATGCATGTACACACCAAAATATAACAAAATATCAGTGATTATTGAAGCTGAATGGTGAATAGGTGTTTATTGTTTCAGTTTTTAACACGTGTTTGAAATTTCTCATCACTAAAACCAAGAAAAGCACAGACATCAGGCCTCACCTACAGAAATTCAGATTAGTTGGGATGAGGCGTGAGCATCAGTGCCTTTGATAAGCTTCTGTGTGAAACTGTATAGCCAGTGCTGTGCCATGCCCTCTCCCATCACACCCCACTCGCCTGCCATCAAACAGCACTTGACTAACTGCCTTCAAGCCCTCAAGACGCCTCCTCAGACCCCCGGGGGACTTGCTTGGGTCTAATCTTCAGGCTGCCTTTCTAGGGTAGCCACTTCCTCAACTCAGCATAAAGCGGATTTTTGTATAACAAAGCAAAATCCCCCCAGGAAGAGGTTCACTAAGAAGAGAGGTGCCATGGAAAACTGCAAAGGCACACAAGCATAAAAGGGAGGAGGAGGTATGGGCTAGATGCGAACAGCAGCAACCTTGGACACCTGATTAAAAACCTTAGGGAAAACAGCAAAGAAACTAGCAATCTCATAGAGTGAGAGTTCCAAATGTGTGGCTAAGCTGTGAAGTCACAATTAGGATTATATGATTTCAACATGTCAGTAAAATGTGTAGTTTTACAGGGGGGAGATCTATCAGAAAGAGCTGTCTGTTTGAGGGACTCAGAAGCTGAGATCCAGGAGAACAAAAAGGAAAAGTAGATATTCTTGGTCAGTAACAGTGCTCTCACCAAAAGGGAAAATAATTTTGGAAGTGGCAGAGGCATGAGTTCCCAGAGAATCTGTCTCACCCACTTCCCACAAAAACTTTTTCCAGAGCCCTGGTGAAATAAGGCTTTTCAAAAAAATTGGTTACTAGTTCAAAACCTGTCAGAGATTTGACAGGACAACATGGCATTTCCTTGTAGCTTATGTTCCACACAGAAGTGATCTTTAAATTAGGGAATATGTAATTAAAAAGTAGGCAGAGGGCCGGCCGAGTGGCTCAGTTGGTTAAGAGCTGGCTTGGGACGCCAGAGGGCCCCGGTT
>NW_017731758.1:1640415-1644318 GCF_001890085.2 Hipposideros armiger | reverse complement strand
CCGGCGACTGATCTGCCTCGCCAGAGAAGAGCGCAATGATGGTGCCAACTTGGGCCAGTGAAGCAACATCCTCCACAACTAGATTGAAGAACAAAATGACAGCAACTTGTCTGTTCCCCTTTCCCCAATTCCCCAGCACTGTTCCCATCCCCCCAATTCCCCAATAAAAATCTTTAAATAAATAAAATTAAATAAAATTAAAATGATTCATTTTGAAGCACAAATATAAACAAATAAATAATAAATGAGGGGATGCATACCCCAGGGCAAACACTTTCCAAAGTACCCAGGCAGGAATGGTTGGGGGGGGAATCAGATTTCAAATCCTTAGCCTACAAAAAGGACTCTTCTAAAATTCTTCTGCCTGAGGCAGCACTACATATGTCTTGGAAGACTCATTCCCACCCTTAACCTGTTTGCCCACCACCCCCTGCCATACACGTACTTCTGCCACTTCACAGAGGAAAAGCATACCTCTCTCACTGACCAGTAATCCTAATGTGGTAGGTTGCACAGCAGTGGAAAATTTGGTCAAGAGGCAATTCAAAATAGTGGTGTTGACCAAGTCTCCTTTACCCAAGGGACCACACTTGCACCATTCCCATGCTATACATTTCAGGAAGATATGCATACCTATTTTTTTCTATTTACTAAAAAGCTCTATTTACCAGTAATTACCAAAAATTTTGAAAAGAATTCTATTTTGATTCATTGTTTACTGCTACTAATTGTAATGAGAACTCAGTGCTGAAGAAAAGTTTACTCTTTAGAACCTTATTTCCCAAGAAAATTTTTTAATTTAGTTTTCATTTGTAATCATATTGTGTTGCTGAGAGCTATATGCTATTGATGGTTGAGTCTTTGGTTTGCTTATATTAATCTATATGTTATTGTATTTTTCTCTGAAAATATTCTTAAGTGTATAAATTGCACATACCCATACTCCTATAGGACTCGGGAGTGTGTCTTTGAATTCAGAGTGGGAATGTAAGGGAACCACTAACACAGCTAATGGAGTATAAATGTCATCAAGCTCCTATTCAAAGGTCTGTTTTTTCTGGCTTAAAAGCAAACAAACATCAAATTTAAGATGTCTAAATTAAGCACAATTATCAGTATAGCTTATTTCAGGAAGTCTAAGAAAGCTGTTTTCTGCTAAAGGCACTTTATTTTGTCATTGAAAAGTTATGTTTCAAAGAGATTAAGATGTACAAATTGGTAGTCACAAAATAGTCATGGGGATATAAAGTACAGCATAGGTAATATGGTCAATGATATTATAATAACTATGTATAGCATCAGGTAGGTACTAATTAATCAGGGGGATCACTGCATAAATTATATAAATGTCAAACCACTACATGTACATGTGAAACTAATATTAAATAATATTGAATGTCAACTGTAACTGAAAAAAATAATTTAAAAAAAATTTAGTTATGTTTCAATTGAAAGAAATCAAATGTAAATTGACCAAGACAAAATGAGAAGCTATTAATGACTAAAATATTATTTGTCATTGCAACAAATTCATGAGTTTTTTTCTGCTGGGATATTTTTTCATTTAAAAGCAACAGATTAAAAAACAACTTATTCACAAGCTCACCCAAGCAAAATGTCATCTAACACACTGAGGGCTTCTTATGTATTCTGAAATCTTCTAGTTTTCTAGTAATATAACAGGGTGTTATTTTTATACTCAGCCCACACATGTGTAGTGTAGCAGACTTCTGGTCCTAGTTGGCATTCTCTCTTGTCATCCATCATGGCTCTTCAAACTTCCTCCATTCTCTTGAAAGTCTCACCACATCCCTTCCCCACCTCAACTCGCAGGATTTCAGCAGGCACCTTGACATTTTATCTCACAGCTTTCAGACAACAAGCCTCTAGATCTCATTTGTCCACATCCAATTTTTCCACTTTGACATCTGATGATAGCAGGAGTATCTCACCTTATATGGTGAACCTTTCTAGATATTCACTAAGGAAACACCTTTTTTATTTTTTAACCAAACTCCCTCCAAGATTTCCAGTCTTTGCTCTATTCTTAAACCCAGTGGGTATTTTTCAGTCCTTATGAACCTTGACTACCTGGTAGCATTTTACACTGTCGAAAATCAAAACACAACTTTTTATAACCATTTTGATTGTAATAGAAAGATTTAGTTATATCTCCTAGATTGCATTTACTCTAGCAGAAAAGTGACCAATTTGATTTTAGAAAGATTATTGAAATTAATTTTGAAGTAAGTATTTTTAATAATAATAATAGCAAATATTGATAAAGGACTTAAATGTTCCAAGGCCTCTTTTAAATATTTCTTATTTATTAATGTATTTGATCCCCAAATAACTCTATAAGGTAGGTATTCATATTTTTTTCATTTTACAGAAACTAAAGAGAAAGTTTAATTAAATTCCTCAAGTTCACAGGGGTAGCATGTATTCAAACTCAGGCTGCATGACTCCAGAGCCTGCTCTCCTACCCATCAAATGATGCTGAGTCACCCAGAAAATTCACTTGACCAGATGCTTCATGCCTCCAAGTAATTAGATTACTTGGGATTTGGTTCTAAGGTGAATAGCATTTACAAAAAATTATATGCAAAAGATGATTAAGATGAAGAAGGAGAAAGAAGGAAGAAGGAAGAAAGGAAGGGAGGGAGGGAGAGAGGAAGGGAAAGAAGAGAGAGAGAAAAAAAAGAGACACAATGATGGAAGGGAAAGAAGGGAGGAAGGGGAAAGAGAGAGAGAGGAATGGAGGAATGGAGGAATGAAGGAATGAAGGAAGGGAGGGAGGGAGGGCAAGGAGGAAGAGAAGGAAGGAAGGAAGGAAGGAAGGAAGGAAGGAAGGAAGGAANAAAAAAAAAAAAAGTGGGCAGAGGACCTAAACAGGCACTTATTCCAAAGCCAAAATGAGATATTACCTCACACCAGTTAGAATGGCTGTCATCAATAAGACAAGTAGTAACAAGTGCTGGAGAGGCTGTGGAGAAAAAGGAACCCTCATACACTGCTGGTGGGAATGCAGATTGGTACAGCCACTGTGGAAAACAGTATGGAGGTTCCTCAAAAAATAAACAGTAAATTACTATATTACCCAGCAATCCCTCTTCTGGGTATCTACCCCCTAAATCTAAAAATATTTATCCATAAAATATACGTACGCCTATGTTCATTGCAGCAGTATTCACAGTGACCAAGGCATGGAAACTGAAGTGTTCTTCAATAGATGATTGGATTAAGAAGATGTGGTATGGTACATACATACAATGGAATATTACTCGGCCATAAGAACAGATGAAATGCTGCCATTTGTGAGCATAATTCATTCTGGAAACAAATTACTTGTATTGCAAGACATCGCTCATTTACCACCTTGATATGTATTAGAATGTTTGCTCATCTGGTGGAACACTCGCAAACCACATTACTGACAATCCAAGGTTTTACTGTACTGCCATTTGTGACAACATGGATAGATCTTGAGATTATCATACTAAGTGAAATAAGTCAAGAAATCATATGGCTTCACTCATATGTGGGATATAAAACTGACAGCAACAAACAAGGACATATAAGCAAGCAAAAACTTCATAGACCTAGACAACAGTTCAGAGGGTAAGAGGGGAGGAGGATGGTAGAAGAGGGAAAAGGGGATCAAATATATTGTGACAGAATAACTGACTTCGGGTGGTGACCACGCAATGCAACAGATACATGATGTATTATAGAATTGTACCCTTGAAACCTCTATAATTTTATTAACCAATGTCACCCCAATAAATTTAATTAAGAAATAAAATTAAGGGCCGGCCGAGTGGCGCGATGGTTAAGAACTCGCTTGGGATTCCAGAGGGCCCCGGTTCGGATCCCACATATGAGGGCCAGTGACACTGCCCT
>NW_017731758.1:1631531-1637525 GCF_001890085.2 Hipposideros armiger | reverse complement strand
GGGCAAGGAGGAAGAGAAGGAAGGAAGGAAGGAAGGAAGGAAGGAAGGAAGGAAGGAAGGAAGGAAGGAAGGAAGGAAGGAAAGGATAAGTCTGGTAAAAATGAGCTAATTAATAAGACACCTCTGTGTCAAGTAGCTTACCAGTAATTATACTAAAACCAAAGAACAGAAAGATTAAAGAACTTGTTGAAGGTCATAAAATCAAATCTGTAACAGAATTTTCTAGGTCATATACAGCCAACCATGCCTGCCACTAGACTGAGAAAAAATACATTTTTCTTTTAACCACTTCTTTAAGTAAAATCACAAAGATGGTAGAAGGAAGAATGGAAGATTAATCAATAATGCTAGGACAAGAACTTTTACTTAAGAATAAGATATTAGAAAAAAGCATTAGAGCAATTAATTATAATGCATATAATGCTGCTGATGTAGGAATTTAGCCCCGAGAGGAAGATTAAGTAAAAATCGATTTTTCTTGAGACACCAACATTCAGCACATCAAGGAGTAGACAAAAGAGAAATGGTAATAATTTTTTAAAACCCAGAGGGCCAAAGCTTTGCTCAATTATCCAAATTCAAAAAACATGAGCTTTCAAAGCACCTAGATTGGGCTCTACCATCTTCCCTAGATGCTCATTACTTTTCTATTTTCATATCAGTCTACCTCTTTAAAGGAGTTTTTGCACTACATGTAGCTGAAGTAACCAATGGTTTTAAAGGTAAAGTGTTGTTTTTTATAAGTCTCACTCTACCACCCCAACCCAACCAGATTTTAAGCTCTTTGCATGCCAAGACTCTTGGTGCTGAATTTATTTATAAAGACCTGTTGCAAGGTTATGCACATAACAAGAATAAGACAAGATCAATAGCAACAGTCACTTGTGTGAATTAAGTATTTTAAAGTGGAAGTGTTTTGGACCAAGAAACATCCATATAAGTGACCTTAATTAATAGAAATGCTGCTGTGCTTGAGATCTTCCAACACTTCTCCAGAATGCAAAGTACGTTCAAAGTTAGGCAGATTCACATGTGGATAAAAGATACTCTCCAGCCTTCTCCAAAATCCAGGGGATAACAGTGGCACAGGGATAAGAAAGAATGGTGACATGAAAAGGATTTGAAGGTAAAAAGAAAGAATGAGAACTATTCATCCTCAGGTAAATTCCAGGGAACAAGGTATGTCTTATAAAAAGGAGGGAAGAATAGAGAGTAGTATTAATTAACAATCACTAAAAATTAAAAAGCTGTCCCATTTGAAAGTATTAACTGGGTTACTATAAAAAAAAACCTGTAAAAATTACTGTAGACTGTGAAATGTGGATCTGGGACAAAAGGTGGTATAGGAAAACAACATTTACAAAGTGGAAAATTAGATGGAGTTGTTTAAAAGAGCATTAATTTTGACTACCAAAATGGAGATAATTCTACTCTCAAGAAGAGAGAAATGCTGAGGTGTAGCCATATTGGGGTTCTGTTACAGCAAAAGTAGAAGATAATGGAACATTCAGCTATTAAATTAGAGGAGGGGAGGCCAATTCTCTATACTAATAACTTTTTTGGTATTTGCTGAAATTCAAAATATTTAAAGCAAAACAGAACTCAGACTCCTCTTACATTTAGAATAGACCAGTATACAATCAGATCTAGAAGCACTCTGTAGTGGTCATCCGTTCAGTCCCCTGATTTGTTGGGAAGATTTTTGTCTCTTTTCATCCAAGAGTTGGAGGGCTAGCACATTCCTGACTTTTACCAATCTGAGGTTTCCAATATTCACTTTTTGTTTTTTACTGCCATCTCTAACTTTCTCTCCAGCCCATTTATTTTTGCTCCATTTTCTGTATTTATATGTGTTCATGGAAAAAATCCTTTGGCATCCATTTTAGGAATAAAAAGTTTACGATGGTAAATAATGTTATTTTCAACCTCTTTTTCTCTATATTTCAGAATAATAATTCCTTTCCCATTTACTCTTAGAAATACTATTTTACTACTTTAATATTCAAACATGCCTCAGTTTCTCCAGGTTAAGTTTCTGAAGTTCAGCAAACTGCATGGAAGTACCATAGTTCAAAGTAGAATAAAATGACCGCATTTTCTATAAGATGTTGCTATTGTCCCTAGTTTATCTCTTTCTAAAAATTTTAAACTATTGACTGCTTCCTCAGCCCCTAGAATACAGGCTCTTTTTTTGTTCATGCTGGTGCTTCTGTCCTGAGCACTTTCTCCTTCCTCATATCCCCTCTCTCCATGTCCTACTTTGCTTTGCTAATTCTGTGTCATCCTCAAGTTTTATAGTTAGGCATCACGTCCTCTGCGAAACCTGCTCTGACCCCCATGGCCTGGAAGTCATCACTCCGGTAGCCCCTGACTGCCCCTAGTACTGTTTACCTGACCATCTCCTCCCAAGACTGAAGCTCCTTGAGAACACGGATTGAGATTTTCTACTGAGCCCTTTTACCCAGCACAGTGTTGTGCTTACTATGCAAGCTTAAATAAATATAAATAATATATTAATTTAAATTATTTCATTTGTATTCCATACAACTTTAATTATTAACCAGGGTCACAATCCCTACTTAATCAGAAGGACGCATTTGATTGGAATGCAGGTCATGGGTCATCCTTGGTCTTCCTAGTCTGGTCTACTCAACTTCTAGACATATGATCAGTTCATTCTCATCTTCATGATCTTGCTTATGTTGCATGGCCTGTAATTAGTTCCTTTCCTCAAAGCATCACAATATCCAGATCCCATATTCTATATGAAGCCTTGGTCAGATACTGCAACACAGATTAATCTCAGACTCCAAAATTCTATAGTATTTAGACCACAGATTGCTAATTTGTTTGCATGTGTTTTTTCCTGATCTTCAAACATATAGTAGGCTCAAGTAGATTACATCCCAAATCTTGTTTTTTATTTCTTCCAGTACTTAAGACATAATTAAACACTCAAGCTTACTAGTAATCACAGAAACACAAATTATAACAGTTAAAAAAATACAGGTTCATCCAAATTGTAGAATTTATAAAAGATATCAAGCATCAAGAATGCTAATATATGTGTGTACATAGTGGTGTAGCCATTCTGGAAAGCAAATTGGTAGGATTTATGGAAAATTAAGAATTTGTTTGCATTATGATATAGCAATCTTACTCTTGGGTAATATATCCCAGAGCTATTCTCATAAATTTCATGAGGCACATGGATGAAAGTGTTTACCATAGCCTTTTACGCGGTGATGGGATTTGGAGGTAGAACAGTAGAATACACTGGAAGCCCACTTTAGAATAGTATACAGCCAGGAGAAGCAACATGACAAGATATTAAACACAGAACATTGAAAGAAAAAAAAACAAAAATTTATAATACAATACTACTTTTATAAATTTAAAACATATACACACAAAACATTACATATTGGTGTATTTAAGGACATTTAATATATATATTAGGAGAAAACAATAAGTAAGTAGATAGATGATAGGTAAATCTGATAAATTAAATGATAGATATATGCATTAGATAGATAGATAGATAGATGATAGATAGATAGATAGATAGATAGATAGATAGATAGATGATAGACAGATGATAGATATAAAGGGACCTTTCAAAGACAATTTTTAATATAGAGCTATTCAATCTGAAGCATGATTAACTCAATCTGAGGTCCAAATCAAAGAAGCTGAAGACAGACATACATGTAGATACACCCACTCTAAGACTTCTTTATTTCAAGTTACAAGTAGTTTTCTGTTTCCCATGAGGGTTTATTTTTGACTAGAGATATCATTACTTACCCTTTATTTGAATCTAAATGTGACCAATAAAACATTTTGTGGAAAAAAGACTTTCAGGTGTCTTGCTGACCTAAATGCATTTCCATTTGAGCAGTTGCATTTATCCCTGAAAATATAACCAGCAGGGAGCTTTGAAACATCTGCTATCAGAACCATCACAACAGAAGGCCTTTCTATTCTATCTCCAACAATTACACTGAAATGAATTGCTAACAATTATTTTCTAACCTCAACACATTTATTTTTCATCAACAATTTCCCACAAGTATTGCATTATAATATTTTAATGGAAGTGTTATTTTATTTTATTTTGATTATACAAGATTTAATAATGACACTTATGTATGCTTTACTTAAGCTTAAACTTCAGTGAATTTTAGTTTAGTGCTATAAGATTGGAGGGGTATTTATTTATTATTTTGCATTTTAAATTTTTTTATTAAATTTATTGGGGTGACATTGGTTAGTAAAATTATATAGGTTTCAAGTGCACAATTCTATAATACATCATCTATATATCGTATTGTGTATTCACCACCCAAAGTCAATATGGTGATGAAAATGTTATTTTAAAATAATTATTTGTGATTCTATATCTGCAATGCTTTGCATCTGACAAACTATTCCAAATAGCTCTTTGCTCATAGTTTTTATATAAAATGTAGAATAACATGACCAGTTTGGAATTGCTTCCCCTAATTAGTCAAGTGCATACTGAAAAGTTTGTTTACACTTTAAGGAATGAAAAATAATGAGAGTTACAAGGTCTTATTAAAATGGACTATAGATAATGCCAAATTAGCTTTTATATATATATATATACATATACATGTATGTATACATGTATATGTATATATATATATTCTATTACTGTATAAATATAAGTATATGTTATATAAATATATATGTAGCCACATATGCTATAGAAGACTATAGTTTATATTATTCATCTATTGAGAATAATATCTAACGTAAGAGACTCACACAGAAATGGAAATTCAGAAAGTAGCCTTTCCTAAGGAAAGAGAAAAAATATCACTCTGTTCTATCAATCATGATTCACTGAGTTGAAAATTTAGTTAAAACAGTACCAGCATTGAAAATTTAGTTAAAACAGTACCAGCATTAACTGATCAATTAATTGTTAGCTGACAATAGACTTAAAGGAGGCAGGCTTCATTAGTTAAAAGTTTTATTTGGGCTCACTGAAAGCGTGTTATAGCTTCTGTTTGTTATACTGAAGCCTTGGGCATGGGCTGCCTTGTTCAGAATTCCCTGGTTTCTGCACATGGAGGTTAGTACCTATGTCACGAACATGGGAGAGCCTGGATCATGTGCATGGGAGTGAACTGCTTACATGTTTCCTTACTATCTATTATTAGAATAGAAAGATGATGCTATGCTTTCCTTGATTTCTTTCTGAAAAAAATGCACAAATTAAGTGAATGTCTAAAGCATTAAAAAACAAAAGCAATGAATTCATCAAGCTCTGGAATATTTCAGTCCTGTGTTCCACGCCTCCTTAGTCCTTCCAGTGCTTGAGAAGGAAGATCCCCAGTCAGCATCACTGGACCAGGTCTGTGAGCTTTTCCTGAGCGTGCTCAAGAGAATCACACACACATATATCTGCCAACTCGAGAGAGTCAATAAGAGTGCATGAAAAGCAGTGCCTAAGATTGGCTCTCCACACAGGCACACATTGAGGTGTGATCAAATAATACGGTGGATGCTGCTGCCAAGTGCCATCCAATAGAAAGACAGGGATCTTCAATATGGAAAGTGGTACATCGAATCTTAGTAACAGTGTGTGAAAATGTTTCAACTTGTTTGGTGCAGTCAGTCAGGTGTGAGCTACGGTTGAGAGAAGGTGTGTTTTAAAGTGTGCTATAAATCATTCTCCATCATTACAATGCTCCCTGTCACACATTGCTTCTGGTATACGGCAATTTCTGTCAAATGAAAACATCACGGTGTGTCCTCATCCACCTTATTCACCAGCTCTGGTACTGTATAACTTCTGGCCCTTCCCCAAAGTTAAAATGATTCAGGACATGGAGGTAGCCACTGACAGCACAACTAAAGACACTCATGAAAGAGGGCTTCCGGAACTGCTTCAAAAAGTGGCAAGAATGATGGGGTAAGTGTGTTCAAAGCAAGGAAGAATATTTTGAAGGGGATTAGTGGCAA
>NW_017731758.1:1623238-1626971 GCF_001890085.2 Hipposideros armiger | reverse complement strand
CTCTCCCTCTCTCAAAAAAATATCCATATGTGTGAATAAGAAATATCAATGGTTCATAAAATTTTATACATATGTGAAATGATTGAAGTTAAATTATCATCAAAGAATCGCCTAACATAAAAAAATACTGTAATAGCAACATGGCACAAATGCCACTAATTGACAAAACTGTTCATATTTGTTTAAATCACACTTAGACTCTTTACAGTAATTCCCCCTAAAATCATAAAGAACACAGTTCACAAAACTGATTCTAAATATTGTAAATATCAGTTATGCACTGCATCTCTTCTTAGCAAATGTAACACTGTAGTAAAAATAGGATATGATTTAGTTGCTATCTTCACACAATAATGCGCTTGAATCATGCTTGCAGAATACCTCCATCTTTACCAGCTGTTTACTCCTTTAAAAAAAAGGAAAAAAAAAAAAACTTCTCCAGAAAAAGCAAACACTCCCAGGGCTTGTCACCCTGGATGCTTGACAAGTACTAATAACTATGGTTAGGTTTGATGCCTCCCTTGATTTGTTTTTAGATATTTTACAAAAAAAGAGGACTTTTCTAGAACCAATGATTCTACTGGAACTAAAAACAAAACAAATTTTGCACAAATTTTGCTGAGATGACATTAAGGTAGAAAAAGGGGAGCGAGGTAAATGGCATAATGATTTGACTTCAGTGATGAAAGTGAAAATGCCATAGTGAATTGGATGCAAGTGACAGACTGATAGTTTCTGTGCCTTTTAGATCTTGACTTTCCCCTGATATGTTTCAAATTACTAATTTGCAGATAGCATCAACAATGTATCAAAACGTACGCTGCCTTGATCTTATTGAAATTTCTCTACAACACAAATTTTAAAGGTCATAAACGAGGAGTTATAGTTTTTCATAGACTTGCTCAGCTTAGGCCCTCCCAATGTTGCCTTTTAAAAAGAATACTCATTCTTTTTTTCTAATGTTCCATTCCACAAGCAACACATCTGATACCTTCTGTAAATGTTTTCCTGTACTCAAACCCAGTTTCCTTTTCTGCTCCAGATTTTGTCACTTTCTTCCGGATGCCAACTTGAGATTCCACGATGGTTCACCCCCATAGGGTGGACAGGTCCACAGGAATTGGTGATTATGACATGGAAGCCCATTTATCCTCCCACTGAGGGGCATCCACATAGAACTAAGTAAGTATCCTTTTTCACAAACAGCTTGTCTCCAAATCTGAGCCCCAGGGCAGAATCTCTGCCACCAAATGCTTGTAAGTGCTTTTCCTATAGGATTTCTTTTGTATTAATGATTTTCAGAGATATGGGGAGAGGGACACAGCCTGCTTCCATGTGACAAAAGAAGAACTATTATTACTCCTGCTACACAGACTTTTATATTTGCCATTTTGTGTATACACACACACACACACACACACACACAGTAGAGGCTATGGATACACACATATATAATGTTAATAATAATGTGTTGTATATAAATGCCATAACATGTATTTGTTAATACATATTAGTAAGTCATATATAAGCATATACACCTACTATTCTACTATGTTCATATCTAGATTTATACTTATATTTATATGTATTTAATATTAACAAACTTTCAAGATAAACAGTGAGGGGTATGGCAAACATTTTGAAACTAATTATGACCATCTACTAAAATATTACCAATTCGTCCTCCCTCAGGAAAAAAAAAACACTCTTGTTTTTTATTTTACATGTTAAGATTATAAGAAACTGATTCATTGAAGAGACTAAAGCAGTTTATATATGCCCAGTAGTTTCTGGATTTGAGAATCAGCTTTAAATACTCAAGTTTTAAACCATGNCAGATACTCCCTTCCAAATCTCCTATAATTGGCTGATGGACCAGCTGTGGAGTCTTTATCAAGGCAAGAATAAATACTGGGACATTAGATTACTTAGGTAAAGAACATTTACAAAATTTGACAATGATAAGAATCTGAAACTAGGTCAGTGTGCCCACTATATTTTAGAAACAGCAATGAGGTCAGTTTTAAATGCTGCTAAGTTTCAGATGCTAATGCGATGCCATTGCTTCGCTGAGCTGTTATACAGCCATACAATCATTCCTCCAGCACCCACTGCCTACCTGACATCCTGAACAGACGTGATTCTTTAATTGTTTTTCCAATGGTCTCAGTGTGTTTATGTTGAAGCAACCTCATTTCAGACATCTACCTCACTCGGCTACCAAATCAAGATAACTGACAAAGGTTAAAAGTCAAAATGTATGACCAAATAGTGCTTTCTGTCTTCACAAATTAATTGAAACCATATCCTCTAGACACATACTCTGGATAAACAAATTATTTGAGCAAGAAAATCTGGAGGCTGCACATAGGTGTCTAGATTTTGAATTACTATATCATAATAAAATAATATGCATATGCAACCAAGGTACTTGTTCATATGCTTGATGTGTCCTGGGTAAAAATGGGTAAGTTCTGGGAAGGAATGGACTTAATTTGGGTGTAACCCCACTTGTCCTGGACTGTCACCACCCCAATAGGGTATGTATATACTGCAGTTTCTTCTTGCTGTCCAGACATACTTGTTAATAGTTCCTCATTCACTCTCAAATATCTTGATTTGGTGGCTGAACTGTACAGTCATGCATCTGTACCCTTCAAGTCTGATAACACAAACCTCGAAAATTGTACATATATTTTGCTATTGTGTTACTGTCTTGTTAGGGCCACAGATCGGGTACCATCCATCAGGCAGAATAAGGCTTTGTGTGAAAGGAATGGACGATCTCACTGTCAATCAATGGAAGGTGTAAGTCCTGGGATAAGATATGCTGGCACAGGAAGTGGGCTTGAGGCTAGGGTGATGAGGGAGAAAAGTGCTTGACCTAGCATGAGGATTTCAGGTTGACTCACACACAGAGTACTGAGAGCTCGTTATGGTGGAAAGTGAACTACCCTTTGCCTCACGGAGTCATGTCCAAAGGTGAGAAAGGCAGCCTGACGAAATGAAAGCTGTTAGTTATTCATTATCACAAGACCCTTCCATAATTTCCCATTGTTAGTTGCAATGTGGAAATTAAGGGAAAGAGCTACATGTTTACATGAAGAAACAAAGTGGAGAAGTGGATGCCTGCCATCCAAAGCCAGAGTGGCAACAGCAGGAGTGGTCAGTAATGGAGGGCTGGGGACATCAGGAGGCACCAAACCCCCCAGTGCCTCATTAACTCAGGCAGCTCTCCAGGGGCCTGAGCAGGGCTGAGGAGAAGGAGGCTGGGCGTTTCTCATGCACAGAGCAGTGGGGCACACTTCAAAGGAAACTAATTTCTAGCTCTAAGTCCAAGAAAGGCTGTGCCATTATAGCAGCATAGTTGTTGTGCAACATGGGAATTGATCACAAATGGTAAGCAGTTTACATAAACGACTGTAGTTGGTATTGTTTTTATATAGCTAAACCCTTGTTCATTTATAATGAGGATAATAATGGAGGTCTTGAATAGGTGTTTTAAAAACTAAAACTTATCATAAATAAAATGATTATACAGTACTTGGCATGTAGTACTCAATAAACATTGCTACTATGTTTCACTAAAACTTATCAATATGCTATACACTAGACACAATGTTAGATGTTGGATCATTTCAGAGGCAAAAGAAGTATGCCCTCAAAAAACCCAAAGATTTTTTTATACTTTCCCTTGTCTACTTTCAATAATTACTTGAAAAGACAAAGTTTA
>NW_017731758.1:1606883-1618848 GCF_001890085.2 Hipposideros armiger | reverse complement strand
AGTCCTGGCAACAGCAGGGCAGCATGATGCCTTCCAGAGCCCTGCATACCTAGCCTGGAGGACGTCTGCACCAACCTGTCCTTGCTGTAACACTTGGGGCATCTGAGTTTATAGGATTACCTGGGTCCTCTAATACAGCAATGTATTAAATAGTTTCCTACAAGCGGAAGTGGTCCAGGTTATTATAGGTTATTATAAGAACTGCCCTCAAGTCTTAAAACCAAAACATCATGTATCTTTGATTAAGGAACAAAATAATGTAAACTGACCATATGTTACAACTTAGTCTCTGATTGCTTCGACTATATCCATCATTCTCCATGATTTTCTTTCTAAAACACTTGAATAGATCAAGATATATATTTTTCTGCACTGACCTGTTCTTTCAAAAGAAATCATAAGTAGAAGTATGGTACAAAAATGATTAAAGTGGTAATTTATTAATATAAATGTATTAGGGCTATACATACTTAAGATAGCTATCTATAAAGTAAGTAAATGAGAAGAAGGTCTATATTTACAAAAAAATTTTGAAATAACTAGTCTTCCTTCTGTCTACTCCTGCAATTTATTTCTATATTGTATCTTAGCTGTAGAGAATTAGAAAATTCTGAATCATTCAAGTAAGTAGTTGTAAATTGCAATAGTTTCTTTTTATAACAGTTTGCCTTGTAAACTGAATACTCTTCAATTATATTGATCCAGGGACCTCTGAAAAGACTGATAGGAAATTTTTACTATAAAAATTGAATAATTATAGTATTTATCATTTGGTATAATTCTTAATCACCTGCTATGAACTGAATGTTTGTGTCACCCCAAATTCCATGTGTTGAAGACTTAATCTCCAGTGTTATGGTATCTCTAGGCCTTTGGGAGGCAATTAGGGTTAGATGGAGTCGTGAGGGTGAGGCTCTTATGATGAGCTTAGTGCCTTTGTAAGAAGAAACACCAGAGAGCTGGCACATATTATCTCTCTCCCACTCTTGCTGCCATGTGAGCACATAGTGAGAAGTCAGCCATTCACAAGCCAAAAAGAGGGCCTTAACCAGAACCCAACCATGGTGGCATGCTGCTCTCAGATTTCCAGGATCCAGAACTGCGAAAAAATACATTTCTGTTGTTTAAGCCACTCAGTCTATGGTATTTTGTTATAGAGTCCCCAGGAGACTAATACATCCACATAAACACAAAAAACAAGTACCCAAAATCTCAAGAATGCAAACAACCATCTAAATTACAACAATCTCATGATGTATGCATGAGCTATGACACAAAGGGCCTAAACTTGCTTGACATTTGATTAAGCAGGCTATACATATACTGTAGTAGCAACTGTGCCATTTTACTAACATAACATGCGCAAGTCTAAATTAAGAAGAGACCAGTTCTAAAATTAATCACAGTGTATAAGAAAATCAGTTATAAGTTATGTCTGGAGTCATTTATTAAGAGTTTTGTCCCCCCAGATAATTTAAGGGCAGCACACGTTGGTAGTCTCCAATATGTTAAAATTGGAGACTATTACACATTAGTGTGATATTTATTATAGTTTGCAATACATTTTTAAGACATGCTTCAAAATAAGTTCCAATGCAGTGCTAGCAGAATCTCTGAAGCATGTCTTCAGAACTGTATTATTTCTTAAAGCACAATTTGAAAATGCCTAGGTGAAATTATAACTATTGCTTTTTATGGTCACTGGATGGTCAACATAGAATGATAATTTTCATTTCCACTCCTTCTTACCTACCTACATATCCCAAGCCACATGTATTCATCCATGCAGCATTTGTCAGTAAGTGCCAGTAATACTTTCTAACTTGAGTTCAATTCTCAATCCATTGTATTTTGTCCTCACTCTTGATATTATGCAACTCAAGGCTTAAGTAACTAACATTAAAGGTAAATGTACTTCAAACAATTTCCATCTGAATGAACATGAAACAAATATGAAACAAATAAGGTTCTAAACATACAACCTAAATCAGAAAAATGGAAAGAGAGAAAAAATAGATCGCAGTTGAGTGTTATTGAGCTGCTGAATTAACCAAGTCTAGAACTTCCCTACTTCCAGACTTCTTAATTATATTTCAGCCAGTTTTAGTTGGGTTTTCTGGTTTTTCATTTTGTAAATATGTTAAATTGTATGACTCATGTCTATTCCAAATATTCACTTCCCTTCAATGAATCAGTTATAACAATTAATAACAGTCTTTATGCTTCAGAGTCACTGTAGTTTGCATGGTACTGATGAATAGCAGAAGTGATATACCTTCTTCCAGGAGCTACATAAGGTCCCAATCCACCTCAGGGACTATTGGTACATTAAGAAAATTAACCATTGTATTTGGTTACCCTGATGCATTTCGGAACAGGAAAGTCTGCCAAAAGGGAGAGAGAGTACTTAGAGAAGTATATAAACATTACTGTATTTGAGTGCAAGACATATGAAATCCATTTATAGTAAAAGAGGCAAACCAGAAAACATCCTTGCGAAATCATTCCTATTTATTTTTCAGTAATGTTCTACTTAGACTCCAAAGATTGTGCATCAGGAAAAACTAGTGAGTGTGTCATAAAAGAGCAAGCCAGCCTAGTACTCTGATAAGCAAAGCAAGTTACTGAATTCACGTACACAAGACCTTTTAATCCTGCAAGTCTTGTTCTTGTGAGTCATAAAACTCTTCCTGGTTGCTTTTCTAAAGTCACTTCACATGGACTATCAATGTCAATGGGGGGATAAAAGAAGTGCTTTTTTGTTTGTTTTTTTTCTGTTTAATTTTACCCTTTACGGGGTAATGTATAATGTCTATGCAGTAAATGGTAGTTTAGATTGATTTAGTAGCTCTTGGTAGGGCTCTGAAGAATTAACTAGCTAATGAAGGTGAGTTGATTTTGGTGGTTGCCAAGGCATTTTGTGGGATGAGCACCAAAGTCATATTAGTTTTAAGATAAGCATAAATATTGCATGATAGCACTATATGTCTATAAACTCATTAAGAATGGTAGCCCCTTTCTCTATGCTTCCTGTGTGCTAGAAAACACAAACACAGCAATATTTCATTAATTCCCTAATTCATTCAACAAATACTTTAGAGACTGGCTATATGGCAGAATTAGAGAAGAATAAATATCGTAGCTAGGAAATCCTCTTTACCAAGCTCTTTATAAGTGAGGAAATGGAGACCCAGTGAGGTGAAGTAGTTTACATCAGTACAGCACTTAGAGACAGCATCAGAACTCAATTCTGAATCTCTGAACCAACCAGGCCACTGTTGCTTAAACAATAAGAACAATCCTCTAGATGATTGCCTATGTTGAACTACACCAAGCAAAAGCATGAGCTTCAAATAAAAAGAATATTTTTTTGAAACCAGTCTGAATGACCTGACTCCATCAAGAAGAGTATTAATGAAAATGGATCATACAAAATGCAGGGGAGACATCACACAAAATAACAGCAGCCATGAGGAGAAAAAACAAAGTCCAAAGAGCTGATGAAAACTTAGTTATCAATTCTTGGTTCTATTGAAGCCTCTGCCAGTAGGTTTTGGCACAAAAACGATGACTCTGACACCAAAAGATTTACCAATGGCACACATTGACCAAAGCTGAGTTGGTAAATAAAAAGCATCCATAGCACGCCCCCTAGAATGAATCATGGTATAATTTAGTGGCTCTAAAATATTTTGTTGAATTATTTTAGATTATGCTTAGCAAGTATTTATTGAAAATATTTAGATAACTATTTATTGAAAAAAACTCTTACTCGTGTCTAGTCAAGACTCCTTATGAGTAGACTGGGAAAATAAGAATCAGAGTGAAGTGACTGAACCAAAGTGAGCCAGGAAGTTACTGACAGGATTCGCATTTGGGTTTTCTGAACTCTAAATCACATTTTCTTCTGCCTTGTGTTTGACCAAGTAAGGTTCACAGCCTGGTTGCAAAGGCAGGCCAGGTCTATGAATATGCAAGTGTATACATTTATAGGGCAAGCCATTTATTCAGCCTTCCATGTGCCCAACATGGGTTAGGACTTGTGATATAAAGATGAATTAAACAGGGCCTACTTTCAAGGAGCTTCTGTGATACAAACGGAAATAGACACATAAACAAACATTTCCTTAGAATGTGGTAAGCACTATGACAGTGGAATGATTTGAAAGATTACGAAAAGAACAACTTTTTAAAACCACCTTTCCTGTTCATGTAAAAAATACCATCATCAAAAAATCAATCTTTTGTAATAATAATTGGTCTACCTATTGAGACTTTTAAAATGCAAATATCCCAGCATAGGAACCCAGAGTGGGGCTGACGGTGGTTGGTCAGCCTGGTTCCCTGAAAGGACAGGGGTTGGAAAGAGGCTGAAAGGACTAAATACATCAAACTTCACTTAATTTACCTTTCTGTCAGTGATCTTATGCTTGCCCAGCAGGAAGGTTTTCATGCTCAAACTCGTTCTCTTGTTGAATTTTAGAGGAAAAAAAAGGGGGGAGGCGGTTTTAGTCTATTCTATATGGTAGGCCACGCTGTTAGAGAATCACTGTGCACCCACACAATAAACCTAATAATTATTCCTCAAAACTTGGCAAGTGCCCAAAATGCAGCACTTCTCCCATACCTGGAAAGTATGTGATTTTTAGCAAAACCTTTATTTAGTAAGTCTGAACTGAAATGTTTTTCCAAGCGTAGAGCCATAGAGCGTCCAAGACGATCACTGATAATGTGTCAATGGTCCCTGCATCGAAAATGAAAATTTTACCACACATAAAATGCTCATTTGTCTTCTGCCCAGTTACTTTCTAAAATCTCATACATAAGGTCAAAATAATTTTGACAGAAAACTAAGTCATTTTAAAACTTCAAAGTGAGAATGTGGTTGAGCAATCAAAAAATATAAAACCACTTTAATTCTTGTATGAATTATAAACAAGAATTTTTGAACCTGATTTTTTATATTACAATATGTGTCTTTTTAATCTCGTTATTTAGATTAACATTGCTCTTTTAATAACTGAAAAAATCATAATAATATATAAAGCGAGGGCTCAAGTTTGTGTTAGGAATAGAGTTTCAAAGAAAAGTTTGCTAAGGCTCTATTTGCTGTGTATGCCATACATTCTATTTTCAGGATAATACTTGAATAAACATTTATTGGTTATTTGGAATGAATTCTAAGTTGGAATTTAGACAGTGAGGTTCCTTGTGGGCATATACCTTAAATACACAGTAATGCCATACACACACTTTTATATGCTGGGGGTGCCAAAAACAAGTATACATATTTCAAGAAAGGGACAACTGTATTAAAATTATAATACTCAATATCTGCCAATAACAAAAGGTGAATACAAGTCACGTTTGACTTCTGCAATTACAAGAAGTGTTCAAGGTGGTTACCATCAGCCTCCAGACACTTCTGATTATGGCGAACTACTGCTTGAGCAACGTTGACCAAGCGTTAACATCTCTTAAAATGTGTAGACATGTTTTTGGCACCCCCGGTATATATCCTAATAGTCCTGTTCCTCAAAAGAACCCTAACACAGATGGCAAATAACTCTAAGAAGGGATTAGACACACCTCTGTACCACGGCACTTCTTAAAGCCTTTATTATACAACTACATATGGAACTCTGCAAGCGAGGCTACAGACACTCATGTCCGCGCTCACGCCGAGACGCACCCTACATCCTAGAGCATCTCTCCAACCCGGTGTTCTGCAGAACACATTTCAGGAAACACTAACAGAGAAACTATAAATGAAACATCATGTCAGCATCAGGTGGGAGGAACCTGCTCCAGGAGGACATTAGATTTGAAATTTGTTTGAAAGGAGACTTTCAATTTAATTGATGGAGAGAGGGGGGAATGATGGAATTGGGTAGAATGACAACTTGCCAGGCAGGACAGCGTAGGTAGATGGAGATAAGAAGGCAAAAGCAGACCAGGTCAGGCCTGAGAAGGCCATATAAATCAAGTTAAGGAAAGGGGTTCTAAAGGGAGTCCTGCTCTGATATGCTTGCTTCTCTTTCCTGTACTGGGGATAACAGAAAATCGCAGATCTGTCCCACAGGTGATTTTTCCCACCAGCGGACATTTGGCAATGTCTGGAGACATTTTTGGTTTTCACAGATGAGGGACAGGGCAACTACTGGCACCTTGTAAGTTGAGACCAGGGACGCTGATAACCACCGTGCAAAGCACAAAACACAGAACAGCCCCACAACAAATAATTATCCATCCATAAATGTCAGTAGTGCCGAGGCTGAGAAACTCAGCTTAGTAGAAGTTGACAGTTTAATACAGGAAATACTTTTTGTTGAGAATGTAAGAAGGTACATTAGCAGTAGCTAACAGAATTATGGGGATTGTATTTCTTTTATTTGAGTTCTTCTGCATCTTAAACATGTTCCAATGAATTTATGATTTTTATTTATTTCACTATTATGTGGTAAAACAGAAACTCCACTGCTTTTGAGTTGTTTTCTTGTTGCTGTTTGGTTTTTTAATAGAGCACCATGAGTCATGTCACCATAAGGCTAATTTCCAAGCTCTTTCAATCTTTTTCACTGTAATGAGCTATAGTTCATGGACCAATCCCTAAATCCAGATGGAAATGGAAGCTGTGGGCCATGTTGATTATGGGATGCTGGGGGACCCAGCTCATCCAGAGCAAGGCTGTGAGCCCCATTTTCTCTCACCTAGGCTGGGATCTTCCCACCATCTTAATCCTCATTTAAAATATCAAAGAAAATATGAGGGACTTTAACATCCATGCTAATGTTAAATCATATGCTGAAGACGAGCTGAGCCTAAAATGCTTCCAGTTCTACTTTTATCTTCCACTGAACGGTCCATGTGAAATAATCACTCGTATTATTATATAACACTTACATAACATTTACATTTATATAACTCTACCATTTGCTTGGTGCAGTGTTTCATAGCCATTAGTTCACTTATTTCTCACAATATTACAGTACATTATTAGCCTGTTTTATTAATGAGAAAACATCCAGGAAGTTTAAGTTCACACAGCTCACAGGGTCTTAAAAAAAAAAAATCCTCATTTCCAAGTAGCTACATTTTCACACTGCCCAACATAAATGATGAAAGTACAGATCACGTTTACAACATTCTATCATACCCCATCACCACAGACGCTGGTTTTCTACCTCTGAAAATGAAACGGTGGTTTTCTTCACCAAAGCTAGGTGAGTGTTACTGAGGACAACCATTCATCATCATTTCATTAGAAATTTAAGACGTGGCAAAGCTCCTAAGCAACCACGACCAAGGCCTCTTTCCACTAATTGTCTCAGTTTGTTAGGGCTGCCATTACAAAGTACCACAGGCTTAAACAACAGAAGTTTGTTTTCTGACAATCAAGAGGTTAGAAGTCCCAGATCAAGGTGTTGGCAGGATTGGTTTCTTCTGAGGCCTCTCTCCTTGGCTGGCAGAGAGCTATCTTCTCCCTGTGTCTTCTCACTATCTCCCCTCCATTTGTGGGTGTCCTAATCCCCTCTTCTCATAAGGACATCAATCATGTTGACTCAGGGCCTTCCTTAATGACCTTATTTTAATTTCCTCTTTAAGGAAATTTGCTCCAAATCCAGTCACAATCAGAGGCACCAGGGTTTAGGTCAACACATGAATTTTGGGGAAACTCAATACATCCCATAACACTAATGTCAGAGAAATTTTAGAGCTTAGATCTGGGTCCCATGAGTAGCTAAAACCTCAGTTCTAAAATAGAAAGATCTTTTCAGAGTTATTCCATGTTCTGCTTTCACCTATAATTGTTTTAATCAGTTTAAAAAAATACCTAAATGGTGCATTTTATTCTTAGAGATGAGCTTTGTGCAGTGAAGCAGAAAATGTATTGACATGTTAATCTACTAATGTTTCAAGTTCTGCTGAACATTTAATTTTAAAAGATGTGAGGGGGTTGTTCAAAAGGTCTGTTTTTGGCTGCTTGGGAAACCACTTTTTTACTTTCTAGGTGACGTCATTCTCCCTCCTACACCACCATGGCAGCCCCAGGTCCTCGTTATCATCAAGCTTTAGTGGGAGCTGCTGTGAGCAGAGAGGTCCCTGATCGCTCCTTTTTTTCTAGGTACATTAACTTGAGGTTCTCCCATATAATGAAGTGATTAACTGAATTCAGAATTATCTCAAATAAGACAAAGCTTTTCAAAACATACCTGACATTTTCTCAGGTTTTGAGAGAGGATAGAGGAGAGAGAAAGAACATCATAGAAAAGGGAACTGCCACGGTAGTGTTGCTCTGATCATGGAAAATGAAAAAGAACTAGAATTGTCTCTGTAAATCCCTAAATATACAAATATGCTTTTTTCTAGAAAAAAAAAAGATGATGTCAATTGACCTATATCATAACAATACACTATAGAAATAGGAACTTGATTCTGAGGTTATAAAATCTGGATTATATCCCCAAATCTGCTATATGCTTCTTGCATACCTATGGGCAAACTGCTAATGTGTTTGAGTTACTTTTTGAGATACAATAGAATGGTTAATAATCGCAGTACTGCCTAATTTACAGGTTTTGTTTGGATCAAATAAGGTACAGTACATAACATGCTAATGTAAACTATGACCATTTTGAAAAGAATTTTGGTTAGCAATGTATTTTTGGAAAGAGTTCATATTCTACAGTTTTCTACTCCTTTTCTTGAAGATAAGTTTTATCATAAGGAGTTAAACATATGCCACAAGATTTCCACCATTAGCCCAACCCCAAATGTTAGCTAACGTTTAAATGAAGCTTATGTTTTCAAAATAGAATGGTAGGACTATTTTGGTACTCTTTTAAAAAACAAATTTACCACTATGTTGATTAGGCTTTTGAATCTTGTAATCTCTTCCATTTTTCTTATCCATTGAGGGCATTGGGAGTGTGGGGGGAAGGGTGTGAATACAAGCTTGTACACCTAAGCACACAAAATAACTTATTTCTCTTTCCTTTACTTGGAAGTTCATCTAAGCCCAGAGAATGAGAGAGAAGAAAGACTCCTCAATAATCTTAAAATGAATTATAACAACTAATATTTAATAACTTCTTACTATGTCCAGGGACTGTGTTAAGTGATTTATTAGCAGTGCTTTATTTAATCCTCACAAAAATCCTTGGAGGTAGCCATTGTTCTTCTCCTTTTTTCTGGCTCCAAGAAAACAAAATTACTGTTTGAAGACGTAACAGTCAGAGGCAGGATTCATCTGACCCCAGCATACATTACTTTTAGCTCCTGGGCTACATGGTGTCTGTGAAGAATAACAAGGATGATATCCTTGGAATGAACAGTTAAATCTTTGAGATCAAACAGTAGCTCCAGTTTAAGGATTCCAAAATTGGATTTGAGACTCTACAAACTGATTTATGACTCTTATATTGTGAATACTATTCACAATACTGGAAAACTATTGTAAATGATTTAATATCTATCAAAATTGCATTATTTCCCATTATTAACAAAATCACAGCATTCGCAGATGGACTGGATGGAATATGGCAAATGTAATAATTAGTTATATGAACAGAGTTTTATAAAGGCAGAAAGAGGGCATTCGTGGAATTTAACACCATCAAGGAAAACTCCACAGTATCGGCATTTTAGCTGGGCCTCAAAGGAGAAATCGGTTTTCTCCAAATGGGGAGAAGGGTAGCAGGGAGGACATAACATCAGCACAGAGTATAGAACTGAGAGATGGATGATATAATTCCTTATTAATTATAGCATAAAATGTTCCCAAAAGAAAATTACAACTCTTCTCCATTTTTCTTGAATGAGTTTGCAGAAAACCATGCTTACAACGGAATTTTAGATCTTCATAAGACATATCAGCAATAAAATCAAAGCTATAGCTCATTTCTCACTTCTGTATTATAGCCCCTATCAAACTGTAGCATGCTGGTGTATTTATGAGAGCCTATCTTATTTATCTTTGTACTCTAAGCACCCTGCATGGCACCCGACCCGCAGTAGAATTTAATGCATATTTGATTAATTAAGTGCCAACTGCTATATACAATCAGTATTGGCCGCATTCCCATGAAGGCTTTATTTCCTCTTTTAAATTTGTACTGTAAGAAATCTTACAGTTAAAAGTTTCCTGTCAGCCACTAAGAAAATTAGCATTTGTCACCAGTTTTTTGAAGTGTCTCATCTTAGTGAGGTATGCCCTTGAAACAGTTTATATTTTTCTAATCAGTAGTCCTAAAAAATGTTATATCCGATCATCCTTTCCTTCTGTATAGAATATTTGGGTATTAAAACTTAGTCCAGGCTCATTTAAAACTTCAGTCTCATCTCAGACCAAAGCTTCCCCTCTCCCTCCACAGGATGCTCTCCTCTTGGCACACCCTCTTCCTTCTCACTCTTCTAGGGAACAATGAACACGTACATATTTGGTCCTCTCCTTGTCAGTCCTTGCAGGCAACCAAAGGCAACATAGGTGCAAGCTCTTCTGAGAGGCTCTCAGGCACGGTTCCCTGGTGCTGGAGTCCTGGTGCCTCCCAGCATCCTCCACTCTTCTTCAGATCCTGCCACATATGCTTCACCCGCTCTATCCTGATGCTGTGGTCTCTTCTCCCTGGGACAGTATCCCCTAGATATTGTCATAGCAAGATGCCCAACCAAGCCCAGTCACATTTCACACCACTCAGTTGACCCCCAGGAAAGTCAGCGTCCTCGCCATGCCACAGGCTGCAGGAAAGAGGTGGCTTCCCCTCGATGGCGCTTGCCCTAAGCCCTGTCTTCCCTGCATCCAGCTCCCTCCTCCCACTCCCCATCTCAGGGAGATTCAGGATACTTGAGCTGGTCTCTGCTTTAGCTGATATTCATCTAGAGAATGAAGTACTGGACAAGGGCTGCTCTCAGAACCCCTCTCACCTGGCTTTGGGAAGATGAAAACATGCCCCCACCCCAAGGGAGGGGAGGGAATTCCTTTTCACTAGGAACACTGCAATTCCCTTCAGATCAACAACTGCAAAGTCACTAGGATAGGAGAAAGGGGAATTCTAGAGATGGGAGGACTGGGAAAAGAGGCCTAGATGCTGAATGGCAAGAAAGAAGCCTGGATGCTCACCGTTGGGCAAGGCAAGGGTGTGATTTGGGGTGTGTGAACACCACAGTGCATGTCTATTTTTAGTGGCAAAAAAAGTGGCTGTAAAGTGGCAAAAAAACTGGTAAAGATCTTCTTCCAGCCTCCACATCCCACTTCAGCTCAAAATGTGCTGTTGGGTGCTAACTCAACATAGGAACTCAACACTGAACGGCAGGGCTTCAGTTGAACAATCTTCAAAACCACATCAAAACCTCCATGCAATTCTGCTTGGAGGATATTACAAATCATCCTGATAGTTAAGACCAATATAGAGAAAAATAGGAGAGGAAAATAAACAGAGGGTATTCCTTGTAGTGAGAAATAAAAGGATGAAGGCAGAGTGTAAAGGGAAAACTGTCCTTCGTAAAATTCAAATGGATAGTTAATACAAAAATGTCTTCTACAACTTATTAGGCACTGAGTAAATGTTTTGGAGAAACAAATGAATTAGTAAAAGATAAATAAATTAAGCAGGATGAGAGAAAGGAGGGAAGGGAGGGCAGCTGCCAGGATTCCATATCTATTTTTCTATGGAAGGATTTCCTCACTCTAAACAAGGAATTGCTACCATTCTTATGGGAAAATCTCCACTTGTGTAACTGTGACTGTCTTGTCACCACTGTATCTCTGGTATCCACCTGGCTAAAGTGATGAAAAAGCAGCAAATCCGCCCTTCCACAGAGGAAATACTCGCAAGCAAGTTACATAAGTCAATGTTATCCCGTGTTCTCAAATGAAAAACTATCAGGGGGAGCTTTTCAGGAATTATTTTATATTTAATAATACTTTAGTTGTAAACATTAATATTTATGTGACCAGCTTTCCATT
>NW_017731758.1:1542095-1606067 GCF_001890085.2 Hipposideros armiger | reverse complement strand
TAATATCTAGTCTTATGAATGAGCACTTTTATCATTAAAACTATCACAAATGGCTTGAACCAGAAGAGTTTATCAAGTATTAGTGATACCACAGGCATCACTGGACAGATGCCCTGATCTTCGAATCTAACCAATAAAGTTTCTGGCATCTCCCAATGTAACATGAAATGCTGTTAGGTGTTCACTGAGAGTGAACTTTGATTTAAAATGGAAATAATAGAGAGTAATTATCTGGGAAGCAACAGCTATGGTTCCCTGGGTTTCTCCTGTGGGTAGAAAGCTGTCAAAAATGTGCCCTCACATGAACTATGTGCCCCAGCCTGTATGTGAGAAGCTACCCAGCTTCCTTCTATTGTATGCTCTGTAAAAACTTTACTGAGAGGATGTTATAAGCCTGGGTAACTGTCCCCTGGTCAGTAGCCATGGTTGGCAGTGTCCCTCTCATTTGTATGTAGGTTAATGATAAAGACAAAAAGGATAAGATAAATGATATTTGTAATTCTTGGAAAAACATATCTGCTTTGAAAATGTCTCTAAATAAATAACTATACTGTTAACTAACATACATTCACATATTTCACATGGATTTATAAAAGTGTCCCTGAATACATGGAACATTTGATTTTCTTTTTTAAAAACAGCTTGTCAAATGCCAAACACACAGCCAAAACTCCCAATACATGTAAATATCCCAGCCAGGTCACAGTGACTATAGGACGTGAATGAGAAGTGAATGTCTGTCTGTGTGTGCTGCTGAGATCTGGGGGTCTTTTTGTTTCTAGCTCAGCCTGACTCTTCAATCCCCAAATAACATACTCTTTTATTTCTTATTTTTTTGTGCTACAAAGCACTGTTGACAATTGATCAATACCTATTTATTGGAAATCTACTTGAATGTCAGTCACTGTGTTTACTGCTGACCAGTTTTTGCCCTTAGAGACTCTACAATCATGTTAGGAAAAATTGACTTTAAACAAAACTATATCTTGTGGGAATTCAGGAAGCTTAAAAATCCCTTCCACCTCGATGGGGCAGGTCCTGGGTGGCTTCCCTTGGGGTAGAATGTGAACAGGGAAAACTAAAGAGAGCAGGCAATAAAGATCAGGATGGGGTATGGGGAGATGGGGAAGTTATATGGGCAAAGGCAAGAAAGAGAGAATTTCTAAATCGCTTTTGGGACAGAATCAGCACACCATTCCTAGTAGGCGAGAACAGCTGATGTGGCTGCTGTCCAGGACACTGCCTGGTGCTGCACCCGGCCAGCCATAACACTATAGCAGCGCCTCAGCCACACCAGCATGGTGGAGCACTCAGGAGTCACGTGTCGCCAGTTTGGGGCAGATACAGAACATTCCCACCATCACTGCAAGTTCTATGGACAGCCCTGTCCTGGGAGAAGTCAGATATAAAATGAGAAAAATACAGAACCAGAACATTCTCAAATGCCAGGATAATATTGTATTGAATTTAAAAAGCTTAAAATTTGAGAAGGGCAGTGGCAATATATAAATAATTGAGAGTTAATCTAATGACAGCAAGAGGGAGAATGCATACTTACAACAGACAAGGCTGGAGAGAGAATAGAGAGGGGTTTTTGCAACAACCTACTGTAGAATTGAATGACCGGGACCTACATCAGAATGTGATGATAAAGAGGGACAAAAAGGAAACAGTCGATTCTCATTACATGCAGATTCTGTGTATGCAAATTTACTCACTAAAATTTATTTGTAACCTCAAAAATCAATACTTGCTACACTTTCGTGGTCATCAGCAGACATGTGCAGAGTGGAGAAATATTTAAGTCGCCCAATGGCTGTGCACATGTTCAGCTGAGATTGAACTCTGCCTTCGTGTTTCAGCTCTTACTCTAAACGAGTGTCCCCTTTGTTGTTGTCTATTTAGTGTGTCATGTTTTCCACATTTTTGTTCTTTTTGTTGGTGATTTCACTGTTTAAAATGGCCCCGAAATATAGTGCTGAAGTGCTGTCTAGATTTGCTATGCACAAGAAGGCTGTAACGTCCCTTACAGAGAAAAGGCCTGTGTTGGATAAGCTTGGTTCAGGTACGCGTAATAGTATGGTCAGCCGTGACTTCAATGCTAACTAATCAATATTTATTAAATAAGGTGTCTTTTAGCAGAAGCCACCCATGGCTGGATTTTTTTGGGCAGGCATACTCAGAGTATGTTCTTTAAATCTACTACTACTACTGAAAGTCCAAGCAATACTTTTTTTAAAAATTAGTTTCAGGTGTACAAAACAATGCAATAGTTAGACATTTATACCCCTCACAAAGTGATAACCCCCTCTCCAAACAATACTTTTAATAGCTTACCTTTTAAATTAAAAAGAAAAAACAACAACAACAAAAAACACTGGGTCTGGGAGTTCTCATTTCTGAGTCTTTATGTGAGTCATTCACCCTGGATTAATTTTCACTCTATTTCTATATCTGACCAGTTAGCTAATAGTAAATGGGAAAAGTGATACACTGAACCCATTGACTTAACAACTATATACATGTGGGAATTCAGTACCAAAAAGCCTTGAGCTTTGAAAATTTCATGAAAGAATCCTTATTAAAATATCAGAAACTGAAATACCAGAGTTTTCTCCAAAATATTGTTTGGAAGGTGCTAAACATATTTAAGGAGAAATCAAAATGTAAGACAAAAGAAATCATTAATTGTGATTCTTCAGACGATGGATCAATACAATAAAATAAATTTAAAAACCAGGTTATTATGCACCCCCCAAAAATCTGTAATTCAGCTTTCTCACCTTTTATGGGGTGGCCCTTTAGTTTATGTAGCCATTGAATCCCTTTCAGTAAAATTAGTTTCAAAAACCCTGACCCAAAAATTTCATTTTTTAAAAATAAACCACGGATAAAAATATGAAGCAAATCACTGAGCGTCTATCCTTAAAACCCCCACTGCTTTTTATTAAACATGAAAGCTTATGTTTGCATTGTGTTGCTGATTGTAGCATCAATAGAAAATATGCACTTTTGCAATACACATAACTCCTGGAGAATGAAGGGGAAAAAATGGATGGTGGAGGTGGGGCAAAGACTTCAAATCCTAGGTGTTTCATCACAGTACACTCATTCTCCAGGATCTGTGTCCAGCACTCCATTGGCCCATCACCATGTCATCCCCACTCCCTGGTCACCCTCAGTAAACCGTGCAGACTTCAGTATTTATGATAGCTGTCTCCTGGAACTTTGCTGAACACCGACGTTAAAAAATGCACTAACTTTCTGAGCTTGACTTCTATCCCTTGCACCCAAGAGTAGGCTTTCTGGTTGGAGCTTGCCTCTTTTTCCCCAGAAAAAGAAAACACAGTTTTTAATTACTGGGGAGGCTTATGCTTAGTAGTATAGCAAAACAGTCAAGTACAGTTAAGAAGATGATGCATGGTAGTCACTGAGAGCTAAGAAGAGACATTCTTAGGTACCAAGATGGAAGTACTCAAGATTCAAATTGGGGTCTCAACAAAGATATAAGTTACCATGTATCATGGAACTCTGAGGTCACACTCAGAATGCATAGTAGTCACAAAGTTACTACTTTGTGCTTCTTTATGGTTCTTCTATATAGCATACCCGAAAAAAGAAATTATCTGTCCCTTATTCTATAAAAAGATTTTAATGATATATGTCACATTTTCAAGTGCACAGGACCTGATACTTTAAGATATAAATAATATTGACTTCTTACTCAGCTATTAGCACATACATTGGAGATTAATTTGGTCCTTTTTACCCTCAATTTCAGCTCTCAGGGAACTGCCATTCAGATGTCCTTACCTTTGACATTACTTAATTCTGACACAGCTAGGATGTGCTGTGAGGAGAGATAAGGTTATTTTTTTCTTTTTTGCTATGTGACCTAATTTTCCACAGCATACTATTTTTCATCTTGTGGAAACCATTCCTTTAAATGTTGAATTAGAGGCTACAGCTCTAATAATCAGTGTTGTTCTCTCCCGTGAGAATTATGCTGCTAAAGAAGGACTTTGCACCCAGAGGAACTTGTGCAAAACATATTCTGAAAATCTGAGTATTTAATCTGGCAACTGAAAATCAACCTGAATTATAAACAGTTACCTCCCTACTGCTACACTAAGATAACTAGATGACTGACAGAAAGAAAAAGGAAAATTAGATTTGCTTTCACGGAAAAAGGCATTTGCCTTCTTTATCATACCAATAAAAAAAGGAGGAGGGGGAAGAAAAAAAAACAGAAATAGGAAAATTGGAGAAATGTGTAAAAAAGAGCCAGAAACTGCTTTCATTTTATTATTTTTATAAGCAATGAGCAAATATTTGATAAGCCCTCCAACGTGTAGGGGAAAATATGGCATCAATGCAATAAAATCTTTTTGGGGGGCTACATCAGTTCAGGCTACAGAGCCTAAATGGTGGGTTTTAAAGCACAGCTACACTTTGATTAATGTGGCAAGACAGTCTACAGGAACTGAAAAACACTTTAAGAAAGGTATGAATGCAATGCACATAGCATGATAATAGCTGGATTTCTTAATTTAACCTCCTACAAGCTGTGGACACAAATATCATTTCTTTAAAATACATTAATATTGCTGGGATGATCTGCCTTAAAATTGATTTAGGCAGGATCTTATCACCCCCATTTATTTTTTTTCAGATCACGACAATGTTCTTGAGAAGAGGACTCAGTATGGCAATTTTTAAAAGCAGAACCCAGAGAAGGGGGGTTGGGGATGTTGAGCTACTCATCCCTTGGACCTGAGGATCTCAGGATAACCTCTCGTGACTTCTGACAATGGCTGAGGGCATCAACAAGATCACGTATTTGCTCAGGACAGAGCCTTGCTGTCCACAGCTGAGCCTGGGTAAGAGGGGTTCTAAATGAACAAAGGGAGGCCAACCAAACCCAGCGAACACATGTCAGAGAGCCCCGGGAAAGAAACAGAGGAGTTCCCAGGAGAGAATAACCCCTGGACAAATGTCTATACACTTCCTGAACTGTTTCAGTCAATAAACACACGCTGAAGAACTGCCCTGAGCTAAGGAAGATCCAGAGCAGTGTAAACTACTGATCCCTGAGCTTAAGATTCTACAATGTAGCTGGAAAAATAACATGAAGAATTAGAAACAGCTAGATGCTCAGCTGTACCTGGAACAATACAAAGAGAGAGAAGAAAAACATATACTCAGAGTTTCATCTTTCACATCTCTAAGACGAGTACTGCTCTGTCACTCACCCCAAATCCTAACTCTGAATTTAAGAAAGACGTGTAATCTTTAAACAACTAAATTATACTAAAGGGGCTATACCTTTAAGCCAGCAAGCCTGCTCTCATTCACAGGCTCGGCTCTTTCTCAATCTCTTGTGGAGCTATGTTGTGCTTATTTTGGCTTCCCAGCATTTTCCTATTATCCTCAGTCCGAGAGCTCTCACTTGCTCCTGTTCCCAGTCTCTCAGTTGCCCCTTCTATGCAGTACCTGGTCACCCCCAGCCTCCCTGAGATAACTGGCCTTGGTTCAGCAGCAAGTGCCACTCAGGCCCCTGAGGACAGGACTTGGATCAGATCATCAGACCAAGTCTTATACGTGTTTCGTAGATGAACCAAGTGCAAATGAAATAATAAACCCCAAATGGAAAGTTTTAAAAGGAGAAGCAAGCATCCTATCATAAGGCATTCCAGAAAGCAAAAGAAACAACAGAAGATCTTCTGCAGGAAAAAGACATAATTCAATTCTCTAAATTTATATGACCAAATTTGCAAATTTACACTGCTGCTCAAAGATGTGCAGATCAAATATGCACACATGTGTGTGTATAGTTTTGTTTTCTATTAATTGATCTAACCCTGCTTTTATTTTTTATTATTTTTTTTTAGCTGAGCCATCCTGCCACCTGTTGGTGGCTCAGTGGCAGCTCAGCTTGGCCCGGGAATCGAACCGCTGTTGCTCAGACTAACCTTGCATTTAAAGCCTGAACCAAAAGCAATCTATTCGGGTAAGCTTTGTCCCGCCCAATAGGAGGAAGCTCTTTCAGGACCTCATTTTCCCCAGGGAAGCTTCAGACCAGCACGCTCTGGCACAACCGGCTGCAATGGTGGAAATGTTCTAGAGTGGCATCATCCAACACAGGAACCACTAGCCACATATGGCTATTGAGCACTTGAAACGTGGCTGGTGAGCCTGAGGAACTGAATTGCTCTCATCTAAACTTACATAGCCACGTGTGGTTATTGGCTGCCAAATTGAACAGCACAGCTATAGAACCTAAATGTTCCTGGGGGGGTGTGGCTGACACAATGTCATGGAAGTGGGGATGCATATTGTAGGGCTCCCCAGTCACCCTACAACAGTGGGCTGGGCCAGAAGCAAGAGCTCAGGGCTTGCCCCTGCTCCCTTGGCACATCCTCCTCTATCACTGAGCAGTCAGTAAGGCTCTATGATATACGAGTATTGGCACCTGGTACATTAATGGAGGTGAGGATATTTAGATCATAGTTTGGTTTTTTGATAAGCCCTGGCTTTCATTTCTATTACCTTGATGATGACATAAAAATCTTATAATAAGAAATACTGGCTCTTCTTTTTCTTTTTCTCCCTGTTGTTGTTGTTGGTGTTGGTGTTGGTGGTGATGGTGGTGTCATTGTCACTGTTCTCCTCCTCCTTTATCTCAATGCTACTACTTCTGCCCTCCACCCAAACAGATGGCTGTCATGGTCTAACTCACAGGGAAAAACATTTACAGGCAAATCCAGGAGAAGCACAGTATGATATTTCAAAACACATCTTCCATCACAAGAACATTTAGTTTATTATCAGTTCCATATTACAGTTCAGTGAAAGACCTACAATGACCAAAAGTACATGGCAGCTTTTGTTATCATTAAACTATAGATGGGCCAAGAAGTTTCTCAGCATTTGTTTGTTTAAAAATGAAAAGAAGGAAGTAAAGAAGGAAGGAAGGAAGGAAGGAAGGAAGGAAGGAAGGAAGGAAGGAAGGAAGGAAGGAAGGAAGGAACCTCAGTGCAATTCGGCTACCCAGCATTATATTCTTCCAGACCACACAAACCAAAGGGGAGCCTCTGAAAGGGCAGGGAATGCAACTGTTTCTCTTCTATGCTGCTCATCGCTAATGCACACCTGCATCTCATAATACTTCTTCTGCCATAACTTCTGGATTATCTGCAGCTACGTTTCCAACCACTTCTCTTGCAAAAGGTTTCATGTGACTAACTCTGAGCATAGTGAGTGAATTACACACACAAAAATTCATATTAAAATCACTAACAATGGAAATTTAAAAAATGAAAACAGGAATTTGGTTTGTTAAAATTATTTTAACAGAAATTAAACTATAGGGTGATATCAATTTACAGCATCCTATAGCTCAAAAATAAGCATAACCTGGGGATATAAATGTATAACATTTGAGGCAATGTGGACATGGGCATTTTAAAAAATACTTACACAAAGATGTAGCATTTTCATACACCCCTAATTTCAGACCTATGTTTTCCATGTACCATTCCTATGTCAATCTTAAAAGAGAAAAAAACAGTTGTAAGCAAGATAAACTGCTTCCCAAGAACAACAATGAAACAATGGCTGAGTGGATGAATGAACAATTGCATAGTAAAGCATTCAAGAAAGATATCTGCTAATAATGTCTTCAAGGATTAGAAAGCATGATCGGTAACCACACGATTGCCACGGGGATACAAAAGACAGTTTGGGGAATATAATCAGTAATGGTGTAAAGATTTTGTAGGGTATCAGATGGGCACTTGTCTTATTAGGGAGACCACTTCATGGACAGTGTAGATGCCTGACCACTGCAGTGCACACCTGAAGCTGAAGCTGAATAATATTGAATGTCAACTATAATTTAATATATATATATAGTCACAGGATGTGGAGTACAGCATAAGGAATAGAGTCAATGGAACTGCAACAGCTATATACGATGTCAGAGGGGTAGTAGATTGGGGGAGGGGGATTATCACTTTGTGAGGGGTATAAATGTCTAACTATTACATTGTTTTGCAAACCTAAAACTAATAAGAAAGAAAAGGAAGAAAGAAATCAGACACTGAAGCCTTAAATTCATCAGAAATGACAAATAATAATGTAGCTTTTCACATCAGGTTCTTTATCCACGTATAAAAGGAAGTTTCTTGCTTCAAATTAATTTTTCCTTATTTGGAAAGTCTTTCCAGGAAGAGACTAAAAGTCTAACCTTTTTAGCATATGAATACACAGAAGAAAATAAAAAACGGCAAGACTTAATGTCTCATTTCTCCTTTTAATCTTGCTGAAAAACGTTTAGCTATTTGCATAAAAATTAATGGAATCATTGCAAGCAACAAGTAGTATTGCAAAAGAAGGTTCCTTATTTTATTCTGAAAATAATTATATGTGTTGTTGAATAAAACAGTATCCACAGCGAAAAATAGTATTTATGTTGCCTGGCAGTGAAACACTTTTAATGCCAGTCTTTGATAAGAGATATTGATAACTGAACATTGCCCACCCTCCAATTATCCCTCAGTAAATAAAAACAAACTCTTTCAGTTTTCTGGATTGTTTTGTTTTGTTTTGTTTTTGCTGCACTGTATATTTTAATAGATATTTCAAAATAAAGTTTGCAAAGAAGTATAACTATATTTACCTTTTAACTTAAACTTATAGGTCATTTCTAAGATATTATCATAAAATACTTATATCAAATTTCAGGAAGAAAAAATATAAATATTAAATAAATTCTTACCAGTGATTTAAAACAAATCTATTCTGTTCAAATAACCCAGCCTCTCCCCAGTCTAGCCTGGAATGATCTTCTTTCAATACTGTTTTATTAGGATACCCATGACTATAAACGCTTAGAAGGTGGGGGGTGGGGGGCAGGAACAAGAACAGGAAGGCGGGATTTAAGAGATAAATTGGGATGTCTTGATAAAGGAAAACAGGAGTTGGGTGTAGCTTATTTAGTGTCTAGTCTGGTAACATGGTGATATACATTTACACCCCCTGGTACCTGAATCTGAATCAGCTGGAGAACTTCGGTCAGTCATTCTAAAAAAGTGCCCTGAAGGCTCCTCATATGACTTCACTTAGTCTCCCAGACACTCTGCCCTCGAATCACCTCATGTCTTAAGGACGCCCTGCAGCTGCCCTGCCAGCTCAGCTACTCTTCACACCTCCCTCCAGTGTGTTTAACCCACACTAGAGAGTGTCAGTCTGACAGGCCCTGTTTGTTCATACAAGATGGGCATGTTCTCCATCAATACACTTGTACTTTTTAAAGACCATCTTGCTAATATGAAGCAAAATTAGAGGGGCACACCTGGGTAACCTAGCATGTAACCTGGAAGCACCATCAGGCAAGTTTCTTGGCCTTTGTGAGGTCAGTTACCAATCATAGGTGATATTCAGTACGTGTACCAACAGATAGACACAAAAACAGTCAGATCCTGTTAGCTGTTAAGTATCAGGACAGCCAAACCGGGGCAGACCAGTGGCATACAAGCCCTGGATGATACTTTATCTCCTTGGAAATACTTAACTCAAAGCACCCTATAGCTCAAAAATAAGCATAAACTGGGAATAAAAGCTTATATTTGAGGCAGTCAATGTAGATGTGAATTTTTTTTAGTTGTCTCCTCATTTTTAAATCAGTGCTTACCATGTGCTGCTTCTGTCAGTCTTAAGAAGCAGAGTCAGCTGTGAGAAGGGCCTTCACTGCTTCATAAGGGCAGCGAGGGGACAGTAACTGAGCTGATGAATGAATGAATGCATTGTGAAGCATGTGCAAGTACTTGGATGTACTGAGCTCAAAACCCAAGCATACTCATTGGACCTCACTAAGGGGACTGGTCCAGTGGGAAATGAGTCTTTATGGAGCTTACAGTTCAATAATAAAACAAATTTATTTGAAATATTCAATTTTTCTACAAAAAGGATGTCATTTCTATTCATTCATTGTGTAGAGAAGACAAACAGACCGTGAGTCTGGGTAGCTGGGTCCCTCAGGAGGCCCCTCATTGTCTGATCGGACACTCAAATGATGCCAAGTGGCTTCAGTCCTAGTGTCCTTTCCAATGTCCCCTGGTGTGTCTGTCATTCTCTAGATGGCAGGCTCCGCATATTACTGAAAGAATAATGCTCAGGGCTCCTTTATTTTTCTCGTGGAAAATCATTAGCTTTTCCAATTAATATGTGCCACAGGGACTATTATTTTTCAGAAATATCACTCCTTGTCTTCATTGTCTCCTCTTTCCAATTTTGCGTCTGCTGGTGTCTGTACACCAAATCTATCCTAACTTGTTTTATCAGCAAGTTATTTGCAGGGAAAAAAAATGCAAAATTCTCAAAGTCTGCTTGAGTGATTTCTAGGGAACCTTATGGCTCACTGAAACCCCACATGTGTGCTAAAGGGAGTCTATCACCAACAGCTATTCAAGGCAAGCATGACACAGGAGAAATTATAAAGAAAACAAACTCCCATCTCAAAAAAAAAGGTGCCCTTCATTTCATAATTTCTACATAAAGGTTGACATCACTCTACTCCTTTAAATCTGTTATTAAAGAAAATGGACAAGTATTTAATCATATCCCCAAAGAACATGTATGAAAATAACACAAGCCATGCTATTGTTTCCATATCTCCAACACATGGCACCTGTCTCATCTCACACCCTGTGCTTCTGAGAGCACATATCACACCTCACACAGACGTCCTAATCAGCAATCCTCCAACATCACACCTTCTTCTCCAGCACAAACACAGGGTCACAGCCTCCTAGACCAGCTTCTCTGGCTTCACTGGTATCTTGACTGACTCCTCCCCTTCCCTAGCCCAGAGTCTTGACTTCTAGAATGCCAAAACCCAGCAGCCCCGCTCCGCCTAAATTGATGAGAGAATAAAAATGGGGAAAGGCAAGCAATTGCCAATGGGGATTACAAAAACACTATTATGACTCAGATTGGGAAACCAAAACTCTGCAAACCAAACCATAATTCTCCAATCACGTACAACATTGCCCCAATGGCTACTAAAAACTGACTTGGTTGATTTAAGTCACCAATTTCACTGAAACCCCCAGCTGTACAATACAACTACTGAATACTCACCCATTAGTTATTTTAACTTTAATTTCGAATTGTATTGACCATTATAGTTTAAACTCAAATGCAGAGATTTTATTAGTTTACTTTTTGTAATCATGGAGCTATGCATCACTTGGGAACTAGATATTGTGCAAACAGTAAACACTGATGAGGAAGAGATACCGAGGAAGGTATGTTAGTGAGGGACATAAAAACAGAAAGAAAGCAAGCTAGAAGAAATCCCAAACGTAGCTTGAAGAATAGAATTCAGTAATGCAATCTAAAGTGAAGCGCATCCACATGTCAAATGGCACAGAAGAGGGTTTGTAACATGAAATCCCTACTCTCTCCTGGCCTACAGGAAGTGGTAAAGAAATAGGGACACCATGGGTGAATGCCATGTTTGCCCCAAGAACCAGTGCTGCCCCAGGGACTGCAGAGGATGGTCCAATCTCTCCCTCACATGCCAACCAGCATGCTTCTGGTTCCCGTAATGGTGACGATGACGGCCTGCCCTCCCTTTTCAGCAGGCTTCCTTCAGTCCTGGTTCAAGTGTGTCTCCATGATAAGCCATCGTATGTTTAATGATGTGGGGACGACATAGTCATATGCTAGCCCTGGGCTTTCATGTTTCTTAACAGATATATTCATTAATAAAGGACATCTTACTACTACCAGCATCAACAACAATACTACTATTACTGTTACTACTATTGAACTACTATTATTAATCATTATAATCAAGCAAATAGCACTTGTATGATGTTTATTACATGCCAGGAACTCTCCTAAACATTTCATACCTAGGTACTATCTTTATATCCATTTCATGGAAAAATAAATCAAGGCTTAATGAGGTTGTTTGTCTTTCTCAGTCTGACTTATTTCACTTCGCATAATACCCTCTAGGTCCATCCATGTTGTCACAAATGGCAAGATTTCATTTTTTCTTATGGCTGGTTAATATTCCATTGTATTTATCTACCACATCTTTATCCATTCATCTATCGATGGACACTTTGGTTGTTTCCTTATCTTGACTATTTTGAATAATGCTACAATGAACAAAGGGGTGCACATGTCTTTTTTAATTCATGTTTTGGATACCTTTGGATAAAAAACTAAAAGGAATTGCTGGGTCATATGGTAGTTCTATTTTAATTTTTTAAGTGGAATCTAAAAAACTAAATGAACAAACAAAACAGAAACAAATTCATAGATACAGAGAACAAATTGATGGCTGCCAGATGGGAGGGCTGATGGGAAGATGAGTGAAAAAGGGAAAGGGACTAAGATGTACAAACTGCAAGTTATAAAAGCAGTCACAGGAATGTAAAGCGCAGCACACAGAATACAGTTAATAATACTGTAATAACTATGTATGGTGTCAGATGGATACTAAACTCATCAAGTTGATCATGTCATAAATTATATAAAAATGTCTAATCCCTATGTTGTACACCTGAAACTAATATAATATTGTATGCTAACTATAATTGAAATTTGTTTTAATTTTTTAAAATAAATTTTAAAAGACTTAAAAAAGGTTAAGTGACCTACTAGGAAATAGTAGATCTCAGGTTCAAACCCATGCAATCTAGCTCCAAAGACCATGTTGTTTATCCCTCTTCTGTGCTAACTCTCAAGAGTGAAACTAAATAACAAATTTAAGAGTCCAAATATAAAACTAAATTTTCGAAGAAAGTAATTTCTCCTTCAACAAAGCCTTATGAATGAGATCAAGCAGACCATGGCTCTTATATCCCCTTTCAAAATACTTTTATGGTTGGTTCGTTTCTTTACGTCATGTAGATTCTAATACATATTTGCCAGTGAAGCGTGATCAGATTTATAAATATGATTATCCCTCATCCTTACCTAATATTACTCCTCCCAATTAGACCTCCCTAACCTCACATTTTATTACTAATGCAAAGAAAAACTAAATGTGTTTCTGGCAATAAATTATAGAGTTCCCATGGAAATATATTGAGAGAAATGTTATTTAACATTGACTTCAAGGCAGGACCATGCATGGACTAGCCAGTTAAATGTCAACAGATATAATTACCTTATTTGAAAAAACACACTATTTAAAATCAAAGATGTTTTTCTTTTGATAGTATGCACATTAATTAAGATTGTTTACCATCATTTCCATGCTGTAATTCTGTTCAAATATTGAAGTTTGTCGATACTAATTAAGATGGGCTATTTTATATAAGATAAATATACTTTTACCAATTAGGTAGTGTTTTTCCTGAGAAGCCTGGTCATATTATCCTGCTTACTAGTAATTGCCTGGGGGGAAATGTATGTAATATATAAAATTCTTTGCTGAATTATACATATTAGCCTGGAGAAATATACACAGTAGCATGCAAGCATTCCTTTAAAATAAATCTTTGATAAATATTAAGCATCCTAAATTTGGAAACTTGTTCAAACTGCTCAAAAGGGTCCATTTTACTATGTGGGTCACTCCCACACATGCACTGGAGCCAGACTGGGACTATAATTTCTAATATATTTTTCAAATCATGTTTATCATTACACTAAATGGCATTTTTAGTGACACTCTCATAGGTTTTAGCCTAAATAATATTTTGTTTAAAGCAAGAGTCAACAAACCAGAGCCCACAAACCAAATCTAAGCTCTACCTGTTTCTGCATGGCTCATAGCGTAGAATGGTTTTTCCAGATTTGCAATCAATTTGATAATAGAAAACACTAATTTTGAATCCCAATTAAACCAAATGTTCTATCTCAAGAAAAAGGAATTTTAATGTTCTTATTAGTAGGTGAGGTAGGGAGAATAATGGTCCCCCAAAATGCCCATGCCCTAATCCCAAAACCTGTGAATATTTTCCTTTACACAGTAAAAGGGATTTGACAGATGTGATTAAGGTAATGGAATGTTATGAGTTGAATCTTGTCCCCAAAAAGATATGTTGAAGTTTTAATCCCCATTACCTGTGAACATGACCTTATGTGGAAATAGAGTCTTTGCAGGTGTGATCAGGTTAAGATACGATCTTTAGAGTGAGCCCTAAACCAATATAACTGGTGCCCTTCAGACAGAAGAGACAGAGACACACAGGGAAAAACACTGTATGATGACAGAAGCAGATACTGGAGTGATGCAGCCTCAAACAGAGGAACACAAAAGATGATGGCCACCACCAGAAGCTAGGAAGAAGAAAGGAGGGAGTCTATGTAGAGTCTCAAAGAGAGCACGGCCCTGCTGACAGCTTGGTTTGGGAGTTTTAGCCTCCAGAACTGTAAGGGAATAAATTTCTATTGTTTTAAGCCACCCAATGTGATACTTCATTGTAGCAGCCCTAGGGAACGAATTCATGGACCTAGATATGAGAAGATTATCCTGGAGTATCCAGGTGGACCCAACATAATCACAAGGATCCCTAAGAGTGGAAAACCTTTCCAGGCTGCGGTTAAGAAGAAGAAATATGACAGTGGAAGCAGGGTTAGAAACATGCTCTGTTGCTGGCTTTGGAGGTGGAGGAAGGGAACTATGAGCTAAGGAAGGCAGGCAACCTCCAGAAGCTAGACAGGGCAAGGAAACAGACTGTACACTAGGGCCTCCAGAGGGAATGCAGCCCTGCCAGCACCTTGGGCTGAGCCCAGTGAGCCCCGTGTTGCACCTCTGATCTCCAGAACAGTAGGATAATAAATGGGTACTGCTTAAGCCACCCAGTGTTTGATCATTTGCTGTGGTTGCAATAGAAAACTAATACAATAATACTGTATTATGAAAAATTGTACTCAATTATCTTTATTACTATTTGAATTCCATAAAATTTTGTGAAACTTTGGTTTCTCTCTTGCTATGTAAGTGCCTACATAATGTCTTCAATTTATCATCTTGGTCCAAAAACCCTAAAATCCTCTCTATCTGGCTCTGTGCAGACAAAGCTTGCCAACCCCTCGTTTTCAGTGTCAACCAGTTTCAAGTTTGTTAAAGGGAAAATACTTAAAATGTAGATCTTTCATTTCTCAATATTTCTTGCTGAATAGTTTACCGATGTTCAGGTTAGAGGAGCAAATTTATTGCATAGAGTTATATAATCATAGATATCAAAAAGAACTAAAATAAACATATTCTCACTATGACTATATTCATTTCTCAAATTCATTTGTGCACTTTGTGATGTGCCACCATAGTGCAGTTTGGACAGCAAATATACACATCAAGGGTCCGAGTATTTGCTTCTATTTCCAGAGACACATGGAAAGCAAGCCCATCAGTCCCAAAGAGATGGAGAACGCACCATTCCTGCCCGCAGGTAGCTTTGTAGCCCTGGCGCTACACGAGCACTGTATAAAAGCCATGTGTTTTATAGAAATGTGCAAGACTGGAAAAATAATAAATATTTTCCTATTTGAAAAATGAGACACCTATAATATAATGTGTTCAGAATTCATTCCTCTAAGGATTGCATCAGAACTCAGAAATTCCAAGTTAGATAATCAGTAAAGTTAAGTAAAACCCTGCTTTTACTTATTAATCATCTGTTCAAAGAATTCAAACCTTATTCATCTTAATCACATTATTTGGAGCTTGCTAGCCTCACTTTGAAGAACGAGAAGTTAAGAAGGCGTAAATGGATTGCTGAACACAGGCTGAGTCATTAAGAAAGGGTTGATAAGCACTGCCAGATTGTCTCTGCCCCACAGACTAGCTAAGTCTGCTCTTATTTGAGAGAAGATGGTAGCTTAAAGAAAAGCATCCTTCATTCAGTAATAACAAATAGTTGCTAAGTGCCTATCATGTGCTGGGACCAGGAAACCCAGGCTTGCCCCTGCTTGTCAATGAACTCTGCCATTTGCTTGCAGAACAGAAGGTGCGTTTGACATTTGCCTCCCTCCCTCCTTATCCCACCCCACCCCACCTTACCCAGTCCCATCCCACATGAGCCGGACTGTGTGCTACTTTAGCAGAGAAAAGGCACAAGCTGAGATATCCCCGCCTACAGCCAGATAGCTGAAGGAATATAGCAGAGAGGCGATGCATGGACTTCAGAATGCCAGCCTTAGATTCAAACCTACTCTCTTTATTAGCTACGTGACAGTGGGGAAATAGTCTAACCCATGTGGGCCACAGTTCGCTAGAGCTCCCAGGTAACATAAGGAACACAGCAGCCCCACGGGGTCCCTTGAGGACTGGCTGAGAAAGCACACAGAAGCCCAGTTGGCTTCCCATAGAAGGTGTTCAGTAAAAATCTGAACCACCATGAACATCTTTGAAGGAGCTAAAATAAATGTAAATAAGTAAAATGAAAACAATGTGTAGCCTTCTTTGCACAGTTCTGTAGGACCCTTGCTCACTATCTAGGTTTCTGTCTCAAAAGGGCCCCTGCTATACACAAAGGCACTTTATATGTATACATGATGCAACCATTTCGGGGTGGTGAAAACGTGTAAGGGAAGTGCAGAATGGCACAGCAGACAACCGGAAACAAAGGCAAAGCATTGACTTCCATTTCCAGAGGTGCACGCAAGCCTCCTAATCCCAGTATATTATAAGGATGTCAACAATGTTAAATTGAGCCGAGAACAAAAGGGTGAGGAAAGGTGCATGGAATAAAGGAAGGGAACAAGTGAAAGGAAGGGTGAGGGAAGCAATGAAGACAGGCAGGAGGCATGTAGGTACATGTCACTAATTATCCAAGGTCCAGTCCGTAGACTCACATGGACCATGAGCGGCTATCCATTTCTAGACTCTCATGGACCTACCTCATGAGATTAGGGTCTCTAGCTCTATGATTTAAATGATTCTATTTTTCTAAGGTAGAGTGATGATAAATGATGATGGAGAAGGTAAGAAGAAGATTTTGATAGTTTTCAAAAGAAGAATAGAAATGGCTAATAAATATGATCACAACAAATGGCCCATCTTTTTTTAATAATACAAATTAAATCGATGTAATGCAATGTTTGCCTATCAAATAAACAAAGAATTAAAAAGAATATTAATGCCCAGTGAATTGGACACATTCAGATATTGCTGAAAGGTGTGTAAATTGGTATGAGTCTGAAAAGCAATTGGTGATACTTATCAAAATAGTTTAGAACGTTTATATCTTTTAACCTACTAATTCTTAGAAACTACCAGAAGGTAGTTATTAGAAGACAAGCCAAAGTGCCCACAGAAAATTATGTACAGTAGTGTGGCACAACAGTGAAAAACTGAAAATCTCCCAAGTGTTCAATATTAGCAGGATGCTTTAAAAAACCAGAGTATATCCATATGGTGGAATACTTTGTAGCCATTAAAAATTAAGGCTTTTCAGTAGCATAAGGAAATTCAGTAACATTAAAAATGCCAAGTAAAGAAAGCATATGTTCTCACATAAGCTAAAAATGTACTGAGATAAATACACCAAGAAATTACTATTGCTGGAATCATGAACACACATTTCCCTGATTCTTCATATTTTTCCAAATTTTCCAAAAGCACATGCATTACCTTTAAGCTCAGAAAGGACATAAAGCTAAATTACTATAATAAGAAAAATGAAAGATAAAAGGGAAATATTCTCATTTGTTTTCTTTCATAGTCCTGAGGCCTTATGTCCATGAGGAGATAAGAAAATATTTAGTGGAAAAACAATTTTATTTATTGACTTCAGAAATATCATGAAACAGTGAGAGAAGTTAAGAGGTGGCAGCATAAATTATTGAAGAAGGGGCTAGTTCCAGGAGAAGAAACTTTCTAAACCTCTCCTCAAACTATATGCCACATAATGTGGCATTTTTCTTTTTCATTTTTCAAACATACCTTAATTGAATAATTTAAATGTTTTAGAATATATCTAGGCTATGTTCTCTTCCAAAGACGGTTCTTACATTTCACTTCCAATAAATTCATTAGAAGTTAGAGAAAGAAAAACTTTCTCTCTGCAAAAGCATTAAGAGTTTCATTGCGTTAGACTATAAATCTTTTGCAAGAGCAAAATGTTATGCTTTGGTCTTTTAAGTTTTCAGCACAGACCTTTTAAAAAGTTTATTATCTCTTTATCTTCTTCCTCTATTACTTCACTTTTGTATTTTAATCTGAGTTAAAGGATCTGTTGTATAGTACTGTTTTATTTATATCTTTTTGGTAATCAGAAGGGGTATATATAATATGTATTTAAATAATAATAGTAATCATAATAATAATGATGTTAACTAAACATATTTTGACCATTTCACAATATATACATATATCAAATCATTGTTCTACACCTGAAATTAATATAGTTATGTTCATTATAACAATAAAATCTATATCTGCAGTAAAAAATGATAGTAATAAACTATATCAAGTATAGAATAACAAATTTGTTTTAAAGATTTCCATATGAGTTAATACATTTTCCCTATGTAAATCAATTTCTATCTGAAAATTAATTTAAATTTACTTAGAGAAACCACGATATAGTGAAAGGAGCCCAAGGTTTGAAGCAGGAACACCTGTATTCAGAGCTAGATCCCCCAGATTTATGAAAGGGACAATTCAGTCTAACCCTCGACCCACACACTTATCATCTGTTGATTGGAAAGTGTATGTTCCTTACAGCACTGCTGTGATGATATAAGATAATATATGTGGAAGTGAGTAGAGGTTGTGAAGCTATGATTTTAACTCCTCACACCAAAGAGGTAAAAAGCTTTTTAACAGAGCTTCTTTGCTCAATTAACATGCTATATTCATTCATATAAGAAAAGCTTAAAAATAAACTTTGGTGGCTCACTCTAGAAATAGTTCTTAGCTGGGACACATTACCTTGAATACAACCTCAAGGATTTACCAGTATTAACATGGTGCAATTTTTTTCTAGGTAAAAGGAAATATGATTCAATAACTGACAGGTTACAAAACAGAGAAATAGCAGGTACTATTACAGTAAATGGAATATTAACATTAAATAGCTTAGTATTTCTCTGGGTAACATAGACATTATTTTTCTCTAAAATAGCTCACTGGGATCAACACATTAAGACTTTCAAGTACCCCAAAATAGAATAGTATAGTGTTTTTCAAACTCCATTAATGTGAAGAACCCCTTTAAAAGAAAAGATCACCTCATTAACTGTAAATGTTGACAAATTATTTTTATAACAATATTAATATATAAAACTATAATCTGCCTGCCCCATCCTTATGGTTCATTTAAAACTATAAAATTAAGCATTATAAATCAAATGAAAGAAAACTACAAAGATAATACAGAAAATAATAACATTAATATGAGGTCTATATTGTTTTGCTGAAACTAATAACTATTCTCAATGTGAATATGATAGTGCACTAGGACATTTAAAGTTTGACATGTCTATAGACACAATCTTCTCAACATCTCTTTCACCTCAAACTTCTGTGGTAGCTCCACTGATATGGTACAATGCCGAGTCACACATGCAGTGCACATACAGGCACACACCTGAGTCATGCATGCCGTGCACATATGAAGCAAGTAGAGGACAACTCTCGTCATTTCCCATTCACCTAAGATAAAGAAATAGCACTCCTTCATGCAAATTATATGATCAATCCAATAAAAAATGTGGGTACTAAAATTGCATGACCATGCTCCATGAGGAGCCCCAGATAATCCAGAACAGGCTTATATTACTTTTATAGACTCTAATCGAAATGGAATTAAATGTTGGTAATTTTCCTGGGGAATACACAACACACACTGGGAAAATATTTATAAGCTTCTGTTTGAGGAACAATAGTATCTACATCATGGCTTAAGTCTAAATATTTTCAAAAGTTTTTTATGAAATAGAATCCTAGAATTTCTGATTTGAATAGAACTCTTGGGGTGCCCACAGTCCAGCTACATCAGACGAAGTGATTTATGTTGCTGACTTAGGCTAACAGCTTGCCTGTGTTGTAAGCTCTGGAATCTAATTTAGTCTAGCTTTCATCCTTGCCTGTCGTCTTCCTCTCTCTCAGCTTCTTCTCCTGTCTATTCCACTTTAGTGCCCTGTTCCTTGCACTTCTTAAAGACCAAGCACATTTGGGGACAGGAAAAACAGATATATCATTGAAACATATTTGTTTTCATGATGACAGCCCATAAAACAACAGCTCCTGTACGGAAGGAAATCCACAGTTACAGTCCGTTGCATAGCCAGAAATTCCAAATTCTCCTGTAAATATTTAAGGCTGAGTCCTTTATCTTTGTTAACTACAAAACAATAGATTCCTTGGGCCTGCTTATTTGCACAGGTTAACACAGAAAGGAATTCCACATATATTTGGTAAATGCCTTTATAGCTTGCACTTATGTATAGAGGTATGGTCAGCATATGGGAAGCATAAATGAAAATAGACACCCTACAAGCTAGTCTACTGAATTTTCAGTAATTCATTCAATTTAACAAAAAGTTATTAAGTGCCTATTATCTGAAAAATACTGTGCACTTCTGATTTTTCTCTTTACATCAATGATGAAATAAAAGAACAAAATACCTAGATTCCAAGTTTTATTTATATATCCCCTTCATTAAAAACTATATTTACCATCTATTATGATATAGCAGGCACTGTGTTGGGTTCAGTAAGAGATTGAAGAGGGGAAAGATTGCTTCGGGATTGAAGGACTTGGAGGCATGTTATCGATGAACTGGCATATAAGTTTAGACTAGAAAACCTCAGAATTGCAACAGAGAGAGATAGAAGAGGGGTAAAGAGAAAGCAAGATAGTATTGTGAATAAGAACAAAAATATGGTCAATTGGAAAGATCCAAGTTTAAGTTCCAGTTTTTTCAATTACTATCTGTGTGACCTTGGGAAATTATTTAACTTCTCCATGCTATTATTTCTTCTTATAGTCCAATATTCCAGAAGGCTAAATGGAAGTACTTAACAAATTGTTTTTGTTGCTTGTGTTTTGGAAAACTAAATGAGATAAAGCATAGTATCTGGCACAGGGCTTATGCTCAATTAAGGCTACCTGTTTTCATTATAATCACTACTTTCAATATTCTGGTGCCAGAAATAGCACAAGATAAATCAGAGACAGAAAATATAGCACCTGCTCTGGGAATGGTAAGCATTCTGATTTAGTTAAAGTTTATATCTTAAAAAAAAGTAGAGAATGATATGTTTGAAAAGTTGACTCTAGTCAAATTGAAAACAGGCTGCGATATTTGGTTTAATGTATAGATAGTAAAAAAACCTTGAAACTTTTTGAGCAGTGAAGTGATGAAATCAGAGGTGTGCTTCGAGAAGATAAATGAGGATCATAGAATGAGTTGAAGTATAGATATGTGAAAAACAGAGAGAGTATTTCATAAACAGTGTTTCAATTAAACAGCTAATACTTAAGAGGCAAAATGGGAACTAGAGAGCTGAAGCAATATGAAAATGAAGGACTGGATTTTAGAAAGATACTATGAAGGTAGAATCCTTACAACTTTTAGGGTCACCTTTAAGTTCAGAGTTTAGCTAAAATAGGTCTCACATGAAAAACAAAGTCCATGGCATAGGCACAATTTGTGTTGTAACAATAACACGATTTTCTGTGTGCCGGGCATATGTTATATGCCATTTTAGCCTCATGCTAAGGCTGGATTCCAAGGAGATTTCACATCCTCACACAGCCCAACCTAGAAAGAAAAAGAAGGAACCTTTCTTCTTGCTGTTTCCAGCAACCTTCTCTCATATCTCCTTGGCTAGAATTGGTTACACCTCCATTCCTGAACCAATAACTGTGGTTAGGGAATGATCATATGCTTTAGGACATAAGCCTTGTTTACCTAAATCAATCATTGTGTCTAAAACAGTGGGACTGTATTAATGTGGCTAGAACACTGGTTCGCAATCATGGGGCAATTTTACCATATAAGGGCGTATTGGCACTGTTTGGACTACATTGGGGTTTGTCACTACTGGGAGACTGTTACTGGCTTCTAGTGAGTCAAGTACAAGGATGTTGTGAAAAATCTCTACAAAGCACGACAGCCACCCACAACACAATTATTGGGTCCAAAGTATCAATAGTGTCAAGGTCAAAAATGCTGAATTAGAACAGTCAGGGGTTACCTCTGGATCTGAGGGAGAGATCAGCTCCAAAACCAACTTTGCATTTACAGAAGGGTAAAATTAATGTTAGAAATACAACCCCAAAGTCCATTAAATTCACATACTCATCAAAAATTAATTGGGTGTGAGAGCACTGCAGGAATGGTGGAGTAAAGATATCTAAAAATCTGCTCCTCCATAAAGACAATAAGAAAACTAACAATATAGTTAAAATCACCTTATTAAGAATTCTGGAAATTGGTCAACAGAGGAATCCAAAGAATGTTTATTGAAAAGAAACAGCTGAATCTCAACAAGAATACTGAGCACAGTGGTGTTTTAATTTGCCTTATTTCCATCCTCTCGCCCCAGCTCCACAGTAGCTTTGAAAAACAATAGCTTTGCAAACATGATAATTATGAAAAACAGCAGCCTAATAGTCACCTGATAGGGCAGAATAGGTTTGAAGCTCCCCCAAAGCACCATTACCAGATATTGTTATTATTTGACTTATCTAGCAATTTCCTAGATACCTTCACTAGCAAGGATTGACTTTGACCTGACTCCGAGATCACTCACTGTTAACAATCTTTTCCCAGAGCATTCGTCAAAAATAATCAGTGGTGATTGTTTAACATCAGAACCTTAGAGAGCTAGGGAAAACAAAAAGCTGACCAAAAAAGTTAATGGAAAAATCTGATAAATGAGCTTTCCATAGAGATTTTATTAGTCTGCTTAGAATTCCATAACAAAATATCATAGACTAGATGGTTTAAACAAAATAAATTTATTTTCTCACAGCTCAGGATACAAAAAGTCTGAGATCAAGGTGCCAGCAAGGTTAGGTAGGTTCTAAAGAAAAATAATGTCAATCAAGAATTCTATATGTAGCAAAACTATTCTTTAAAAATGAAGTAGAAATTAAGACATTACCAGGTAAACAAACTGAGATAATTCCTTGCTCATAGACATACCCTGTAAGAAATACTAAAGGGAGTCCTCCAGGCTGAAGTAAAAAGACACAAGTCAATAAATAGAATCTATGTATAGAAATATTAAGAACACCAGTGAAGGTAACAATATAAACAAAATAGACAATATAAATGTGCTTTTTGTTTGTAACTGTCTTCTTCAATTATATTTGACTGACAACTGCATAAAGAAACAATTATAATACTGTATTGATGGACTTATAATGTATAAATAATTATAATGTATAAGACCAAAGAAGGGGGGAGGGAATGGAGCTATAGAGCAGCAAAGTTTTATAGGCTACTGACATTAAGTTGGTATTGACACAAACTAGATTTTTAAGGTAACATGTTAACTGTAATTCTCAGTGACCATTAAGAAAACAACTTTAAAATATAATAAAAGAAACAATAAAGTACTTAAAATGGTATACTGGAAAAGACATATTTAGTATAAAAGAAGGGAATAATGGAGAAATAGAGATAAAATGAAATATATAAAATACAAGTAGAAAAATGGCAGATGTAAATCTACCTTATCGGTAATTACATTAAATGTAAATAGAATCAACACTCCAATCAAAAGGCAGATATTTACAGAATGAACAACACAAAAATGACTTGATTGTGCACTGTCTACTAGGGACATATTTTAGCTTCAAGTCACATATAGATAAAAACAAAAAAATGGACACAAATATACCATGCAAACTATAAACAAAAGAGCAAGAGTGGCTATCCTACTATCAGACAAAGACTGTGAGACTAAAATTGTTACTAAAGAACAAAGAAGAACATTTTATAAGGATAAAGATGTTAATCCATCAAGAAGACATAACAATTATAGACAAATATGCATCTAACAATAGAGCCTGAAAATACATGAAGCAAAACCTTACAGATTGAGGGAGAAATAGACCATTCACCAGAAATAGTTAGAAGCTCAATAATAGAACAACTTCCAAAAAAATCAACATGGAGATAAAAGAATTGAAAAATATTATAAAACAGCTATATCCAAAAAACATACATAAAACAATCTTTCTGGGCCGGCCGAGTGGCGCATTGGTTAAGAGCTGGCTTGGGACACCAGGGAGCCCTGGTTTGGATCCCACACATGAGGGCCAGTGACACTGCCCTCTACAGCTAAGATGCTGAACAACAGCTCGACCTGGAGCTGGACTGCCGTGGGTCACCGGCTACGGTGTAGGCTGCAGTCCCTGCTGCAGTGGGTTGCCATAAGCTACCATGTGTAGCTGGCAGCCAACGTGAGCAGCCGTCCAGAAGCCGGCGACTGATCTGCCTCACCCGGGAAGAGCGCAATGATGGTGCCAACTTGGGCCAGTGAATCAACGTCCTCCACAACTAGACTGAAGAACAAAAGGATAGCAACTTCTCTGTTCCCCTTCCCCCAATTCCCCAATAAAAATCTTTAAAAACAAAACAAAACAAAACAGAAAAAGTCTTTCTAACAACATTAGAATACAAATTTTTCTTTTTTCTTTTTTTTTAATTAATTGGGGTGACAATTGTTAGCAAATTTACATAGATTTCAGGTGTACAATTCTGTAATACATCATCTATATATCACATTGTGTGTTCACCACCCAGAGTCAGTTCTCTTTCCATCACCACATATTTGATCCCCTTTACCCTCATCCACCACTCCCGTCCCCCCTTACCCTCTGGTAACCACTTTTTCTCAAGAACACATGGACAGTCCCCATGACAGAACACATATTAGGCCATAAAACAAGTCTCAATAAATTTAAAAGAATTGAAATAATATGAAGTATGTTATCTCACCACAATGAAATGAAGTTAGAAATTAATAACAGAAGAAATTTGGGAAATTCACAAATATGTAGAAATTTTAAAACACATTCCTAAATAATCAATAGGTCAAAGAAGAAATAGGGACATTAGAAAATAATTTTAGATAATTGAAAATGAAAATAAAACATACCAAAACTTATGAGGTTTAGCTAAGTGAATGTTACATTGAGATTTTCACCTATAAATGAACATATTAAAATAAAGAAAAATCTCAGATCAAAAACTTAATCTTCTACTTTAAGAAACTATAAAAAGAAGAGAAACTAAATCAAACATGCAAAAAAAAAAACAAAGAAATAATATGGATCAAAACTGAAATAAATGAAATAAAGAGTAGAAAAAATAGATAAAATTGACAAAAGCAAAAGGTGGTTGTTTGAGAAACCATTAGACTAACCAAGAAAGAGAGAGAGAGAGAGAACTCAATTAGTATAATCATTAATGAAAGAAAGAGTAATGCTACTGGCCTTACAGAAATAAAAACGATTATAAGAAAATACTATGAGCAATTATATGCTAAATAATTAGCTAACCTAGATGAAACAGGCCAATTCTAGAAAGGTACACACTATTTAAACTGACACAAAAAGAAAGAAAATCTGAATGAATCTATCTATAACACATAAATGATTGAATTACTAATCAAAAACCTTTCCACAAAGAATCCTAGGCCCAAATAACTTCCCTGATGAATTCTACCAAATATTTCAAGGAGAATTAACATAAATCTTTTACAAATACTTCCCAAAAAAGTAAAAGAGCATGAAATACTTCCCAATTCATCCTGTATGGTTAGTGTCACTCTGATAACAAAACAAAACAAAAAATGCAGCACAAAACATTAAATTACAGACCAATATACCTTATGAATTATGAATAGAAAGAAACTTCCTCAACCTGATAAAGGGCATCTATAAAAAACCCACAATCAACATCATAGTAATGATGAAAAACTGAAAGCTTTCCCCCTAAAATAAGAAGACAAGAACACTGCTCTCACCACTTCTATTCAATATTGTACTGAAGGTTCTAGACAGTGCAATTAGGCAAGAAAAATAAATGAAAGGCATCAGACTGAAAAGAAAGAAAACTATTTCTATTCACAAATTACATGATCTCATATACAGCAAATCATGAGGACTCTACTAAAAAAATCTATTAAAACTAATGAACAAGTTCAACAAGGTTGCAGGATACAAGATTCACATTAAAAATCAAATGTGTTTCTACACACTATCAAAGAACACTATAAAAATAAAATTAACAATACAATTTAATTTATAATAGCATCAAAAGGAACAAAATACATAGGAATATAGTTAACAAAAGAAGTGTAAGACTCACACACTAAAATTTACAAAACATCATTGAAATTTAAAAAGATATAAATAAATGGAAAGACATTTAACTTACAAAAATCAGACTGAATATTATTAAGATTGCAATACTCCCCAAACTGATCTACACATTCAATACAATCCCTATGAAAATCTCCTGGTTTCCTTGCATAAATTGACCAGCTGATCCTAGAATTTGTAGGACCCAAAATAGCCAACACAATTTTGAGAAAAAAAGACATAGTTGGAAGATTTACATTTCTCAATTTCAAAATATACTATAAAGCTAACATAATCATGACAATGTGGTACTGTGGTAATGACATAAGAACAGACATATTTATCGTTGGAATATAACTGAGAGTCCAGAAATAAACCTTAACATTTATGGTCAATTGATTTTGAAAAGGGTGCCAAGACAATTTAATGAAGAATGGACAGTCTTTTCAACATATGATTCTTGGACAACTGATACCTACATGCAGAAGTATGAAGTTGGACTCCTACCTCTCACCACATACAAACTTATTCAAAATTCATGAAAGCCTTAGATGTAAGAGCTAAAACTATAAACCTCTTAAAAGACAATATAGAGGTAATTCTTCATGACCTTGGATTGAGCAGTTTTCTTAAATATGACACCAAAAGCACTCACTTTTGAGAAAAAAATAGGTAAATTGAACTCCATCAAAATCGAAAACCTTTGTGCTTCCAAGGACACAATCCTGAAAGTTTTTTATGAAAAATTTTTAAAAAGTAGGAAAGAAAGAAACACATGCCTCCTATGGAACAGAAGAAAATATTTCCAACTTATATATCTATAATGGTCTTGTAATCAAAAATATATGGAGAACTGTTACATATAAACAATAAAAAGACAAATGACCTAAGTAAAAAATAGGTAAATTTTTTATCCAAGGAAAGTACAGAAATGATCAATAAGCACATGAAAAGATGTTCAACATTATTAGGTATTAAGGAAATGCAAACTAAACACCACAGAGAGATACCACTTTATACCACCAGGATATCTATAATAAAAAAGATAAAAAGTAACAACTATTGGCAAGAATGTGGAAAAACAGAACTCCTCATACTCTGCTGATGGGAATATAAAAATGGAGTAGTCACCTTGGAAAGCAGTTTGGCAAATCCGCTAAAATTTGACTTATGTTACCATACGACTCAGCAATTCCGCTTCAAGTTTACACCCAACGTAACTACAAACATATATCCACATAAAAACTTGTATATAAATGTCCATTGTAGCATTATTTATGACAGGAAAAATATAGAAAAAACTCAAATGTCCATCAATTGATGAATGGCTAAACAAAAATGAAGCATATCCATACAATCCAATATATGAGGTATGATCAAAAGATAAGGTGAATGTTTAAATTAAAAAATTATTACAGTAAAAGACACATCGCCACTAATTCCCCTCAAAATATTGCCCCCGCTTTGAACACACTTATCCCATTGTTCTTATTCCTTTCTGAAGAAGTTCTGGAAGTCCTTTTTCATGAGTGTCTTTACTTCATCCTCCATCATGACAACACTCTGTGTCACGCATTGCTTCTGGCAGGCCAATTTCTGTCCAATAAAAACATTAGGGTGTGTCCTCATCCACCTTATTCACCAGATCTGGCACCATGTGACTTCTGGCTCTTCCCCAAAGTCAAAATGACCATAAAAGGTAAATATTTTGAATCAATTCAGGACATCGAGGCAGTCATGACAGCGCAACTAAAGACACTCACAAAAGAGGACTTCCAGAACTGCTTCAGAAAGTGGCAAGAACAATTGGATAAATGTGTTTGAAGCAAGGGGGTAGTATTTTGAGGAGGACTAATGGCAATATGTCTTTTACTGTAATCATTTTTTTTTATTTAAACATTCACTGTATTTTGTGATCATACCTCATGTGGTGATGGAAGCAGAACTGACTCTGGGTGGTGAACACACAATGAAAATATGTAGACAATGGATTATAGAATTGTATACTTGAAACCTATCCAATTTTACTAACCAATATCACCCCAACAAATATAATTTAAAAGAGAAGTAAAAAATAAAAAAAGATGCTGTTATGTTACAGAGCCAAAAAATAAATAAAATAAATAAGAAAAAATAAAAAAAGGTGAAAAAAAAAGGAATGGAATATTTATACATGATACAACACGCCTGAATCTTGACAACATTATGGTAAGTGAAAGAAGTCAGACAGAAAAGACCGTATATTGCATGATGCCATTAACATGTAATGTCCATCATTAGGCAAATGAAGAAAAAACAAAGTATTCATGGTTGCCATAGGCTGGGGGGAACAAACTAGGGAATAAAGAGTACTGCTAATGAAGAAAGGGTTTCTTTTTGGAATGATAAAAATTTTCTGAAATTAGGATGTTTGCATAACTTTGTGAATATAGTAAATGCTACTGAATCATATTTTTGCAAGGGTGAATTTTATGGTATGTAAATTACATCTTAGCAAAAAAAGTGGGAGAAACTGAAAGATTGGTTGACAAAAGTAAAAATTAATTTGTGTTATTAAAAAATATATTTTATAATGACAATAGGAACATGAATATGAATATAATGATGATAGTAATGATGACAGATATGATCAGATAACATTTACAAAAATCCTATGGAGCATATACTATTTTGTATTAAATGTATTGGGGTGACATTGGTTAATAAAATTGTATAGGTTTCAAGTACACAATTCTATAATACATCATCTATATATTGCATTGTGTCTTCACCACCCAGAGTTAAATTTCCCATTGTACAATGGTGAACACTCTGGACTCTGAATCAGACATTATTTTTATCCCTGATTTTTAGATGAAGAAAATCAAGAGGAGGGAGGCAAGGAAAACTGCTAAAAGCTACTCCGAAAGAAAAAAAAAGGTAGCAAAAATAGAATTCCATTCAGGTCCTTTGATTCCTTGGCCACTAGTACTGATAACGCCCCTACTCTTGAGATCACATTTTCCTGGTAGAGACAGGCAAGCAGACAAATAACATCAAATAAAAGAAGTTTTAATGGAGAGAGCAGTATGCAAGGTGCTTTGGTAAAGAAAGAGGGGGCAACACAAAGAATGATTCCAAATTCCCAGGCAGAAAGGACATTTCTTGCAGATAAACTGGAGGAACCCACATCCTGCAACCAGGATTTCAGAGATTTTTCTGATGTCTTTTGGCATCTGCTCTTCCTCCTCAATCTACTTCTACTGCGTGCATGCACACACAAAAAAATGGCATAGGCAGTTTAAATATTAGCTGAGCTTATAACTATCATTAGGTACACCACACTTCTAAGGTGACTTGGTATGTTATTTAGATTGGTTTAAAGGCTATGCTTATATACTTGGTATACAAGCTTTTAAGTACAAAAGTCTACCTACTGAACATTGAATTCTTCAAGTTCTTGTTTGAAAAGAATTCATTTAAACTCACTTTTGCACAGAATTATTAGTAGCTTATGCATTATACTACTATCCCTGCCCTGAACAAAATGTGTGTAAATAGCTGTGAATCACATAAGAGGAGCAGCAGCAAGAATCCTCAGAGGCAATAGCCACTGTCTCAAACACAGAAAGGGCATCACAGTTCAATAATGATTTTTCTGATTCAATTTGCTGCAGACAGACAGAAGGCAGAATTAGATCAGGACTGAGTTTACAGAGTAGCATTAACAATGAGAAAGGAATTGAACCCACAAATGTCACTTTGGAGAGAGGAAGCAAGGATGTATATGTCATCTCTTAATAGATTAATTACGATAAACTGAACAGCATGTTCAGGAAGTTTATAGGATTGGCAAATAATGCTTTGGTAAGGTCATTATAAACCACTCAATGGCTATGATGATGGTAATTTACAGCCGTGACAATTGTCTAGACAAGAGAATTAAGACATTACTGGTTCCAATTTTAATTTGAAACAAAGCTAACTGTATCATATTAAGTGTCCTGGTCTTGTGGCCTCCAGCCACAGGCTGCAAATGTTAAACTCATTTGCTGTTTTTTTTCCCCCAGAACAGCTAACAGGAGTAGGCAGGGGCAGGAGAAAGAAATGAGTCAATTGCAAAAAAATTTGGATTCAAGCAAAAAGACTCAGGGAAGAAAAATGGTCCTTCCTGCACAACAATGCTACCCAAGCAGCAGAGTTCTCAGATTGCCTAGTAGTGGAGGACATCCCATAAACAGCCTCTGGGAAAAGGAGGGGTTGAGGACTCTTGGAAAAGAGGCCACAGCCGAGCCCAGACTGTTTCTCCTGCCCTTAAAACATAACCTTAAATCAAGGTGGAGGCTAGTGGTCTCAAGAATAGGAGACAAATCAGAAATGAAATCCCCATTTATGTGAGTGGAACCCAGTAGGATGGTTCCTGAGGTTCACAGTTATGGGTACACAATGGTAAGACCATGTATTCGTTTGAAGCTGCTGGCAAATTAACCTTGTGCTGTCTTTCCATTGAAGTTTTATTACACTCTCTAAGCCAATTGCTTCTTCACATTTCTGTATTTGATCCGTCTACAGTGGCTATCAAGTCAGAGTTGGAGGTGGAACATTTCAGAATCACCCTTAGGGTACATGGTCAAGACCCCCAGCCTCACCACTCCACCAACACCAGGCGCCACTGTGCTAGACTCAGGGGTGCACAGGAGGGAGCCCTGGCTTAGAGGGAGCAGCGTGAGTTTTAATAGATGGGGTTCTGCCCTTTCCTAAGACCGTGGCCAAGTCACCCTACCCTTTTGGTTTTCAGGTTCTTTATCTAGAAAAGATGGAGATTAAGTAAACTTGTACCTTCAACATTCTGTGATTTTAGAAGCCTGTCCTATATGAAACAAATCCCTCTGTTCCTTTAAAATATAGAGAAATAATATAAAACTTTATATTTATAGGTACTTATATATTTATCTACAAACATATGTGAGGTAATAAAAATATAAAATTGCATATAGTATATAGAATAAATAAAACAAATAATATTGATTTATAAGTAATTGTACATATATATGTAGCATAGCACAAACACAGATATACATATGCTATATAAACAAAATAAATCACCATACGATGTTTTCAAATTATCACCAAACAGCCCACCCAAGTATTGGGTCGTCGGGAAAGTCATGACGTATTTTTCTATGTTTTTCAATGCCAAAGTGCTTCATGACTTTCCCAACGACCCAATAGTTTTAGGTTAGTACACAATTTGTTTAGGTTTCTTGGAATCAAAAGGCAGAAAAGCCTGAGGGCACATGGTAGCCCACTCCTGATTCAGGGTGGTATTCGTCAGTGGAAATCTCTGAACAGAAAGGAACATTTTGAAACATGCTGTAGAAATGGCCTCAGACATCATGGTGAAGGCAAGCAAGCTTTCGCCTCCCATTCTGTATCATAGTCTTCATTTTATTGGGCACCAATTCTTTCCACCTTTCCCAGCTTTGTCCTCCACCCAAACACCCTGGCTCAGAGTTGTCGTCTTCTGATTCTTAATCACACTCCCTCCCAATCAGGTTTTTCTATACTTCACCCATTCAAGGCATACACCAATGCAAAATATAGCAACATGAATTTCTTCTAGAGAGGAAGACCCAACCATGGTTGATTCCAGGAGTGGATATTTCAGGCATGTGGGCCTTTCTGCTTTCACTGACATTACATTCTATTGGCAGCTGCTTAGTCCTCAAATTGCCATAGGAGACTGAACTGTAAGATGTAGCCAGGCTAGTCATGCTGAAATTAAACAGCACATACTTTTGAGGGAAAAATGGGGGTGTGGTCATTTTAGTTCCCCCTTTGGAAGACCAGAGAAGATTTCTGCTCCACCTAACGAATTCTATACTCCTTTGAACTTTTTAAATACTGCTCCTGGAATTGACTTTCATTTAAATATTGAGGGGGAAATTTGCCCAGCTGAGTTGATTAAGCAAGTATCTTAAGGAATTATTAAAATACTGACCCTGTGGGATAAGGGAAGCCTCCCTACTCTTATTTGATGCCTTTCTCAGTTTGTGACACAGCTGATAGACATCCTCAGCTGTTCCATAGAGCTTAAACAGTTAAGCTCATTGAGCAAATGGAAAGCACTTACTCCTCACTCTGTGTCAAACTCGAAATCTGAAGTCATCTCCCTGAAGGCCCAAATTATCCTCCTATGTCTAAATGTCACAGCAGTGACAAAGGTCCTGTTATCCCAACTGGAGGAAACTGGCTCAAGAACATGAAATACTGTTATTCTACTATGAGGTATCTCTTAAGATTTGTAAAGATGCAGAGGTGGTTCTCAGTGTTACTGTCTTTATCTTTAGTCACTAATATTGCATGATGGTAGACGCTCTCCTCCCAAATTAAAATAAGTCGTCCACAGAGAAGGCAAGTACTGCTTGCTTATTAGTGAAAGCAGTATAGAGTATTGATTTCATAGAGCATTTTCCTTCAAGGAATTAAAATATCCTCATATAATATGTCATCTTTTAAAATCTCACCTCCTGCAACTTTACCTCTAATAACAGCTACAAGTACATATCTAACAGTTAATGAGTGCTTACTAAATGCTAGATACGGGGTTAACATTAGCTTTATGTGGATTATTTTAATTATCTTCAAATCAAACCAGTGAAGCAGGAACAACTTGGACTTGGTGAAGATAAACAACTTGTCCAGGTCACAAAGGTAGATGGTGGTGAAGTTAGAATTCCAGTCCTTAACAGTTGGCTAACTGGTGGATGACCACACCATTCAAAAGGGTCTTTATTAGCCAGGCATTTTTTTTTTCACCTTTTCCCATTGCTGCAAAAGTTCTATAACTCATCTGTCTGACTCCATGTCCACAGATAGTTCCCTAAATCTTCCTAAAGTGTTGATTTCATCCTGCACTGTTATAATCACTCATGTAACCCAATCCTTCAGAAAAAATCCAAACTCACACACTCCACATTCTCATGCACAGAAAGATCTTACTATTTCCACTTAAAACACTGAGTAAAGTTCTTTCTTCTTCCTTCACAATATGTCACCTTCCAAGCTTTACTGCATATTCCTCTCCCTGAAAGTCCCTTTCCTTCTTCATTGTCCAAGGTTCTCTTCAAGCACCACTTCCTCCCAACAAGCCTTCCACAGAATTTACCAGTTATAGTACACCTTGGGGACTCAGACTTACCCTGGTTTAAGAAAAAAAGTTTATGCTTCAATAGAAAGACCACAGGACTTGGAATCCAGAGATCTGTGCTGAAGTCCTAGTCTTACTCGCAATTTTACTTAATATCATGTAGCCTCAGGGTTTTCAACTATCATGTGCAGTCATTACTCTGTCTCACAGGGGTGCTACAAAGATTGAATGAAATTATAAATACACACACAGATGTGTGTGTGTATACTGTATGTGTGTGTGTGTATATATACATATATATATACACACACACATACAGTAATACCTTGGTTTGTGAGCACAATTCGTCCCAGAAACAAACTACTTGTATTGCAAGACATTGCTCGTTTACCAAGTTAAAATGTATTAGAAATGTTTGCTCCTCTTGCAGAACACTCTCAAACCAAGTTACTCGCAATCCAAGGTTTTACTGTGTGTGTGTGTATATATGTGAATATATATATATATATATATATTCACACACATATAAATATATGTATATGTTTATATACAATTAATTTCATGTATGGCATATGTATATTTCACTTAATCTTTATACACAAATATATATATACACATATAGTTTTGAACACACATGTATAATAGCTTTGAAAAATATAAAATGCTCTGAAGAGGTAAAAAAGCATTACTATGTCCTTAAGTGGTATCTATATTTCCTCAACTAGATCTTGGATTCCTAGAGAGTAGCAACCTTTTTATTGATTTCCTTCTCAGGTTCTAACATAGTGCTAGATATCATAAAGACTACTCAGCAAACACTTGTATAAGAATTTTTCTAAGACCTCTAGGGAAAACTCATTATTCTCATGGTATACATTAGAAAAATGTAAAGGATAGAGAAACATATCAGTGACCAGCCAACTATTCTGTAGCAAATTCAGATTAATTTGCTCCTAATTCTCATTTGAGATTTTTTTTTCAACCAGGCTGTTCTGTCCACTTTTTATTTGGTGAATCAGACTTCATTTTTACTAATGACATTGAGAAAATACACTCACTGTTTGTGGAGAGCGCCATGTGGGTGGAGTGTCAACTAGATTTGGGTGGTGTCACTGCAACTCAAAACAACACTGACAACTTGAAATTGTGGGCAGATATAAACAACAACATTGAGAAGACCATGAGAGAAAAAGGAGAGAAAGACTAATGTCTTCTGTATCAAGTCTCCTCGGAGACATTTAAAATGTAAATGCTGAAATTTAACATCCGATAGACAATACCTCCACACTAGTAAATATTATTTAGAAACCTTTGAATCCATTTCTACTTTAAGATCCTCCAACTTGATAAGTACAGAAAATATAGAGATGGTTGGAAGAGAACAATACACATACCTAATGGATTAGTAAACTCTATCAGGGAATATATATAGTTCACAGGAAAGAAAGAGAAAATGACCTAATTGTACAAAAAAAAAAAGGCAGCTACCATCTTTTTTAAATCCTTCCAAAAGATTTACAGATTCCTTAAGAATAGGATTTGACTGAAAAATCCTGAGTCATAATACCACGATTTTAATTCCTCTCTTGTATCATTGAACACCCTTGCACCTGATTCTTTAGCAGCAGTTTATAGGATGCTAAATCTTGGATGGTCCAAAGGTTAAATGATGAATAATGGAGTATGATTTATATGACAAAGTGGAGGAGATAGTAGGGGAAAATGTTTGAAAAAATATTAAGCTGGCACAGTTGTGATCCTGAAGCTGAAGAGAATGCTGAGGGACAAATACCCAGAGACAGTAAGGACTGAAAACTGAAGAGCAGCATTTCCCTGTTTCTGTCCGCTGGTGACAGACAGCATGAACAGCTGTGCCTCCCATAAGCCAGTGCACTGGGGAAAGTTCTAGTCCCTATAACTAACTACCTGTTGGTCCAAAGAGCCTGTAAGTGTGCAGGCATTGACCAGCAGGGGTGGTGTGGAAGTTGGTAACACTTGTTCTCATTCCCCTCCAAGAACAGGAGTCTTATTAGCAAGAAGAAAGGTCTAATACTTCACACAGGTTCTGGGATGAGAGAAGGAGATGAGCAGGGTGCTGGCCAGGGGGCAGGAGGAGGAATTGAAAGACACTGAATCATCACTAGCCTGTTAATATTACACGGAAAACATTCTCTTTATGCCAGACTCTATTCTACTGTGTTAGGGCGGCGGGGGGATCCTTTTTGCTGTTGTTTTTTGGAATTAAACTCTATCATTAAACTCTAGCAGTATGGCTGTTGCCGACTTTACAAGCTTCCTAGTGAAGGCAAACTCATCTTAGAAAAGGTCTGACCCCAGTGTTTTTGGAGTTACTGTTTTTCACTTCTACTTCCACACCTTCAAAAATATTTGCAGAGAAGTGCTATCCTTAAGCTGTACACAATTTGGCCACATCTCCATTTCTAAACTCATGGCATCACTGTGACCACCAGCATCAAAAGAGCTCCGAGTCAGAATACTGCAATGCTGATTTTTTTTCACGCTTTGTCCAAAATCATCTGAGAGGTGGAGGATGGGGAAAGGAATCCGCAGGCCTCTTTATCAGAGCGGTGGAGGCAGTACTGACCCAAATGCTGCCCCTTCCCTGTCACCCCTCACCCTGAAATTCCTTCAACCTCAGTACAGATAACTAACAACCAGGTAAAGACTTTCCTAAGTGAGTCCAAGACTGAGATAGAGCATAGGAGATAGGAGGCCCTATCCCAGCATAGTTATAAGAGCTGTGACCAAAATAATCCACAGCATGGAGCAAATGTTGTGACTACTTCAGTTTGACATTATAATATGGAGTGTTTTCTTTTGTTTTGACAGCAGTGTATTTGCCTCCTGAATTATGTGCTGCTTAAGCCAATATTATAATAAATCACTTTACATTTTCCAAGTACGTATCAACAACTAATGAAGTGAGGCAGTCCTCAAAAGGGCTGGGTGGTGACAAAAGAAAATCTGCTTTTTAGATATATGCTTACAAATCTCAAATTGGATAATGTATACAATGCAAATTTTTGGTAAAATTTTCATAAGAAAAAATGCAATTCTGAGTAATTTTTTTTCATAAGGAAAACTACAATCCTGAGTAAAAAAAAAAAAAAGAGAGGGAGACAAATGTTTGAAAATAAGTAAATTGGCCTCTTTTCCTGACTACTAGGATTATCCCCAAAATAAGGGAAGGTAGGCTCCAGTTATTTTATTAACAGCTCCCCACCCCAGCCAAACCCCATCACCAAAAAAGAGAGAAAATCAAAATACCTGAAAAGCATTTGGTCTGGAAAAAATAACAAGGGCATTTTAACAATTTTTTTTTTTTTTAGCTGAGCCATCCTGCTACCTGTTGGCAGCTCAGCAGCAGCTCAGCTCTGGCTTGGCATCGAACCGCTGTTGCTCAGAGCTTGCACTCTTGAGTGAGCTCTTAACCAACTGAGCCACTCAGCCGGCCCTAACTATTTTTATAGTATTCCTCCTTAAGAAAGAAAGGGGAGCCAGTTTTTATAAAAAGTAGTGTTCATGGACCTAGATGGTCTCTCAAACATAACAGCCCAGATGAACATTTTGAAGTTGAAAATCAAATACAATATATATATATATATATATATATATATATGATTCTTTAAAATGTTTGTGTTGAAAGAAGTTTTGAAATTATGAAGTCCAAACCTTGCATTTTTCTAATTACAATGGTGAAGTTCAAAGACGTTCAATAACCTGCTTATAGGCACACAGTGAACTGGTGACTGTCTTCCCCAGGGACGGAAGAAGCTGGTGCTTCTGTCAGGACCACTTTCCACTAAGCTGCATTAACTCAGAAAATCTATAAATTATAGATATTACAAAATTTTCTTTGGGGGCATTGTACTTTTGGTTTATAAAGAAGAAAAATGTGTTTTTTTGTTGTTTTCTCTAGGGACTCTAAATTCATTAAAACTTTAATTTCCAAGATATGTTCCAAGATGAATACAGCATTTGAAAAACATAACAGCAATCTCTCCTTGTTCAGCTGAGTCAACAGACAGCCAATTGAGAGGCAGTGCTGGTGGAAAGTCAGCTGGGGCAGGTTTGTTTCTTTGTCACCTAGCACGCAATCGGAAACCGCTACTGGCAAATACTCTGAGACCCCGGAAGGTGATAAGACACAAATCAAGTATTGCTCACTAACAATGAAACCCCTGGAGGTTCCAAAGGGTCTGTGTTATTTGTGTTGCTATTTTATTTCCTAATTTTCATATCTCTGGCGTCAGAGTACATGACATCGTTCTTCCATAAAAACAGTAATAAAAGCTTTTAAAAATATACATATTAGCAGATCACACTCCCATCAGTTTATCTTGGGAGTATCATAAATATCATGCACACAACAGATGGAAATGGCATAAACAGGAAAATCCTGCATTATTCATGAACTGGAGTTCGCATTTCCCTAGGCTCCCTACTGCTGAGGAATATGTGTATGTGTGTGTGTGTATGTTCCCTGTTAAAAACCAACTTTTAACAACAACATAGTTTCTACTGAGGCATTTTATATTTGAGGATTATTACATTTGAGTATGTTATACACTCGAATGTATCCTACCTCTCACACCAGAATGAAAACAGATAATCCAATAGGTATAACCAAAATATTGCTCATTTGGAAAATATCAAGGAGAAGATTTATGAAGGCTCATATTTTCAACAGCTATCCTCCTCTTGAATATAGATATTTCAGACCACAAGTGCCTCAAAAATAATATCACCAAAAATAAGTACAGTAAGTGAAATAAGCCCACTATATCATTTCCACCCCAAGTAGAGTGATTTCCTTTACTCCCTTCTGCAGAATCACACTCTTGAAGTCTAGTTAATGAATGGGTGTTTTACAGTGGATTTCCCGGGAACATATTCAGAGAGGGAGAAAGGAATGCAGAGTCTGAGGGTGCACCCAGTAATACACCCAAGGTGTGAGGAAGGCAGGATTGCGCAGAAGGAAACAGGAGCCTCAGGCCAACGTTACAGGGAGCCCTGGAACTAGGATGACCCTGCAGGTTTTTCCCCAGGGGAAATCAGGCTTTGTACTTCTGCAGCAGCCAGACATTGGCTGCAGCTCTACAGGCTTAACCTTGGGCCAGGCTGGCCCCTGTACCGAAGGGCAATTCCCCATGGCCCATGTTGCCAGCATCTGGGGATGGTACTTCTGACCTTAAGGAGGGATCTAGAAAGAATAGGAGATTTTTCACTGTAAGCACCACCAAGTCAGATTTCAAACCACAGCAATAGTGATTCCAACTTTAAGACCTAAGATACTCTTGAAGGATGCCCAGCCAATGAAATACAAGCATCTACTAAACAAGAGAGAATAAACAAATTTTTTAAATTAAATACAGGAATGAGAGGAAGGATAAATTTTTTCTTATGAATTCATTTATATGAACAAATGTCCTCACCACTTAAAACTATAAAAATTAAAATAATTGATAGCGAGCCTTTACTCATTCTAGCAATGTGTACTATTCACCCCATACATCTCATTAAGACACGCATTTTAACACAATTTTAGTTTTTATATTTACTAATCATCAATCTATAAATTACATTGTTTTGATCAATGACTCTAGTGAAAATCCAATTTCGAAAAAAAATGTTTTTAGTTATATAAGTATTTTTATTACAGAGAGGTATGAGAGGATGATCAATAAAAAACTTTTAATATATTACTTTATTACTTTAAGTTCTGTGAGGGAAGTTAAATGGAAATAGGAGTTCATGAAGGAAAGAAAATGATGGAAAATTTCCAAATATCAAAGAAGAGCTTTTTCATGTACTTTTTAAATAGAAAAGGTGATTATAAAATAATTATAGCTTCCAAATATGATCATTACTCTAATATAAATGTTATACTTGTATTTTAAAATGAAAATATTTAAAATACATTACAAATTACATGCTTTGCAACTATGATATAATATTTAAGATTCATTGTAAAATGTGCAAGTGACAGATTTTCAATACATTTTTGGGGTGAGCAGTATGAAAACAATGGACTTTAAGGAGCACCTATTTTAAAGTCCCTCCTAATTCTTAGCTACTCATAACTATAAGCTGTGTATTTCCCAAAGGGCCTGAAACTATTGCCCATGGAGCACCTCAGAACTACCAACAGAAACATGTGTAATTAAATGTCACAGAAGCTTTTTACCAATCCTACTGAGCAGAGTAAAGGAGTAAAAATTGAATACATTCAAATCAATCTGGGAGAGATCATCACTGACAAATGAGGATTTTGCAAAGTAGAGAAAAACCCAACTGGTGGAAATCAAGAAGGCCAAAACGGTGCACTGACCTGAGTCAAAACAATCATACTGAGCTTCTCAACCATATTGTAATCCCAGTTCAGTGTTTTCTATTGTAATCAGGCAACTCTTGGCCTTAGGAGGTGGAGAACTTCTTGGGACAGGGGTAGGACCCCTCTATAAGTGACCTCACCACCGTAAGTGCAACCTCTCATCACGTCTACTTTTGTTCCTTTAATAGTTTTCTGTGTTTCCTCCCTTTATTTTCTCCTTCTTGTTCTCTTCATCCTCCTCCTCCTCCCCTCTTCTTTCTTTCATCTCTCTCTCTCTCTGTTTAAAGACGCCATCTCTCAGTGGTGAGCACACAATGTGATATATAGATGATGTATTATAGAAACACACACTTGAAACCTATGTAACTTTACTAAACATTGTCACCCCAATAAATTTAATTAAAAAATAAAAATAAAGACTCCTATCTCAGTTAATATATATATATATATATATATATATATATATATATATATATATACTGCAAAGGTGAGCAATATAAAAATCACTCATTATTTTACAAACAGGAAATACAGATCGGACAAAGCAGCTTTATGGGTAGAAAGGGTAAATTAACAACACCATATCCTAATAAATCTCTCAGGCCCTTATGTCTACCTATTTCTCATAAAAAAAAATTACATGTAAACAATATACAACCCCCCAGCTATAGCTAATAAAACAGTTTAAAGAATGCTTGACCTATTGCAAACCTGTTTGTTCCCTTCATTCTTATCAGAATTTATATGTTAATATGACACCTATAAATTAATTCCCAAGGTTATTTTGGTGTGTCATTTTTTATTAAAACTAACCAGATTTTTTATTCAATTACTTCAGAAATTTTTTGAACACAGACACACACACACACACACACACACACACAATGTAGGCACGTTTGCCCTGCTTAGTAAATACTTCTTTTGCCACTTGGATGCCGCAAACCCTTGTTGGACCAGGCACCTGCTGGGCCCAGGCAAAGCATGGCTCAGAAGTCTACTTTAAAATTTAATTTTGTTCAATAACATTTCAATAAAATTCTGTTGCTCTTTTAAACTCTAATATAAAGAGAGTTTAAGGATAGTCATGTTACAAAGAACTCTATTCTTACCCCCAGAATAATTTACCAAATGGAGCCAAGGAGCTGGAAGAGAAGCATCTCAGGTGGCCAGCAGCTGGGGGTGAGTTTCAGACTGATTTTCCAAAACAGGACTTAAAAGTAAGTCTCAAAATTGAAGTCCTATGCATTAATAACAAAAGTAAGTCTCAAAATTGGTTATGAATGCATCTTAGCTCAATTTGATGTGCAGAGTAATTTTGCCCTATTTTTCTTAGTTCAATCCTAAATTCCTGTTCTGTTAACTCAAGCGCTCTGATTTTGCTTAAACTTCCCTTTCACAATTGCTCATGTTTTCAGAGGGAGGCTTTCAGGGTGCCTTCGTTTATGGGTTTTATCCCATTAGAGGATATTCGGGAGTGAGCAGATGGCCCCATTTCCAGTTCTCTACAGCTTCCACAGTGGGGCTTCCCAAAGAGTCAGCCTTTGTGCATTTCATTGCACACCAGTTCCAACCAGTTCTCAGCACTTGCTTGCCTCCCCTAAAACTTTTGTTATTTAATATTATGTGTTTTTCGTAAACCACTAATGTAGGTCACCTGTTTCCATAGCCAGAGGCAAATGGAGGAAGAGCCTCAACCTAGATCATCACATAAATTCACTGTACCACCATCCGTCTGAAATGCAATACCCCAGAAACTTACTAAAGAAGCTTATAGCAGCCCTGAGCCTGGATTCCCACCACCCCCAGAGTTACACCCAGGTGACACTCCATGTGGCATTCTCCATCCAATATCGGGGTTATTTCAGCCTGTGCCTTCCCTTTAAGCTTTTTGAGGTCACAAGCCATAGCTTTCTTCTCTTTCTCTTGACTATAGCTACAAGTGACTTACTCTGGGCACAGCTTTGAAAATACGCATTGAATGAAGAAATCAGGGGATGATTCTGATATTATTATAGACTGACAACAACCAATTACATGACTGACCATTAGGGGGAAAAAATATCTTCCTCTTCAAATGAGCATGTGCCCTGCAAAGTGTCTCGATACGTATTAGCGCAGCTGAAGCAAGGTGGGTTTGCACCAGTGCTGCTGTGCAAGGCGAGCAAGAAGCTTTGCTCAAGTAGGAGTCCTCATTCTAACCAGGCAGTCAGTTTACTGCCACAAAACCCAAATAAAGTCTGAAACTCTCCTTCCCTCCTGGTGGGAAACATCAGAGCTCTCCACAAAAAGGACAGAGAAATAAACTGAATGCTACCAGCTGTCGGCTTTTTTTTTTTTTAACATATTGCAGCAACTGCCACTTTTAAAATTATTCAACACCTTGAAGGAAATGGTGACAAAGATGGAGATTTCTTAAAAGAGAGCTTGAAAGCAGTCTGCTAAGCAGGCGATTCATGCCTGCAGCCAGCGTTCACTCAGCCTGCTTTGCAATTTAAGGATCAGTGTACATGAAATGAAATGAATGGCCCAGGGAACTCTGCCAGCCCCTTTTTTATTTGTTTGTTTTACAGACAGCATCAATATTAACATAGTTTTACTTCTTTTCAATTAAAGGGTACTATATGTTAATACAGTAATTCACCCTGGGGAAAATATACATGAAAGTGTTTAGAAACTTGTGCTTAGAAAATAACACCATTCCTCCCAGAACCTTCCTTTCACTTGTGTTATCTCTCAAAGCACTTTGCATTCCTCAGCTAGTGGCAGGGCTGAAAGTAAGATCAAAATACATTGCAATAGTAAGTGAGAATGCATGGAGCATATACACACACACACACACACACACACACACACACACACACACACACACACATATATACCCCCAAGTTGATTTTTAGGGGTATATGAATAGATCCATCAAATGACTTTAAAGTTAAGAATCTGTTGGAGTAGCTGCCAATAAATCAAGGAGCTAAAGGAGAAAGTCCATTGTAAAACATGAAATAGTATACATATTTAATAACTATTGTTGTTGTCATTGTTAATGAAACAAGCAATGAAACAGAAGGATGGCATTGATGAGTGAGAAGAAATAGACTCAACAATTTAAATGGAATCATTCTTTATTCTCCTTCCCCAACAAGCAACTTCAATAGCATCTTCTGCTTCTGCCTGCCAGTCAGTCAAGCCAACCTGGAAAACACCCTTCTCTCTATACTCAGGCACCAAATAAATTTTCAGGTAGCCAATCTCCTTTAGACTGTACTCATGAAGAATAACCTGTAATTCCTTCCATTTCTGTTCACTACAAGGCATTTCAGTCTAAGGTACCAACAGGCATTGTTTAGAATGTCCCAGCCTCAGAAAGGAGAGAAGACTGATGCTGCCTTTTGCCTGAGAAAGCCTACAGGTGAGAATTCAGATCAGTTCTCAGGAGTCAGATCCTATAGCCAAGATGCCCCTCTCCTGAAGTGACTAGCAAGCTGGGAAACAAGACTTGAGTCTGTAAGGTCTGTAGCCTTGAGCTAACCTTTGTCTTCACTGTCTTGAACTGGACTGTGTAACTTCTAAATTTTCACTTAGCTGCCTTCAGCAAGATTAACAATATCGCCCTCTCGTCTCCTTAGAAAGACCCCTACACTTTCTCTATTTGCTCATTAATTCCCTTTCTTTCCCATTAATTATTTATAACCAAATAATGAAGTACAGTTCTTACAAAAGGTTCTGTTTATTTTGAAGCAATGCTTGAGAGTCATTTCATCTTCTTTTATTGTTTTTTAAAATTATTTTAATTATTTTTAATAGCAGTTGACATACAATATTACAGTTTCATGTGTACAACATAGTGATTCAACATTTATATACCTTATGAAGTGATGAACACAAGTCTAGTAACCATCTGTTTCCATATGTAGTTATTACAATATTGACTATATTCCCTATATTGTACATTATATTCCCATGACTTACTTTATAATTGTAACTTTGTACCTCTCAATCCCCTTCTGACCCATCATTTAAGATTCAGGAGCTTAAAAAAAGTTCAGGGGCCGGCCGAGTGGCGTGGTGGTTAAGAGCTGGCTTGGGACGCCAGAGGGCCCCGGTTCGGATCCCACATGAGGGCCAGTGACACTGCCCTCTACAGCTAAGATGCTGAACAACAGCTCAACCTGGAGCTGGGCAGCCGTGAGTCGCCCGCGATGGTGTAGGCTGCAGCCCCTGCTGCAGTGGGCTGCCATGGGCTACCATGTGTAGCCAGCAGCCAGCATGAGCGGCCAGCAGCCGCCGTGAGCGGCCGTCCAGAAGCAGGTGACTGATCTGCCTCACCCAGGAAGAGCGCAATGATGGTGCCAACTTGGGCCAGTGAAGCAACGTCCTCCACAACTAGACTGAAGAACAAAAGGACAGCAACTTGTCTGTTCCTTTCCCCCAATTCCCTAATAAAAATCTTAAAAAAAAACAAAAAAAAAGTTCAGTTTTCTTTCCTGGAGATGTCATTAGGCAGCCCTAAGATGAATTCAGTCTTCTATGAAACTATGGGAGCACATTGGCCATCACACAGAAACATTGACAAAAACACCCACTAATTCCATTAATCTCATCCCTCAGAGTCCCACTAAATATCATTTAGTTCCAGCCCTCAGCACTCCCTGTGGAAGCCAGGTAACCATCTGGAATGGTATCCTCTGACTAAGTTGTTATTAAGTTAATTATTTACAATTCATATTTCTGTATCAGAGGTTCACAACTGAAAGTATCTTTGCCCCTTTTTCCCGAGGGAACATTCGGCTACTGGAGGAGACACTTTTGATTGTCACAACTTGGGGATTGCTACTGGCATCTAGTGTGTAGAGACCAGGGATAATGCTACACATCCTACAATGTACAGGACAACCCTCAAACAAAGAATTATCTAGCCCAAACTGTCAACAGTATCAAGGATGAGAGGGCCTGTTCTCCATAGTCTTTCTTGCTTGCTTTGTTCATATTTGGTGTGGAAAGACTATTTTACTCATCAGCCTGGAGAGTTCCCATAAATCCTGAAAGAACGACTCACCTATAAATAAAGGAGTGGGAAACAGATATACTCTTTCGCTGGGAACTGAATGTCACCACCCACGTTCTGTGAAGGAGAAGCATATCACTATTCCCTCTTCTAGGAAAATTAAGTTGAAATTTTCACAATTTACTTCTTTTTGGTTCATATGCAAATTGCAATGCACTGAAAATGGGAGACACTGACAGGTTAATTGCTTCTGCTCCTCCAGTCCAGCGACACAGAGCCAATGCCGAGGAATCACAGAGCCGAGAACAGGCCTCAGAGGGGTCTGGGTGCAGCAGCGTCACTTGAGTGTTGGGCTAAGCTGACTGATTGACAACATGTGTACTTAACACTTGCTGATTTGATTCCAGCTATTTAAAAGTCTTATGAAAAAGCTGGCACAGCTTTTACTCATTTATTTTTTTCCTCTGTACTTCTTAAAATTAAACTATAAATGCAACACGTGTTTCAAGCAAATTGGCTCATAACTCCAAAAAGGTAAAAAGAACTCTCTCCCCAGGAGATGCGGTATAAAAGGTGAAGGGATTAAGAAGTACAAATTGGTAGTTACAAACTAGTCATGGGGATGTAAAGTACTGCATAGAGAATAGAGTCAATAATATTGTAATAACTATGTATAGCGCCAGGTGGGTGCTAGACTTATTGGGCGATCACTTTGTAACATAGTCTAACCACTATGCTGTATATTTAAAACTAATATAAAGTAATAATGAAAGTCAACTGTCATTATAAATAAATAAATAAATAAATAAATAAATAAATAAATAAAACTCTCCTAGACAGCCATGCTCTCAAATAAGAATCACTTCCAATCCCTATGGCTGAACAGAACACTTCTAGCTATGTGATATTTGATCCCAATATCCAGATTAAACTGCCACATATTTTTATTAGCCCTAAGCCCCTTCACCATGGCCAGCAACATCTTTATAATCCATGCTACTACCATGTATGTATGTTTAGTCTATTTATATATTCTGATTAGAACATTTTGTATCCTTCTGAGATAAGCTTTTCAAAAGCAAACTGTGAATTTTTGAATCATCTCAAAGTCTGCTTTTTCAAGTATATATATATATACACACACACACACACACACACACACATACTTAGCACATGTTGGTTAATACTTTTTATTTTTGAGTAGAAAGGGAATAGAGAGGCTCTGTACATTATTTTAACTGCATGCCTCCTCTTCTTAAAGCACTGTTCTTATTCATGGTTTGAGTTTGATTTGACATTGTAATGTTCAAGTGCCAAAAGCAGTTGGAAAGAGGGGAATAAAAGTCAGAGATGGAGGTGTGGGTTCCACATAGCAGACATGTGAATTGAAGGCACAAGAAAACATGAGCTGAGCAGAAGAATGTTTACAGAAAGGAGCCAAGAGACTAAACAGAGCATAAAGTTAAGCAGTAGGAAGAAGAGAAACCATAAAACCTGTGCAAGCTTGACAGAAGAAAAAGGTGTTCACATCACTTGGAGATATACAGTGTTCTCACATGCTGTGTCAGTCTCTCAATAGAAAGCCAAAACCTATGATGCACCTTGTTCTAGGCTCCCAGTATAGCTTGGAGGATGCACTGAGGAAAACAATAACCATTGATCTAGACAAAATGTGCTGCCAGGGCTGCACCACCTGTCAAATGGGTGACATCAAACAAGTCACTTAAATCCTCCCAAGACCCATTTCCTCATACTTAAAATAGGGACCATGATGATTACATACAGGGTTGAGGTCATGTGTAAAGAATTGGATGCATTAGCAAATGTTACCTGGAGTGTTTTATCATCACATCACACAGTATTCTAAGTACAAAACATCTCAGTAACAGCAACACAAATTGGATTGTGAACATTATTAATCCAACAGCAATTTCATGGGCTAACCACTAATTTCGAAGAGAAAACTCTTTGGTCTCTGAAGACGGCTTTAAAGCACTAACATTCTAAGATTACACACACACACACACACACACACACACACACATATTGTTATACTTCTATGTCCTTCCAGGGGAGAAAAACAAAGTACTCTTAAAACTTTCATAGCAGGACATTTCAGTTCTAAAGGAAACAATGGTCCTTTACGGAAATTTCCAAGCCCAACATCAGTGTTGCATTCATTGTGCAGAGCATACCTCAATTTACTACTAGCCAAAAAATGTGTTAAGCCAAAAAATTGTATATGTTAAGAAATCATTTGCTAAAACTTAGATATTTCAATGCTTAGAAAATAACATTGCATTCTTTCGACAAGCATCAAATGAAAGCCGATGCTGTAAGTTGAAATGAGAATTTAAGTTCCTAGAATAGGGGCAAACATGAAAATCAAGGAAAAAAAATATTGACCTAGAAAAATAAATAAGTAAGTCAAAAGTCACCCACTTGTCTTCCACAAATCCACAGACAAAGCAACATGCAACCAGCCCCAACAAATGCAAAGTCCTACTGACAAAGCCTGACAAGTTAGGACAGCCTCAGAACGACACAATTAATAGCCTGTGGTGGGTGGGATGGAGAATCATGCTCATTGAAGAAAGCTGTGAAAGCCAGGAGGCCTGCAGATAGGGTACAGGACCAGCCCAGCACAATCAGTCACACAGAGCAAGTTAATACTGCAGAGTAAAAAATAATGTCTAAAAATTCGCACTTAACATGGTGTGGAAAATTCTCCTCAGGAACAAAATTCTGATCCTGTTTCAAGAGAGAGTCCTTCCTAACATTTATGTATCCCATTTTTTAGTAGCATAATCTGCTTCTGGGCCCTCAACATCTCCAGCTTTGCCCAACTCTGCAAATGCTGTATTGATTCCTGGAGGAAATCAATCCCAGCTTGAAGTAAGGTCTTTCACCAAATCCCCATTTTTCTCCTCAATGCCAGAGCTCTGCTGAAATAAAAATAATGGACCACAAAGAAGGAATTCCTTTCCATCTGATTTGTTTGACAAATATGACTGAGCTAAAGCTTTGACCACTTTAGAATGGCCCTTGACCAAGAGACAAGAGGACCACCAAGCCCACGCCTCACCTGCAGTGCTTGGTGGAACATATTCAGGCACGTGAATTAGAATTAGAGGTTACAGTGTAATTTTTTATTTGGACACTGTAACTGGAATATGCAGAACACCTAGTTGAACTTTAAAAAGCTCAGAATCTACTGTATAATGCAAGAAAATTTAAAGGGAAGGAAATATATATTACAGGAAAAATCCAGTCACTCAGAGCTTACATTTATATATTTCTGGGTTAAAAAGGCATGAAATTAAGCTAGAGTGCGAATGGCCCTCACCTTTACCTTTTTCTTTCTCCCCTGCACCCATGGCACTCACTACCTTCTCTCCTCCCATTCAATATTGCCATCTTGATGTATTTTCATCCACACCTTTATGCTTTTTCATAAAATAATATAGTGGCATATATACATACATATGAGTATGCGTATGAGTGCATAGAAATATAAACATGTAGAATTTTTTTACAAATCTAAGACTATAAATTGATCTTTTAAATTAACTCATTATTTTTCATTGTCTGTGTAATATTCAAGGTGCTGTTCTTTTTCAAATTCTCCCTTACTTCAAAGGAGCTATACTAGGTAGACAAGAGACCATTTCTCTCTACTCTGTTTGTCATTCAGTGTTGTTTTATAGACCGTCCATTCACAGCACCTTGGTGGTCTTCCCGTTGCCTGTTCACATGGGGGCATATTCCCCCACAGTAACTCCTAGGCTGCTCCTTGCATGCAGTGGAGACCCCAGAGACAGAAGAAGGAATTCTTACCTTGGGACCCCATGCCAGTTGTGCTTTCCTAGGTTTCTACTGTCAAGTGAGACTTCCATTTCAAATCTTGTTAAAATTGTTTATGCATCTGAACTTGTTGTAGAGATTGGTTTGGAACTTGGATAAACATTCCCAATCATGAAAGAAAAAGTAATATGCTTCAGGTAAGAATTTATAATGTTTATTTCTTACCTTCCTCCTGGAAATGAAAGGCTGGATTACCATTTTGGTGAGTGATGTTCAGCTGTTGAAATTGATATTATTGGGTCGTTGGGAAAGTCATGACATATTTTTCTATGTTGTTCAATGCAAAAATGTGTCATGACTTTCCCGATGACCCAATAAAATGCCCTCAATTTTACATCTCAAGTCCCAGCTCAAAACTCACAGCTCTGGATTCTATAGGATAGCTTCAACAAAATGATCAGAATAGACTCAATAATGGCACTTAAAAAGTAAGTGATTTCCTTTTAGTTAAACCTGAGCCATGTTCAGAGCTTCTCAAAAAATATGTATTCACCAAACCTACCCCTGAGACATTACTCATACTTTGTAGTTTGGGTATACATTAATTTAATCTTATCCGCAAGAGGATTAATATAAATTATCATTGTATGTAAACTATTAATTTATAGCTTTTGGCAAGTGACCTTACATATCTGGGTTTTCATTGTTCCTTCCATAACAGCTAAAATTTGGATGAGAATCAAATTTCTAACTTTTCTTCATATTTAGTCTTTTGGAATTCTAAACTTCTAAGATCATATGACCCACCATTGCATAGAGAAAGATGTTTTGTTTTTTTTTTTACCTGAGGAGAGGCACTTTAGTTTAACCTTATTTTAGTAATTCTCTCAACAAAAATATGTGGCTACATTTGTCATTAGGAGAATAAATAAAAGTGCTACACAAACAATTTAGAATCCAGATAGAATCTGAAGAAAAATTTCTAAATAAACCTCATTTTCAGTTATTAATGGGATAAACTCTATATCTACACATAAAATCCAACATTGGTCATTTTATGTAGTCATTACTAAAAACAGATGCAGAAATTTAAGAACAAGAGTTAAATATCTAGAAGTTTCAAGACATTAAGTGTATTTTTACTCGTGATATTGGCCAAAATACAATTCAAATCACTAGATATGGTTAATATATTGGTATATTTTTCTCCTTTTTAGCCTTTCTTCCCTAATACATAAGAGTGAAACATTTGATCATGTTCTTATTCTAAAACACAGCAGAATTTTTCAAGTTATTACATACATTTTCAAAAGCACATTTTGATAGTTGCTGTAACTTGGCACCAAGAGGCACTTTACACAATGTTGGCAGCTAACATTTACTAATGTGTTTCCTTATTGAATTCACGGCATGTGCACATTTCGCAGAATGAGAATATACATGTTAGCATCATGATTTATGCATGGAGTAAGAAAGAGCCCAGAGTTGAAATTTGCATATTGGTCTGAGCTCACCCCCTATTTTGCTGTATAATCTTGAACAAATAATTTAACCTCCCTGATATTCCTCTCCCCTTCTATAAAATAGGAAATGCACTGCACATGGGTGTTGAGATAACCACTGTAAAAGGGAAGACTAAGAGCACTCTGTAAAGTGTCATGGCAGCACTAACATTCATCTTACTAGAAGAACAGACATACAGTGGATTCTGTGAAGGGGTTTTCCTCTTCGTCGTTAGTCTTCAATGTCCAACTAACTCTGGCACTCTAGCAGTGCAAGTTATTAAAGAACAGAATTTTTACAAACACGTCCATGTGATTTCAAGCAAATTGCATAATGGGGGAAATTATTATCAGACGAGAACTAGATTTAGAGATAAAATGATTTTTTTCAAATAGAAATTTTATGAAATACATCAGAACTTGCAATCACCTAACGAACCCAAACCCCCAGTAACAAAGGAGGAATGTTAAACTCATAAAAATGTCATTCTTTCAAAAACACTGAGAACAAGAACAAGTAAGTTTGTTAAGAGTCCTACCACTGTTCTGAGCACTGAAGAGATCCCGAAAGAATAAGCTAGATCTCTGTCCTCAAGGAGCTGAGAATCTAAAAAGGAGGGACACATAGCCCATGCATGAGTCAAAAGAAGACTACACATCACAAAACGTATGCAAGACCCTGTCAGACTTTCGGAATATATGAGTGCTGGGTTCATGGGGTTGATATCTCATGGAGAAAAGGTGACCACACATTGTTCGAATTAACAGATAATTTGCAAAGAGGTGGGATGAAAGTAATTCATAGCTGAAGTTCAACTGCAAATGTAGAATTCTGTGTTAATAAAGAATTGTTAAATGTTTTAATTATTTAATTATATCAACTAGACTCTAAGTTACTTGAGGTAGAATGTTCGTCCTTCGTTTTTACATCCCACTACTAACTAGAACGTATTTTTGTATGTAATAGATAACTGTTGGCTAATTCTCTATCCTAATCAGTTAATTGTGTAGGGTATAGGAATTTTTATCACTGATGCAGAGATGATTAAGAGCCAGAAACAGTTTGTTTGTCTTTATCTTATGCAATAGCTCTTTTTGGTACTCAACAATAACTGGCACAATTACAAAGTTTATTGCAGACTTTCAGACCCTCCCCACTCCATATCAACAAGTCTTTGAGAATATGAAGCTCGGTTACACTCGGAGCACAGCACAGAATAAAATGTTTGTCAGTAACATGATAGGGGTGTAATAAATATTTGTTGAATTCATTAACTGCTATTCCCTAGGTCCACCTAGGGCTTTGTTTACACTGTTGTTGTACCACTGTTTTATACTCAGTGTTATACATGACATTCCCTCCAATGAGATTGCCAGACCTTGTGGCAAGGTTTATGTTATACTCAGCACCACATTTTATAGCAGTAGTACAGCGTCCATTATACACATGGTCAAAAATGCTTGTCCAGCAAAGTATACAATTTCAAAAGTTAAAACCATTGTTTAAAAGCCATGCATTGCTGCCATCGACCCAGTTAAGAAATTCTGATCAATGGTTTGCCGGCCCCAGCTTGAATACCTCCAGCAGCATAACCTCCTGATGGAGCAGAGTGGTGCAGAGGGGAGCAGCCTTGGTTTTTGGATGATTCTCTTCTGGGCTAAACGCATTGTCTTTGTGGCTCCTGCCTCTGGTTCTAACTCTATTAAGAGAAAGGCAAATAACTTGTTCTACTACTTCTAGCGGATGTTCTTTTGAAATATAGGTCAGCAATCTTGTCTCATTCAGGATGATTCTTCCCCAGGGCAAGTGCCCTGTTGTCCTGGAGTAGTCACTGCAGTATGTGGTCTGTGAATCAATGACCAGCCTAGTCATTCTTGCCAACACTCCTCCAATCGATATCCTTCTTGAAATCCAACATCAGATAGGATCATAGTCCTCATAAGCATACTGGCTACATACCAAAATCCAGCCACAAGTCCTCCGTTAACAAAGCCCAACACCTTACTTAGGAGAAAATGAATTTAAACCACATTTTAGGAGAGTATTTAAAAATGAGCTTTCAATAGATGACATCTTTCATCATCTATCAGGATGCTATCTGGGTCAATTAAACTGTCCTGAAATACGTTAGTTTCCACTTTAAAACCTCATTTTCTACATTTCCAAATATAGGTTTCAAATTATCTAGAGAAAACCACCCTAGAAAAATGCTAAAGCTACACACTCACACCTGTACCAAAATTTGGTACGGGTGGCAGTAAGGTTGTATACAAGACCACTTTACTAAAAGATGTGGTTGGTGATTCAGTGCAAGCAATATAAGCGACTGGATACAAAGACAGGTATTTGGCTGGGGAAGAGGGCAATGCATAGAGATGGGGGCTTGTCAATGCAAGAGTGACGATTGTCATAGCTACTAGAGATCCAGAAGGGACCAGAACTATCAGTAATTTTTATATCTTCCAAATTAAACCTACTTTCAGTGCTATCTCTGTATTCTTGACAGTTTTGTGGTTTAAATATTCAAGAAGGACTAAAATTTTGTGAGAAACTCTCTTATCTAAATTTGATATGATAATTTTACTCTGCTTTTTCCCTCTGCACAGTGACAGTCATCTATGATGGCCCACTGCTTTTAAAAGAGCTTCACCCCATTTTTTAAAACATTTTTAAATCATCAGGGTCTTCTCCTATCTGTTTAATCTACTGTCATAATTCACACGTATCCTGTTTCAGTCTCCATCAACATCGATCCTACCTTTTGCTCCTGTAGTTCACAAACATAACATATAAAATGTGCTAACTTAGAATATATTATACTATTTTTTTTTCACTCTGTTAAAATGACAGAATAACATAATGATAATGACAACATGCACAGAGCTTCCGCTGTTAGAACGGTGAGGGGTGAGTTTCCACTGTCTCTATAAGGGCACTTTGATTTTGATCACGTGGATTCTTTTCATATGTAAATAAACTGAAATTAAAGACACTTGGCTACAAAATGTTATCAAAATTATTTTCATCTTACACCTTTCCCCATCATTACTAACAGAAAAAAATTGAAATATAGAAAATATATCTCCAAAAGTGTTCTCATGCATTAGTGCACATTCAAACAGTCCTTGGATTGAAAGATGCTTCCTCTCGCATCATACTGACAGGCTCTAGACAGCTTTCAAGGAAACTCCAGCTCAAAGTGTTTTAGTATTGTGGAAATATTATTTCAGAATCACTTATGTGATGATACCCCTGAAGGGAATCTTTGTAGTGTGTTAAGGGCTAGTGGGGTATTAATTCCTTTGTGCACCATTATATGATACTCATCAGTTGCTATGGTGAATTAATAGATTCCATTTATCATTTTTATAGGTGGTCCTAGAACAAAGAGAAGGTAAGATTCAGAGTTCTTCCCAACTGAAACTGAAACAAAAGTAATAATTTTTAAAGCACCAAGGATTGCTGAAGGCAGTATTTCTAGATAGTAACTTGTGTTATGTATATCAAATAGATTTTAAATTATTAGATAAGCTTCTTTAAGTAGCCTCACACCTCTGAGTTTAACTATCAAATATAAGATATGATACAACTACACAAACATTAGCTATAGCTTTATCCCTTTGAGCATATACTTTAATGATCAATAATTATGGCTATCTTAAAAGATGCCTTAGAGAAAAAAATATATTTTAGCTCAGTTTGGGCATATTTTCCATCTCCTGGTGACTATATTTTGTGCTCTGTGCTATGTCTTTGGTTGCTAATAACTAATCATTTATAGCTTCCATTGTCTCCCATTCTCTCAATGTCCATTTAAAAAAAAGTAAAAGCCCCTTTAATGCAGTTTCACCTAAATTAGTGTTTTAGAACTGCAATTTGGTCCTCAACACTCAGCAGCAAACATTTTACTTTCTTGATTCCCATTCTTTGCAAAATTGTTCCAAATCTCTTCCGGCTTCCAAGTCTAAATTCAGCCCCCAAATCCCAGCAGAAGATCTGGCTCTTACTTCCCTGAGGAGAAAGAAGCCATTCTAATGCTAACAGTCGCAGCCTCCCTCCACAATAGCACACTTTCCAATATATCCACCCGCCTTTCCTCTTGACTCAGAAAGCCTTGAGTCAGCCCATGGAATAGCCCTTCAACCCTGAAGAATTTTCATTCAGCCCTGCCTTACTCTTAAGACCCCAGCACTTTAATATCCATCTCTTCAATGTTACATTCCTAGATGCGGTAACTGCTGCCCACATTGTTATTAAATTTATTGGGGTGACATTAGTTAATAAAATTATATAGGTTTCAAGTGCACAATTCTATAATATATCATATGTATATTGCATTGTGCCTACATTTATAACTACACACTCATTCAAGACTAGACCAGATGTGTGGGCACCCTGGACCAGCTAATCATTTCAAGCCCTGTCAAACCATTATTTTATTTTCCTATATTTTATGATCTCCAGAGGAGATAGTTCTCTATTAAATTAAAACAGCATGCATCTCTGTCAGTTCAAAATAAGAGATTTATTTCATGCACTAAACCTGTGCTAATGTTAGCTGATTTAGAATTTCCTTTCGTTTTGCACTTTTTCAATTAACTCTAACTAGATGATACCAGTCTGTCTTGAGTATACACTAAAGTAGAGGTAAATTACTTATTAAAAGATTAGTTCAGAAAAGTTTATAATTTTTTTCTTTCAGATCAGCATTTGCTCACAGAATTTACAAATTGTGACTAGCAACTTGAGGCAAGTGTCACAGACAGACAGACATGTCTGTCTGTCTGCGTGGGGAGATGGACCTAGTCGTTCCTCGATGCACTGCTCACATGTCTAGTTTTCAGTAACCCTCTCCTCCAGCCAAAGTTAATCACACAGACTTGGCACATTTGTTCTTGACTGTATTTTTATACAGTGTCTTCCTCCACTGCCTTGCAATCTCTTTGAGGGCAGAAATAATACCTTGTATGTTTTTGTCTCTCCTGCCCCCACTCCAATATCTATCACAATTTTTAACACGTAGTTGGTATTCATTTTTGGCAAACGCAATTATAAATTCGTGCCACCATGAATAGCAGTCTACATCATACAAATCTATGTGATGTCAGTCATATACCTGCTTCTAAACCAAAAGTGTTGCTAATTCTTGTCTATTTATAAAGTTATTCATACTCTGTTTTCTCAGAAAGACTTAATCCAACCTAGAAAAACGATACATAGAAACATTAGGATTAAAAAAATAAGAGTTATTAATGAAGGGGATGAGTGAATCTAGGATTCTGCCCATTGTGCGCTCAGAGGAACAGGTGGGTGCTTCCTCGTCTTGGGTGCCAATCAAGCACACATCCCATCTGGCTGTTGAGCGCCGTAAACCACCCGTCTTTGTTTTACATCATATATTACATGCACCACATTTTTTACTCACAGGCACTTCCAGATTTCTTTCTTTAAAATATGTTCACAAAAGGAAACTTTGCATATGACACTCCCCATTGCTTGTTGAGTAACAGCCAGCTTTTCTTATTGAGTTAGTTTATGTTGACCAACATTCTTTTTCATGTTTACTAACTGTAAAATGACAAAATGGAAACATACTTTTTTTGTGGCTTACTCATGGCAGTTTTTCCTATTGCAAAGATTTGTTTTCATTGGAAATAGATGACGTTAATTGTCTTCTACTATATTTACCCTCAGGTATGTTGGACAGTTGTACTTCTTTACCAACACAAATGTGTTTTCTAGTTGTTCAACGGCAGCTTAAAAATTCAGATTCATTACCATATGTCAGGGACACCACTCAGGAAATAGTGACAGTAAAACAAATAGAATTCTAAGCCACTCAGTCTCAACGTCTTCCTTTCTACCCTGACACTGAAGGTAGTTAAATTTACTCAGAGGTATTAACTGAAAATTTTATGTGATTAAGGAAGGTTAAGACTAGAATTGCCTAATTAATATTTTATATCTATTTTCCTGGGATTGAAGTTTCCATCTATTTATCTATCTACCTATCTATCTATCATCTATGTAAATATTCATTAATCCATCCATCATATTCTATCATCCTAACAAATTCTATACTGATCGATCCCTACCTATGCACCAAGCCCTCTGCTAAGTTCTTTGCTAATATTATCCAATTTCATCCTTAAATCAGCCCAGTAAGTTAGCTATTTTAACTCCTATCTTACAGGTAAGAAAACTGAGGCTTAGAGAAGTTAGGAAACCTCTCATGACCACACAGTAAATATGTGCCAGTGCTGGGATTTTTGTCTTGGGTTGTAGTGTGCTCTTAGCTCTGCTCTTAACTGCCTTCTAGACATAGCACACCTCTGTCCTATGCAAGCTGAATATTAACATATAAAACCTCCTGTTCTGACTTTAAGTGTATTTTCAAAACAGTCTCAAATATATTTTGAGTTGATTTAAATATTATATTCTCAAGAATTTGATCCTGAATTTGATCTCTCCTTCACTGACTTCCTTCTCATATCGCTTTATTTCCTTCCCTTACTTCTATTTTGAGGGAGAAAGCAAAACCCTGCTTCTCTTGTTTCCACCCTGAATGGTTGTGCATCTCAGGTAAGAGCCCTCAAAGTCCAACTTGTCCTGAAGCTTAGAAGACCCAGGAGCCAGTGCCGCTTGTGACTTCTCACTTCCAGCAGGCTTAGTGGATTGTATGAATGTTCTTTTTTTTCTAGAGACCAAAATATTACACAATAATGTCAAGTTCTATTTTATTAATTACACTCAGATCACACAACCAACAACAGTATTAGTGACTAATGCTTATTTAGCACTGATGATGTGCAGGGCTCCATGCAGGGAATTTCAAATGACTTTTACAACTGCAAAACCATGGCAAGCTAATGGCTTAGAAATGACTGTCTCCCCATTTCACAGGTGAAGTGAGGCTAACAGAGGTGATGGTATAAAAAGCACGTGAACGTACATTTTGTAATTCCTGTCCAGTAAGTACTCCTTCCTTCCACTGTCTCTTGGTAATGGTAGGTGTAAAAGGTCCTAAAGTTGTGATTAGTCAGGATTTATGGACAGGCCACTGTCTTTTCCTGGAAGCATGCTACTCACTTGGCTTGGGAGACCCCACTGCCCCAGAGCTCCTGCTCTCGCTTCACTCACTCTTTCTCAGCCTCCTTTTCTGGGTTCTCTCTCTTCATCCAGCCTGGGAGCTTCTCGAGACATGGTGGCAGTGTAATAAAATAGGCTCTGCCCTGTCCACACCTACATGTGTACTGGCATTAGGCCATGATAGGAGACTTAAGGCTAAATAAAGAACAGGAGCATTAATTTGCAATTTGAAGAGGAAAGCCGGGCTCTGACAGTGGACAGATCAGAGAGAAGCTTGGGGTGAATTGTTTGAGTATGCTGGGGATGGCTTGATCACATGAGAAAAATACTGAATAGCCTTCAGTCATTCAATACGCTTTTATTTATTTATTTATTTTACTATTCCAGGGATTGTTCTCATAAACCAAGATTATTGAGACATAACCTTTGTCTTTAGAAAAACTCACAGTCTAACAGAGTCTAGAATCAAGTAGACATACAATTACATATCAAAATAGAAAGAGTCATATCACAGAGCTCTTAAAAACATATATTGGGAGCACAGAGGAAAAAGTGGTTGATTGGCACGGACTCCCTGGCCCCAGCCAGCCCAACCCCACCGTTGGGGAGTAGGTCTTGGAAAGCTTCATGGAAGAGGCGACTCACAGGCAGTAACAGGTGGAAGGGGTGAAGGGCATTCAAGAAGAAGGGAATGTGCACACACTTTGTTACTTTTTCTATTATTGTGTTAGTTATTCCAAAAACAAGTTGTATTGGTTATTCCTGAAAGCTTCTTTCTACCGTCTCTTTTAAGTTATGAGTAAGCACGTGACAGCAATCAGAACATTTATTTGCAATCTGCCATAATACTTGTAGAGAGCATTGAAAAAATGCAATTATACAAAATGAAGCTTATTAAATAAATGTATATAGATGCCTAAAGCCAGATTTTATGTGTCTTACTAATATTCAAACCAAGTGGGGGAAAAAAATAATCCCAATTCACCTGGCGAAGAAACAGACTTAAAGAGTTAAAGTGACTTCCTCCAGGTCTCAGAGGTGTTAAGTGGTGAGGCTGGGCTCTGACCTTGGGTATCTTGATTCAAAATATATTCCACTAAGTAATTGCCCTTCTTTTCTTCTGTAATATCATATTTTGATATCTGCCAATCCAGTGACCCAAGTTGCCACTACATACATTTGTCTCTTTCTCCCTCCCTCAGACACAGATTTAATATATTGTGGAATCTATTGCTCATTCTTTAAGAGTCTTGAATTTTAAATCGATGGCAAAGAACTATTTACATGGAATGGCAGACTATAAATCAACAGCATATCAAGGGAACAGGGAATAAGTACCTTACTTTGCATTTTTATCTGTTTATTTCTTTAAAAAGTAATCTTCTCTGCCTTTTTGACACCACGTGTATCTAGAAAACTATCCTTCATGAAAAGCAGTGCCAAGAGGTGAGCTGGCTACAAGAATGGGCTAGAAATGTTTGGGAATGAGAAAAAAGTAATTTAAACAGAGCAGAAGGCAGAGTTGTGGGGCAGTGGGTGGGGATTGACCCAGAACTGAAAGGCATAATGCTTGAGATTTATAACATAGGTATCCTACTTATGATGCTTTAGAATTACATTACTTCTTAAGTATTCAATAGCTAAAAATCTAGCCAAAGATAGCATATGTCCTTCTCCCTGCTCCAAGGGCTACTTCATGACTCATGAGAACCTGTTAGAGAAAGAGCGTGGAGTAAAAGCTCATCATCCCAGTGAGGTTAAGAGGACAGACTCTGAAATCAGGTACCTACTCCACTTCTTTCTGGCTGGAAGATACTGGGCAAATTACCTAATCTCTCCCTAACTCTGTTTCTCCATCTGCAAGGTAGTAAATATGACAGTAATTGCTAACTCACAAGGTAATTGCAAGGACTAAATAGAAGAATGCATGCAAAATCACAGGCACAGAAATGCTCAATAAACATTATTATTATGATTAGTTGTCACTAATTGTGATAAAAAAATGCCTTGAGACTAATGTACAAACTATATGTAACTGAAGTGTGCTGTGGCTTATAAAGGGATTTCATTTATTTTTTTCCTAATCTTTTCCCCAACTCTCCTTGATAATCAATAGAGAGAGGCAGACTACTATCAATATGAGATTGTATAAACAAAACCCATGATTTTATATCTAAGTATCCAGAAGTCATGTATTACAACTCAATTAAACAAAGTTAACTACAGCTAACGCTGTTTTAAATGTATTCATTTTAGCCATTAAATGACTAAAAACAGAAATGATTACCTTGATATTGAGCTACAAGCTGACCAAGAATATAAAAATAAAAATAATATCTTTATATTCAAACCAATATAAACTAAAAGTTACGATTTTACATACCCTATCAAGATATCACAGGAACTTAAAAAATAAATACTAAGTGAACTTCAGTGACAAGTATATTCAATTAGGCTTTGTTTTGAGAATAAAAACTACCACATCTACAATATGTTACTTTCATAAAAGTACTTGCCAATAGTAATTTAAACCCTTCTCTTTTATTTGGACATACAGAAATAGAGCATAAAATTATGAATAATGAAAAGGTCGATTTTTATGCAAAAAATATAAGAATTCCAAATTCCAAATCACGAGAGCAATTTTGATCTACTTTTGATTCCCTAATCCATTCAATCTATACTTTAACGTATATTAAGTCACAAAAATGAACATGATACCATGTCTTTTTCAATTTTCTAATCACACTTATCTATGGTATCACTTCAAAGTTAAGCAAAATATGCACACGTTAGATGGGAGAAAGTAAAAAATCGCCTTCATAAATGAATATGAGGAATTACTGAATAAAAAACGACTTTTATAGTTGATAGTGATAAAAGTAGTTGTTTTATTTTAAAATGTGTTTATCATATACTAAGGGGAATGAGGGAGGTTTTAACTTAATTATATGTTAGTGTAAAAGGGGCCATTAACTCAATGAAGTTGGGAGACTCTATCTATGAGTTCTTACAGAGAAGCACCAGATTGGAGCAACAGACTTGTGTGTCTGCTTCTGAGAGTAAGGGATGCCAGCCCAGGACTCAGAACCCATTTTTCTGAAGGTAACAGGTAGTACTAAGCAATGATTATATCTGGAATAAAGTGGCAACACTCTGCTTGGCCGCTAGGATAACACATGCTCCCAGGCGCCCTTCCTCATTTTCCTCTCCTTCCTGCTGAATCCTCTTCAGCACACACTCCCGCCACCTCAGTGAGCCCCAGGGCCCTGGAGCTCAGCTCTGACCACTTCCCTTTTCTATTGACATATTCCCTTCCTAGTGGTCGCTTCCAGTCTGATGAATTTAAATACTCTTCAGAATTATTGCCAGTCTAGTTGTCTCCTGAAAACACCAGATGCATTTTTGGTACCAACTGCCTGCCCCGCATCCCTACCTGGATAACCAACAGGCTTGTCAAGTTGAACAAAATGCTGGCTCTTCCCTCTCACAGCGGCTCTTCCGCAGGCATCCCTATGTTAGTGACAGGTCCATCCTTCCAGTTGCTCAAGCCAAAACTGCAGACTTAGCCTTTTGAAACTTTAGGCAAATCCTGTTGCCTCTACCTTCAAACCATATTCACCACCTGTGTTGCTACCATCCTTCCAAACCAATGAATACAGATCAACTGAATTTCTGCAGCAATCTCCTGACCATCACTCCTACTTCTGCTCTTGCTCCCTTCATCAGCCAGAGTTACTCTTTCAAAACATAAATCAGATCGAGTAATTACTCTGCTAAAAGCCCTTCAGAGGTTCCATCTCATTTCAAATAACAGCCAAAGTCTGTAGAGTTGACTAAGAGCCTCCCTGCTCTGGCCTTCTGTTATCTCTCCGACCTCATCACTGCCCACTCTCCCCCTCCCTCTCAAGTCCAGCCATAGTGTTGTCCTTGCTGTTTCTGAAGTAGACTGGGCTACCTCACCTTAAAGCTTTTACACCTAATGTTCCTTCTGCAGAAGACATCCGCACAGCCCCCACTCTCTATTCCCTGAAGTATATCCTTCTCGCCTTCCCCAGCCCCATCTCACACCATCTCCTTCCCCCTTTCCTGCTTCATTTTCTACAAAATCACTCCTCACCATCTAATACATCATTTTTATTTAGCTTACTTTTTGTCTAACTTCCCCCACTAGAATTAAAGTTCCCTGAGGGTAGGGATTTTTAATCTGTTCTTCTTACAGTTATAACCCCAGCATCTATAACAGAGCCTGGAAAAAGGAAGGGCTCTAATTAAATTGTTGAACAAATGAATAATCTTAGAAGAGCCTCTCTGGTTCAACCCCTAATATTGTAGATGAAATACCTGAGTTCCCCAGGCTACAGGCAGAGTTAGCTGCGAGAGCCCTCTACAACATCATTCTGCTTCCATGGTTTAGTAGAAAGTTCTAGCAACTTCAGTACCACACTTAATGGTGTTGATATACAAAAGAATGAACTGCATGAGAAACTGGGTTCTTGAATTTGCATCATGCTGACTTTTAATATGCTTCTACTTGGTTTCCTACCAAGTTACTTTTTTAATTTTTATTTATTTTTTTTTATTTTTTCCTACCAAGTTACTAAACATCTATCTTCAACTATTAAATAAACTATGCTCTTCCATAGTTGACTGCAAAATAGTAGACAATTTTCCAGTTACATAAGGTACCTAAAGTACCTAGTCAGATTCATAGAGACAGAAAATAGAATGGTCGTGGCCAGGGGCTGGGAACAGGGGGAATGGGAAGTTATTGTTTCATGAGAACAGAATTTCAGTTTTGCAAGATGAAAAATTTCTGGAAATGGATGATGGTGATAGTTGCACAACAACGTAGCTATACTTAATACTATGGGACTGTACATTTAAAAATGTTTAAGATGGTAAATTTTATGTTAGGTGTATTTTAACACAGTTAAAAAGAAAAGAGAAATTTAAACATTAGTAGTCAATTTTCAACTTTTTTCCTGAAATGCCTAGCTATATTACTATCTTCAACGAGTTCAGAACTATTGTCTCAAGCTCTATACATGCTTTATTGATATGTACACATATATATGTATATTAAACACATTAATTGCATATTATCCATAAATTATATCTGAGCTTATAAAAGTTAAAGGTTTGATATCTCCCCAATGGTATAAGTTATAATAGATTGGAATTTGGAATCCCACTTACTTTTTATAGTCAAATAGGATGTAGAAAAGACTCTGAGAGTTAGTGAAGCTTTAAAACCCTGAGTGGGAGAAGTAAAATCTTTTGATTCTTAGAAGAGCATGAATTCTGTTTCATGGATATCTATGGCTAAGATTTAAACATAGACTGTAATGTCCACATTCATACTGGAAGAGCCCCAAAGACTGAGATCACGCTCATCTAATCAAATCAATGTATCATTTGATAATTATCTGATTCATAAATTTAGTTTATTGACAAATCCTATTGCATATATGCCCAGTGAATTTCTAAAGCAAAAAATCATAAAATCATTTCATAGCATTTATTCATTTGAAAATTATTATTTGAGATTTATTTATATTTTTTATGTTTAAAATAATGTTTTATTAACCATGCCCAATAACAAATATTCAGCATCATTAAAGTTTTTCAAATTAATAAATTACAAAAAACATGAATAATTCATAAATCTAATCTCCACTCAGCTAGCAATATAGTCAAATAAAATAATTCACTGAAAATTCTCTGCATTTTTGTTACTCAAAGTATGGTCTGTAGGGCAGCAGGACGCAGGTGACCTTGGAATTAGTTAGATGTGGAGAATCTCAGACTCCCCTCAGACCTCATTTAACAGGAGCCCCACAGGAACTGCATGCACTTTAAAGCTTAAGAACAGCCCTAGGGTTATATAAAGATATGCAATAGAATTTGATTTTTTAAATTGGTCTCCCTTCCATATTTATGATCATAGGTGATCCAAATCAAAGAAATATTTGTTATTTTTCTGATAGTTTGACTCCTTATTTCTTAGCTGGTAAAACATACTTTTTAAGGAAAAGTGAGTCTCTTCAGGACAACAAAATATTTTGACACAAGATCCCTGCCTTTAAACTTTGGGAGCATCAGCTCAGGGATGAAAATAGGAAACAGTAACTAGGAATGGCCTAAAATTACAGGCTCTTCAAAAAGAAACTGCTTCAACAGCCTCAGGAAGAATTCTACATACAGTAAATAGCTCATCAATGCTTGCTGACCAGTTGATCAATTAGACTGACCCATCTCCCAGGAAACAATTTGTTTTCTTATCCTCTAGTAAGTACACAAAAAAGCCTGACCCTGTTTGTTAGAAGACTAACAATCTGTAGCAAGAATACCACAAAATCTATGGCCCTGGGAAACCAAATAGAACTCAGAGAAGTTGAAAATAAGTAGAGCCATCTCTGGGGGTGTAAAGAAGAGCCCCATTTCTGGGCAGTGCCCAGGCTTAACAAGCATTGCTCTGTGGTATGCACCCATGGCAACCATATCACGTGCTTATCCCAGCACTGTTCACCGTCCAAGCAAGAAACTCTGTGAGTAAAAGTCAGAAGTGTGCCTGGGTTCCAAGGACATCCACTGAGCACAAAGTACAAAGGTAAAGAATAGGGACGTGTTCTTGCAGTCTGTTCATATAAGTGAGTGCGTAGGAAGTCAACGTGGAGATGGGATCTGGAACCCTATTTGCATCGCCAGTTTGGAATAGGCACAGGGAGATTTCCTTCACTCTCCCTGAACTGAGTCCATCCGAGAAACAAGAGAAGGCTGG